>NC_034409.1:86205575-86505575 GCF_002078875.1 Numida meleagris
TACATGGGGAAAAATTATAGTGGCATAAAGGCATCTTGAAATAGCTTCTACCTGTGGTTAGTGGCCTTTGTTTTTTCCTGTCAGGTAGTTGTATGTGAAGCATTCCTGTAAGCAGCACAGGAAGCTGGAAGATCAGAGAGGCAAAATGCAGCTCAGCAAGTGACCAGCAGTGCGCAGCCTCTGACCTGGGCTCAGAGCAGGCTGAAAGCTGGAGGCAGCTGCCTCTCCCTGCATGCCACAGCTTCCACTGCTGCACTGTCACTCCAATCTTGTCACAGTCTGTTGGCCACATGTGCTGGTGGCAGCGGAGCCCGGAGGCTGCTTTGACTGATCTCTATTCTGAGGCTCTATCTGGAACAAATTGCAGCATGGAGCAAGTTGCCAAAAATGTTGCCAAAAATGAAGACCTTAGTGCTCATGCGTGCGGTTCCCTGTGTGATTATGAAGTCAAATAGACGTGGACACTTAAACTATTCAGTGAACTGTTGCTCTGGCTGGGATGACTTTTTTCTTAAGCCTTAAAACTAACTTTTAGGGGAGAAAGGAAAGCTTTTCAGTTGAAGTAAATAATATGGAAATCATAAGTCATTCCAAAGTCCAGGCACATCTTGAAGAGGGTGAATCATTGTGTCTGGCTTCTTTAAAAATGATTGTATTAATGCTCCCACTGTGTATTGACATAATCTTGTGGAAGTTTTCCAGTAGTGTTTCATCTCTTGCATTTATAGATCAATAACACCAAATTAGACATTGTAGAGTTTTTTTTCCTAGTGGCTTTTGCTGACGGACTCAGAAGGATTCCAGTCAACTAATCTTACTCAGAAGCTACTGTCTGTAATTGGAAGATGCTGATCAGTTATAAAATGCAGATGATAATTGAGTTATGCTAATAGTCAGATCATGAGGTTTAAACAACAAATCAAAATATGAAAGATACAAAGAAATTGAAGAATCTGAGGTCTACTACCCAGGGCATGCTAGCACAGCTGTTGGAATGCATGGGGGACTATAGTAAAATTTGTTTACAGTACGAAAATGTCAGTAAAATCCTGCTGTCTCTTACAGTGATTAATCTGGCAAATAACTCTGACTTAACGCTAAGCACGTTTTACCTGTGCAATCGATACTATTGCCAGGATTTGTCCACTTGCTGTAGACATGTTCTTATTTTTTTTTTCTGTGAAAGGTCCTTCTCTATCTCATTTTTACCATTAGTAGAAGGGGGGGCATGAAGATGCCTTTCTGAGACTTCCCAGCCTCAAAACATGCGTGTCTGGTGTGCAGCCAGGAGTGAAGGCAATGCATGGGAATGGGAGGAGTTGCTGGCTTTGGTGTGACTTAGACATACAGAAGGAGCACTGAATCTAGAGTCAGTGACAAGGTCCAGGTATAGGTCTTAACCAGCTTTTGTAGGTCGTGGATAACTGAGGCCACAAATGATCAGTCACACAAAACTTGATGGCCTCTAGCTAAAGAGCAAGAAAGAAGTGCTAGATGCTAAAATTAAAGCAAAAATCCTAGAAGAAACAAAATCCAAATATAAGCTGGTTAAGGGTAGGAGCAGCTGAGCTTTCTGGGCCAGCTGGTAAATAGAGGGGGGGAGGCTGTAATGATAAACTGGTGTGTCCCATGTGCTTGTGGGTGTGAGAGTATTCCTGTACAAGCAATAAGGAGCAAGAGGCTATAACATGAGAAATGCACAGCTCAGTATAACAAACGCATATTTGCTAACCTGACTAAACATTACAGAAATCAATACATTTAAAAATGAAATATCTATTCACTGTGATTTACCTACTAGTATTCTAAGTGAAGAGGTTGTGTGGATCCAGATGACACCTTTGATTCTTTAATGTCTTGCAGAAAAGCCAAGGACCTGATATGGAAAACATTCTCCTGAAACTGAGGGAATAAATGGCTTTTAAAGTTAATTGCACAGTTGCTTTGGATGTTGTTACTGTCTGTCAACCTTTGGCATCATTGCAATAGGGACAGCTTGCTAGATGCTATATAAATAGCAAGGAGAAGCCTCATTTTCAGGAGTTACTTCTTAAGATCTGCTACTAATTTGTTTGGTGATTTACAAACTATGCATTTCTTCCTGTTTTTTTTGTACTCCTGCTTAATTATTAAACAAAATCAGCTCCAATCATAAAGCATTCTTAACTGCATTATCCTGAATTTGTACCTTTTACCAGTTGTTGTATCTTGTTGGGTTAATGCAATAGGAGTCCCTTTGAAATCCGTATATACAAAAGATACAAGGCAGTTTATAGCTGTTCCAGGATCATGCCTGCAGTTCTTAGGTTCTGTCCTTGTACAAGATACTCTGCTGTTAGCTGTGTGTTTTAAGGGGAAGAAAATGGAAGCAATTGGGTATATCATAGAGAAATAGAATCATAGAGTATTTTAAGTTGAAAGGGACCTGTAAGAAACATTGATTCCAACTCCTGGCTCCACACAGCACCACCCAAAATCAGACCATATGTCTGAGAGTGGTGTCCAAATGCTCCTTGAACTCCAGCAATTTGGGGTGGTGCCCACTGCCCTGGGCAGCCTGTTCTAGAGCCCAACCACCCTCTGGTGCAGAACCAGCTGCCCCTCCCTTGACACAGCTCCATGCCATTCCCTCGGGCCCTGTCGCTGCCACCAGAAAGCAGAGCTCAGCGCTGCCCCTCTGCTACCTGAGGGGGGCTGCAGGCCACCAGGAGGCCTCCCCACAGCTCCTCTGCTCTGGGGTGGACAAACCCAGGGTGCGTATCATATGCTGGCATACTCAGACTAGAGCCTAACACCCCAGTACCGGGGAAGAGAGGAGAAGAAGGACAGCATATCCTGAGTGCACTGCACTTCGAGTGGAATTCACAACTCAAACAGCCATGTTGGTCCTTCTGTTTTAAGTTCTTAAAGGGATGAATATATGCAACAGTTTTGTAAAGGAGAAAGTAATTCAGAAGGTTAGTTTCCACGTACATGTAGAACTTTAAAAAGTATGACCACTGCAGATGAGAAAATGTTCAAGACTTCAATACAAAATATAATACTCTTAAGTAAGAGTACATCTGAAACTGTATTGACAAGTAAAAATATTACCAAACAGTACCTTAAGTCCTGCTTAAATGGCCACAAGCTAAATGTGCGGCTGTAGGACAAACTTTGCTGTGAGCATGCTAGCTCAGGTTATCCAGTACAGGCCCAAGGATTGTGCAGCTTTGCCCACAGATGGCTCAAAGCATCCCCCTTGCTTCAAGAAAATATCCTAAGATAAATGTTTGACAGAACAGTTGTTCAGTGGTTCTTTCAGTGCTAGAAGAAAGAGATGCATCTATCAAAGTTTCACTTAGTGCAGTTTTCCAGAACTTGTGCCTCCATTTCTACTCCTTGAGAGTGGTATTTCCAAGGCTTTCCTCCCTCAGATAC
This sequence comes from Numida meleagris, assembly GCF_002078875.1. Lineage (NCBI taxonomy): Eukaryota > Metazoa > Chordata > Aves > Galliformes > Numididae > Numida > Numida meleagris. The sequence continues at coordinate 86,208,996 of NC_034409.1, forward strand.
AGCATCTAAAGAATTTGGGAAGGATCCCGGATGAATCAAAAATTTAAAATGAACTTGTCTCCAGAAAGAGTTTTCTATGCAATGCCTCCTGAATAGGATTATGATTTAGCTGCATCAGCATGGGTGCTCTCTGCTTGACAGAGTACAACGGTGGGCTGGTGCTCGGAGATTGCGCTTGTGAAAGCAGGAGCAGATTCGCTGAAAAACTGGTAGTCCCAAAATAGATGATGACTGATGCAGTGAAAAAGTGCTACATGTGTCAGTAAACAGCAGATGAAGCAGGGCCATAGATGCTAAAGCAATGGGAGATTTCCTTGATCAGCCCACTGGTTGCATTTCAGTGTGTCGATGGCTTGTTATAGATATTTCATGCAATGATACTCACACCAGTGGGTTGAAAGAGGGAGAGGAGGACTGATAACTCTTGCCAAACTGTTTTACATCATGGGGGAACTTCTGTGAGTGTCATATGAACTTAAAGTATCAAAGGACTTGTGGGTGGTGTGATAATTTTGACAGCGATCCACTGAAGGGAGACAAAATGTACTCCTTAGCCACCTGCCTTAGTAGCTCAGAGACATTTGTTTTATGTAGTTAATATTTAGCATTGTAGATAAGGGGAAGAAAAAATTGTACTAAAACGATTCCTGTGAATGTTACTTTCAGCACGTACTGCCTTGTATGAAGAAAAAAAGGAAGATGTTAAAGCAATAAGATAAATGCTATTTTAACTGTCTTGGGTCACTGTTAAGCAACTGTCTCATTCATTGCTTCATTTCCACCAGAGGTCAATGAATTGAATTACAGTACTTTTATAGCTGCATCTGTCTGAGCCCACTTTGGAAATGTTAACTCATTAGCAGGAAAATTCTCTGAAATGTTCCACTTTGTTTATGTGTGGCTCAGCACAACCAGTATGCAGGGAAAGCATAATTTTTTCCTCTTAAGCTGCAGAAGTAAGGACTACTGTGAACTTTCTGCATCTGGATCATACCAAGGGATAAGGACCACATAGCATGTGATGGATTGCAGCCTAGTTGCAAAGCAATCCTGGAGGGTGAGTGTTGTCTGTGTGTAGGAGAGTTCACACAGCTTGACTGTCTCACGGGGTTGCTGCTGTTTGTTTTTTTCCAGCTGAGCAATTTATACTATGAACTCTCATAATATTACAGCATGCGTATTTCCCCCATTAGTTTCCTCCTCCACCCTTGTGAATCAGCAGAGACTTTATCAGAAATGAAAAGAGAATTTACTTGGCAAGTATTTGGAGTCTCTTATGGTGAAGAGGGGATGGAAGTGCATGTTCAAATGAATAATCCTGCTTTTGTCTGCAGTGTGTGTTGTCAGCCTGTTGTGGTGTTTGATCCTGAAGCACCAGAGCTAAGCATAGTGCAGATATAAAGTCATACCAACAGGAGTAGTTATTGGCTGAAATGTGAGCCCTCTGAGATTCCCAGATTGAGGTTGGAGATGGTACAGTTGGAATTTTCAAGGCATGTTCTCAGTTTCTGGTTCTAGAGGTTACAACTGATATTCTACGTCAAGATGTTCCGCTATATTTAGCATTGGTGCAGCTTCATCTTGAATATTGTGGGCAGATCTGGGCTACACAGTATTAAAACAACATTAAGGTACTTGAATGCATCCAGAGGAGGGCAACCAAGCTGATAATGGACTGGAAGGCATGTCCTGTGAGGAGAAGCTGTGAGAGCACTTGGACTGTCTAGTCTGGAGAAGAAGAGGCCAAGAGATGACCTCACTGCTCTCTGCAGCACCCTGAGGAGGGGACACAAAGGGAGGTGCTGGGCTCTGCTCCTGGGAACTGATGGCAGAGTGGGAATGGAACAGAGCTGTGCCAGGGGAAGGTCAGATGGACATTGGGAAACATTTCTTTACTGTGTGGGTGGTAAAATGCTGGAACAAGCTGCCCAGAATTACAGAATCATAGAGATTGGAACAGACCTCTTGAGATCATCTGGTCGAACCCTCTGCTAGAGCAGGTTCCCTACAATAGGTTGCACAGGACAGCATCCAGGGAGGTTTTGAATATCACCAGAGGAGACTCTACAACATCTCTGAGCAGCCTGTTCCAGTACTTTGTTACCCTCAAAGTAAGGAAGTTTGTTGTCATGTTCAGATGGAATTTCCTGTGTTCCGGTCTGCGCCCATTGCCTCCTGTCCCATTACTGACAGAGGAAATAGGCACAATCACCTCCCTCAACCTGCTGGCCTCGCTCTTTTTAATGCACCCCATGGCATCCAAGTTCTTCTTTGCAGAACTTCTCTCTAACAAATCAGCCCATATCCTGTACTGATGCATGCAGTTATTCCTCCCCAGGTGTAGGACTCTCAGTTGCCCTTGTTGAACCTCATCAAGTTCCTTTCTGCCCAACCCTCTGGGCTCTGCGAGTCAGTCAGTTCTCAGTTACCTTCCTAGTGAGGTTGATGGTGTTCAAAAGGCATTTGGACAGCGCTTTCATTAACAATGCCCTCATTAATTTTCTTTAATTTTCATGGTTGGACTAGATGATCTTAGAGGTCTTTTCCAACCTTAATGATTCTATGGTTTTGGTTAGCACTGAGGAGGTCAGGCAGTTGGACTAGATGATCTTGAAAGGGCTCTCCTAACTACGCCATTTCAATGTGTTACTGTACGTAAGCCAGACATGCAGACATCTGAGTGTTCTCAGACTTGCTGAAAGCAGTTTCCAGCTGCTCCCTACCATTCTTTGGAGGAAAGGAAATTATACAGAATGTCTGAATGACAGTCAACACATGTCAGTTATAGCACTGTATATTTGCTGATCCAGCTGTGGTGTGTCATTGGCCAGATATGACACTCATACATCAGCTGAGCATGCGTGGTTACTGTGAAAGTGCTCACAGAAATGAGGGCATCCCTGTGTTGATACAGAAACTCAAATCAGACCGTACTTGAAAGCAGCTTGTAGAGAAAGACTTGAGAGTCTTGGTGGATAACTAAGCACAATCAAGCAATGCACCGTCGCGGTAGAGAAGGCCAACAGCATCCTGAACTCTTCTGGGAAGATTATCACTGTTTGAGGGAAATGAACCTTCCCCTTTACTCAGCACTGATAAAGTTGCAGCTGGAGTGATAGGCTTAGCTCACAACAGAACAAGTGGTCTTGTTTTGTGAATATATAAAACAGTAGAGGATCTCCTTACTGTCTTCTTTTGCAAGCAGTACTCTATGGTAGTTGACATGAGGATATACTGCTGTAGACCCTGCTGGGTGTTAGAAGAGTATGTTCTTCGATGGCTATCTCCTTGGAGATCTCAAGAGAAAGCTGTAGGCAATTGTTTTCACAAGTTAGACTTCCATGGATTGCACCAAGTGTTTTACTGTGCAGCTCCCTTCATATGTATGATGGGTCTGATTTGCCAGAATGTGCATTTCTTTCTCTGCCAAAAGGTGGTAACATCTGATTCCCTAAACTATGTTATAGTCTGGGGAGGAGGAAAAAAAAACCTATTTCATTTGGCTTAGGCTCTCAGGATTTGACTGACTTTTTCACAGTGTAGTAGACTAGGATCCACTATATTTGCTATAAAAACCAGTTAGTCTAGGTTTAAAAAAAAAAAAAAAAAAGAGAAAAATCTGCAAGTAATTCACAGATTTCAGATATTGTCCAGGAAGAACCAGGGTATTCAGCAGAGCAGAGCAGCCCAGCTGCTTCCCCTCCCACTCGTACTTGGAGATGGATATTGAGGGGATGCTTAAAAAGAAGCATTAGGCTTTTTTATGCTATACTAAAGCTACAGCTCAGTCTTCCATGGTGCATTTCAACACAAACAATGACAACTTCGACTGAAATTTGGCTGCAAGGTTGTGTAAAGTGAGACCTCAACAAGGTGATAAAACCTACTTAGATGAAACTGTATTATAATGAATATGAACGATAAACGCCTCAGCAAATTTCCAACACTGAGTATCCACCCATCAGCAGAGAAAATGAGTAACTAGCTGAGTAATGGTAATAGGTGTATAGTCAGTTATAGCATGCATCTGACCAACTTGTGCTTGCTGTTTCTAGAACAGCTTAAAGAATTGCACAATTCTCCCATTTCCATCTGCTAAACTTAAGATCTCCATCACTTTCAGTCTCATGTATGTTAGTAGAAAAAAAAACAGAACCAATGATTGTCTGGAACAAATGTTGCTAATCATAGAACTCTGCATTTGCATCCATTAACAGTTGGATCTGTAATTTTTCTAAGTCATCTTTTAATTATCTGCTAAACATTTGCCTATGTAGTGATGTAATTGGCCTTGTGGGATTGGAAGCAACACAGAAGTGCACACTACGTTTCAATGGCTGCAGTTGTGCACAAAACTTGATAAGACTGAGACTTGAGTTCTTATGCTTTGGAAAGACCGGCATCGCCTGGTCATTACAGCCATGTAATCCACTTCCTTTGTAAGACTGCTTGCTTTGTAAGACCTCAGGACTAATCCTCACCAGGCTTTACTTGAATTTGTCTTTGCTAGCATGGAGCTTTTGTTTAGTTTGCAAGGGTTTTTTTTTTTTTTTTTTTAATGATAAGGAGGCTATTGCCTAATTTGCTCTTCCTTAGTTTTCTATAAGTATGTGGAATTACCATAATTTTATACTGATGATTATAACAAGCAGTTATTAAAATGAAATATTTGTCTTTAGCTTAATGTAGCATGGAGGAAAGTAGTCATTGTGTGATAAGAAATGCTACCGGAAAGGACACTGGAAGTGATGAAGGGACGTAGAGGCATAGGGAGATAAAAGTGTCAGAGGATAAGTCTGGAACCAGCAGAGCTATCAGCAACTTATCAATACTTGGTTAATGAACTGCATAGCTTGATGAAACCTGTTCTAGCGGTAACAAAAAGAAGGGACATGTATCCAACATATTTTAGATCTCCATATACTGGAGTCTGCTTTATAATATTGAGTTCAAAATCAACAATAAAAGATTAAGGAGTAATATTGTGTTAGAAAACATAGGAAAAAATCTAAAATATAGGCTTATATGGAGAGAAAGAAGAAACCACCACCAACATAATGCTCAGCAAAAGCAAAAAAAAAAAAAAAAAACACATTATGAGCATCGTGATCCCGCTAGCAAAGGAATCTGGATGCTAACAAATTTGTTGCAGCCCCCACAGCTTATTCTTCAGGATGACTTACTGTCACACTTGGGAGCTGAAGGAACAGGATACGGGATAACGTAGCACCAGACAACGCTTTTGTATAGCAATCCTTTATTATATTACTGAGTTGAGCATTGAATTATTTAGATAATTTGTAATCTGAATGTTTGCATAATTGTAGCAGAAATGTAATAACAATTTATTGTATTTTAGTTAGGCTGTTAGGATTTTAATTAGTCTAACAGTAAGTGCTTGGCTTTCTAAATGCAGTCTTTCCCCTTTTGCCCATAATAAGATTTTGAGTGCAATAACTTGTCACAAAGGTGCTACAAGAACTGAGGAATGATGAGCATGTTCGCAGAAAAACAAAGGACTGTGCTGATGCACTGAAAGAAATCATGGAGAGGAATAGACAAAGCCGGAATGATCTTCATCTGAGGTGACTAATGATAGAATGCTTGCGCTGTGTTACTTATGTTATTTTAGCAATCTCCTGAGAAACCCAGTGGGAGGTATTTCTGGTGATGTATGAAAGAAGCCAAAAGAAATAACAGCTGTCTAAAAGAATTTTCCTGCATTAGGTAAAGCAGGGATATGATGAGGGGGAAAAAATGTTCAGTTGAGATAGCTTGCATAGTTCATTCCAATTTCTGCTGCTAGTTTAGTTCACAGCTGATTTTCTTCATACCATTTGCAGGAGGGGAAGCACTAAAGACCTGATTCTTTAATGTTCCCTGTATATTCTTGGTAAGATTTTTCTAGCTGAGTAGTTTCAGCAACGTGATGAATTTGGGAAGTTGCTTTGAAGCTGGCATCAAATAGTGCCAGCCACAAACCTAATCAGCACCAACTGACAGATTCAGTGCCATAGTGTAATAAGACTGTAGGGAGGTGTAAAGAAAACTCAAACCAACACCATCCATACTGCATCTGACCCTCTTGATAAGCACTGAAATTCCAGGCCATATCTTTCTCATGGAAGTAAGATCATACAACCTGTAATAGCCGCAATGTTTTAGGACTATTTAAATCATACATACCTGGTCCTGGCACCCAAAATTACTGTGTAATCAATCAGTTGTACCAAACAATTTTTGACAATTCCTGAGCAGCAATGAAAGCCTGTTGTGTTACTTGGGTGTAATAAAATGCTTTAAACTTTTTACAGAATCTTAATTTTATACAGCTTTTTTGGCTTTCACTGAGACACTTAGCCAATACTGATGATTGTGACTTAAGGCCACAGGGAGTGAAAGGTTGCTTGTTTACCTTGGAAGTATTTGGAAACCAGCCCTTGTATTCTTAATATCTGATACTGGATTTGGGGAATGTTTTATCCATAAGGTGTAAATATGAGGCATAACCTATGTAAAATGAGGCATGACTGTAAGCCATCACGTAGCTGCCAAGCAGGAAGGGAAATGAGGTTGGAAATAGTACAAAAAAAACTTCCATGACTCTTCCAGAACACACTGATGTGGAAGTAACAGGTTTAGTAGATCGTGTTCTTCAAGAGTATCGTTTCAGATCTCACCTTGGTGTTGGCTTCTAGAGGGTCTCATAGTTAAGATGTTGTATGATTCCAACATGGTGGCAGTCCCTTCTTGGCCTGCACAGCTGATGCCTCGGTAATGTCCTTTTTCTGCCTTGGCTGTGGTAGGCTTTGGGGTAGCAAAAGGCCTAACTGCTAATTCTGGAAAAGCAGTGTACACAGCTTGGGGTGGCCTGGAGGGGAGCACTTGGCTGTCCTGTGGTGGGAAGCAGCTTAGTTTCAGGGGTGTGTGACAGTGTGAGGTGAGATTAATCTCATGCCATGCTGCCCAGTATCTCTGGGCCTGTCACATGGTATTATCTTGTCCCAGCAGCCCTTAGCATAGGGGAAAGGAAAGGTATGGGAATAGGGACTGGTGCAACAGCACCAAGTGCTCAGCTGGGTCTGGTGTTTTGGGGAGCTGGTGAGAGTAGTACCAAGGGTCCCTTCTGGTCGTGGTAGGAGCCTCTGAACTTGGGGCCAGGCATGGAGACTCCCTAGGTGCATTGCTGTCCTCTGGTATGGGGGCAACGAGCATCCCCTAGGAGTGTGAACCTCTGAGAACTGAGCCTACTAAAGGGAATGTTTTTGACCTAAATGTGGTGCCCTAGCTGTACAAGCAAATACTGCAAAGTAGAGAAACCCAGAGAAGATCCTTGAGCTTTGGGTTGTATTCCATGGATAGAGGCTCCACGCTTGGAGCAGAAGGGCCACTAGAATATAAATTTTCCTCTCTGCTTACAAGGCAGGCATTTGCCTAAGGCACAAAGGAATTGATCTGATTTGGCAGCAGTAGATGGTGCTTCTTTGCTCTGCACAGCGGAATCTGTTCAATTTTAGCAGGACCAGACAGATCCACTTCACCTACAGGTTAAAAAACAAAACCAAAAAAAAAAAAACAGAAAACACTGATTTGCTTATTTACCTTATATTCAGCCCCATGACGCAGCAGGTATGTTTGTTTGTCATGTGCTCCCCCTCACCCCCTTCCCCCAAAGCAGAGATGGACTTCTGGGCCCAAGCTCTGAGGTGAGTGAGTGCTCTTCTGCTATGAAACAAGATGCCAACCTCTGCCTGGGCTGAGGTGACGTACAGAGTGGCCTCCTCTTGCATCGTCTTTAATCTATATAGGAGTTCTGCCTTCCAGTGATGCATCTGTTTCACTTTTCGGTGTTGAGAGCCAAATTGATTGTGTTATTTTGTGCTACAGGAATGGAAAATATGAGAAAAAGGACTCTAAATGGTTATTAATCTTTTGGCATCCACAGGTGAAGGTAGGTGGTAATTTGATCTCCTCTACTGCATGAATTATTCACAGATTTGTTAGAATTAATAGATAGGCATTGAACAGTTCTGTATCCAGATGAGATGGATGACTGAAACAAACATTAAAACATCAAACCAAAAAAAAAAAAAAACATATCTCTGCTCCAAAGTAAAAAAGCAGTACACATTCTCATAATGATTGTGGAGTTCTTCTTAAAGCTTTGGCTCATTTTTAATTTGTCTAGTAAATTTGAGCAAGTAGGAAGGGAGAGGGTGACATGATGGAGGAACAGTTATGAAAATTATACTGAAAAGTATAGCAGAAATAAATGAATTTGGTGTTCACTAGTACATGGAGGCTACAGTAACTTAAATATCTATCCCCTCTGCAGATAATTTCTTGGAGGAAGTCTAATTTACAAGGAGACATACTATAGAGTATAATATTCTCTTCAGCCTGGGGATACCATTGATTTATCATTTGATTATGTTCTGATGATGTTTTGGAAGATGAGATGAAGTGTTTTTCAATACAGGGATGACCCTTGGCTTTAAATTCCAGTAGATAACAGTTACTGGGCATACTGTTGAGTGGACACTGAGAGTTTGGTATGCTGTACAGTCTCTATGAGGCAATCTTGTCTCTGTTCAGTAGCAAATTCTGTCAGAAGCCAGAGGAATCTCTGACTAAGAGATGGGCAGATCAACATAAATGCCTTCATTCTTTTCTGTAATAACTTCGATATTTTAAAATCTCTTGGTCTCTTTCTGAGAAATTGTTATGGTGAGGTGTTTGTTCTGTTCTTTGTCATTCCTTCTGGTTCAATTTCTGCTCCTCCTGCTATCAATGCAATGTCCTATTGCAATCTGCTTTGCTTAAAGTACTGAAGCTACTCATCTTTCCCACCTCATATTCTGAAGATAAATAATACCACATTAGCAGCAGCTGTGATTCTTTGAGGCCTACCAGAACATGTTAAGTCAGATGTTTGTCATGGATTTTCTTTTACAATAGGTGCTGAACAAATCCCAGTAACATGACAACCAATAGGAACAGAAGTGACCCACAATTCCACAGCTGCTACAACAGTATCATTGCTGGGAAAATGTTGCCCATGTAGTCCAGATTTCACTGTACTCACATCCAGTGTGTGGTCTCCATCAAACATTCAACAAGCATCAACAAATGCCAGTGGGTGCCTTTTCTTCTAAAGGGAGGAATTCAGTGACATCCCTTTGCTTCATCCGCACTCCCATGTCAGAAGCCATTTTGTCAGACTACCCCTCTGCTGCCATCTGTCACAGGGCAACAACATGTAACAGAATACTGGTGGGAAGGTCCAACCTCTACTGCCAAAGCACCAACATCCGCCTCTTACATCACTATCTGGGCCAATATAATAAACTAGGAGGCATTATGTTTGGAGCAGCCCTTGTATATTCCTTCATATTTCCTCATGCCCTTAGTGAATAGGTGGAGACACAATACTGCAAGAGAAGAGATTCAGAATGGGTTTGAGTAAAGCTTGCTAATGATAAAGATAAAGTTCTAGTGAAAATGGCATGCAGTGACACAGCTTTTGGTGTCAACTTAATAACAGTTGAAAACAAGCCAGGCAAAATTCTGTCCAGACTACCTGTAATTAATAGATCTTGTTAACTCTGGCTTGCTGCCTTCACTCCTTTCTTAAAATTTGGTACAGTATTTCCCTATTATATAGAATGTATTTTTCTCTTAGAACATGGTTGGTAGATTGTGTTCAATTACAGTAATTTATCAGTAAATTACCCTTCCATATTCTGTTAGTAATATTATGCAGCTTTGAAATGTGAAGGCCATAATGCATACTGGGAGCTTTAGCAAGTTATGAAAGCCTGTAGGAAGTACTCATGCTAATAAGCTTGCAGCCTGAAATAAGCAGGTGAAAGGCGTGAGAGAGAATATGATTTTTCTGTAGAAGGCCACATTTTCCTTAAAAAGATGTGACCTGAAAGATATCTTTTGAGTCATGTTATCAATTTGCTGTTTGAACAGAAGAAACTTCTAGTAAGGCTGGAGGTGACAGGTTTTACAGGGTTTCTTTCTGCTTAGTGACAGACTATAGCTGAAAAGCTTAGAGAATTTCTGAGCTCAATTTTTCTATTGAGGGAGATAGGAGGAAGGAGGTATTGTTTGTAGTCATGAGAAAGAGCTGTGCAACTCAGCCATATGGGCTCTGTGCTTACACACGGTTTGGCTCTGCAGGGTACATCGTTCTCCAACAAAGCTGAGGATACAGAAAATATTACTGATGTAACCATTTCTCTTACAAGAACAATCAATTTGTATAGAGCCTGAGCCTTTAAATCTGGCTAATGATAGTTCACTGGCAGACAAAAACAGCACTGAAGTTTTAGGTATTTTTGTTTCTGAAGGATTGAGATTTCTTCATAACACCTTAATTACAAAAGTTATGCTTTTAAAATTGTTTTAGTTAAGTACTTTCTGGCATATGGAATTCATAACTCTACCTGCACAGAGGAGTCCACACAGACTGAAAATGCTTCTGAAAATCGTTTAAATAGTTTATATTTCAATGTGCTTAACACTTTGTATGCCGATGCATGTATCAGCTGATCAATTTGAAATCTCCTTCTATAGAGAAAGGTCAGTAACAAAGGTGACACTTAAAGACTAGGCTACTAGCCTCTCTTTTTAAATGTGCTTTCACCTTGAACAGGAAGTATTTCCCTAATTTGAAGCCCTTGGTATGCAGCACTTGGGAACAGTGTGAAGAAAGAGGGTCTGTACTTGAGACAAACTGCAGCTAGACTCAGTTGCTCGAAGTACCTTCGTTGAACACAGATCCTCCACAGTGACAAAAGCATCTGATAGACAAATGTCTCCGGACCTGAGGAGGAAGCTTTCCATCCCCTCTTGCAACTCCACAGCCTTAATTGTGAAATGGGAGTAAATACTGCCAAACAGTGACAACATTTCCAGCACAACTTTCTTGTTACTTAATTTGTCTTGCTGCACCTTCAGTAAAAACTAATTTCTCAGCTGCATTTTTCCAAGTCCTCTATGGAGAAGAAAAAAATGTGGTTTTGAATAAAGATCTTGTTATTAGGAATTAACTACTCATTGTAAAATGGAGAATTCTTTCTGCTTCTAGTTTTGATCCAACTTGATGAACGGTTTAGAGGTTATGAAGAAAATGCTACTTCAAGTCCATCTTGTCAGAAGGAATATAATAATAGCTATGTTTATTGATGATTACATTGTTGATGAAATAGGTATTTTTCATTCATGATTGAGCATGTTGAAGCCTTAGCTGAAAGCCTTTTATTTTTTCTTTAAGTATGGGGAAGGGAACAGAAAATGGGAGAAAACGAAAGTAGATTTAGTTTCAGCAAAACCATATGCTTATTATTACTTTGAGTTTTTCTGCAGGTTGACTAAAATGAAACTAAGCTGCCTCTTGCTTCCTAATGTGGTGAGTAAATCTGCAAAAAAAAAAAAAAAAAGAAGTTTTGGGTAATGAATGCACATGGAAGTGTTAGTGTCAATCGTTCTTGAGTGAGGTTTCCTCTTTCCAATTCCCAACAAAAATAAAGAAGTCTGATACTCAGTGCTGCTTCTTGGTCTTTTCCATTAGCTCTGAGTAGGGTAGGAATTATATGGATTTGACTGCTCTTAAGTATTCATCATTTGTACTTGCTCATACTTAAGGTATTTAATTTAGTTGCAAAACAATTCTTCTTGAAATTGTTATTATAACAACAACATAGTTGTCCAAGGGCATTACTCTGGGGGGAAAATGATAGTAAAATAGCTCTTTTTTGAAGATGTTGCCATCCAGAGAATATCATAGGAGTGTTGGTGAGGAAGACTAATATCAAAAACTAGGTCGTGACAGACATCTTGGGGAATTTCTGTTGGGTTCTGTGTAATGGGATAACCATTTGGCCATCATGCAAAAGAATGTAAAGAGTATGAACAAAATGAAGGCAGAAGAGAGTTAAATGACAAGTGTTTAGAAGAAGAAGACAGCTGTGTGCTGAGAATGATGTCAGTGTTGGCTGATGTGACAACAGAGGAAAAAAAAATCTATCCATTACAGCTGGATGAATAAATTGTCTCAGTGAGAGTATGATGCTCCAGACAGTGAAATGGGCTTCCTGGATCCTTCTCTGTTGATGGTCTGATTCTGACGTACCTACCTGTTGGAGGGCCCAGAGAGCAGCAGGAGCAAGGCTGCTAGGATGTGAAGGCAACCCTGAGCTGGGGGCAGTTGTAGAGTCTTTCAGTGGCCCAAAGGTGATGCCCAAGGAGGTGGTCAAGGCACTGTGGCCAGGCACAAGCACATGCAAGGCACCACTTCAGGCAGGACTGCGGTTCTGACCAAGTCAAAAATGGTGTCCTTGGGCCTTAAAGGAGTTGGAAGTGAGGCAGGCCAGAGAAACTAAAGCTTTTCAATACTCCTGGGTCGTACTTTGCATTAAGAAGTGTAAGAGGCTTATACCTGAAAAAGTGACCCATAGATACCTAGGATGTTGTCTCACTTTACTCTGTGCATCTTTCTCCCTCTGCTTTTCCCGTGATGCTGCCTCAACTGCAAATGACTTTGAGAAGCCAACTCCAGAAAATGGTTACGAATGAAAAAGTACATGGAGTATCTGTGGGCCAAAGATGAATGTTATCATTCCAAGTAATTTCTGCTACATGATAGCTGACTTCTCTGCAGTTTGTCATGAACATAAATAGATGCAGTAGATGGTGGTGCTGTAGGTCAGTGAGTCACTGGGCCATTGAACTGCCAGTAGTTACTTACTCATACTTGTTTCTTCACTGCTCTTCAGCCTTCTCAGGCACGAATCAACTGTAACAGCATTTGAGTAAGCGGAGAGTTTCTGGCTTGACTTTTTTGTTGTTCTTTTTCTGTCATTTTTTTCCTTCTTTACTTTTCAAAAGAAGGATCAAGGTAATTTTCCCCATCTGTCCTTCCTGCTTATTTTTTGTGATGACTAACAAAGCAGACTGAATATGGAGGACTATAAGAATGCATTACAGGACTAATTTGGTTCTAATAATCCTGTGCAGTAAGTATTTGTATTTTGTGGGTTGGTGAGTAGAAGGTAGCGTTGGCAGGCTAGCAGAGGAATGCTCTTTCTCAGAAAGTGTGTGTTATAGGTCTGGGAATGAGGCGGGGAAGGCAGTTTGCTTAACTTTAGGACTGTGTGTCAGACAGTCCTTCTCTAGGTACAATTATGCTTCGATCTTGCATCTGGGGAAAACGGTGCAGCACCTCGGACAGCACCCGCATTCCTGGCTCTATTGACACGTGCAGCATTTCCCGGTGCTCTTCCTCTGATCTCTGAAATTTATCTCCAAACTTCTAAAGCCAGTGATCGATCTAGGCACAGAAATCCCTGTCCTAGCCGTTGATCTTCTCAAAGTAATGTTTATGTCTTATTAGAAATGAGAAGCATATTTTCTTATTTGGTGAAATCAGCAAAAAAAAAATGTCAGGAATCATCTAATTTTTCTTCTTCTAGATAGCAGAATTTGAAGTCATTTCTTTTAAATGAGAATTTTCATCCCATTGTCAATTAAAACCTTCCTTAATGACTTGATGGAAAAAAAGTCGGATCCACATATTAGACACTGCTCAGAGAAGCTGTGGATGCCTCATCCCTGGAGGCGTTCAAAGCCAGGTTGGATAAGGCCCTGGGCCCTGCTCTGGTGAATAGCAGCCCTGCCCACGGCAGTGGGTTTGGAATAAGGTGGTCTTTAAGATCCCTTCCAACCCAAGCCAGTCTGTGATTGTATGATATCCCAAGAAGTCAAAGCATGGACGAACAGTACGTAGAGACTGTCTTGGTGTCTAAATGCTTCAGCATGGGCCACAAAAGAAGATAAGTATTTGATACAGTATTTCTCTGTGTTCCTTGTGCTGCCACTGTTTCATTTGTTGATAAGAAACTCAGCCTTTAGCCCTTGTCCTGACTGTGAAGAAGCTGGAGTAATCAATAAATACATGTTCCTTTGCAGACAGTTGCAGAGTGCTAGAGTATTTGAGTAGCAAATTCTTGCTGGAGAATCTCAGGAATCTCTTTTTTTCTTACTCTAATGAATGGAATAAATATATATTTGTAAGATCCTTTTAAATAGATGGGCTGCTATGTGTATGTCTTCATTTGTAGCATAATCATTTGAATATTTGACTTCCAATATACGTATAAAAGTAGTAGCTTAAAAGGAGCTATAGTAGAATATTTACTGGAATATGTACAGAGCAAGTTGGTGGAGATGTTTCACTGCCTTTTAAATCCAAACTAATGGCCACTCATGCTTTCATCTAGCTGTTGTTTGTGAACAATGGGAAATGCATCCTTTTGTTACAAAAAGGATGCAATCTTTGAATAAAATTTTGTAATGAGTCATTTTTTAATGAACATGAACACATCCTATGAAACACTTAATGTACCTTGCATTATTTTCTTCCACCTGAACAAATAGTACCAATTTGCTCTTGGAAATGTGTAATTTGCTTACACGTAATTTCTGTTTCTCCCCTTCTACCTCACTTTACTACATGACAAGCATTTATTGATGAAAAGAGGTATTTACTGAAACAAGAATCTGATCAGGAGCATAACTCCTCAAAGAGTAAGACTATGCTGTGGGAGAAAGTTGACAATTGCACAGCTCATTGCTTCAATCTGCTACAGAGTCAATCAAGCCATGAAGCAGAAAGCAAAGGCTTTGATTTCTATTGCTCCCATTCACAAGTATACACAGTAAGTTGGCTCCTATCCTTGAAACCTCTTGGGGTGCCTTTCTTCTGATGACTCAAACCCTGAGAAATAAACTTGCAATGGGAGCACTAAGCACTTTTATATATTTTGAAATCACACTTATCTAATCATTGTTCAGATGCAAGATTTCAAGGAAGTAAGATTTTCTGTCCTGAACATTTGACAAGAGACACCTTCTATGTGTTTCTTGACTTGGTTATTTAACCTTTAGAGGAGGTACACTTTGTTTTCTTTTCATTACTTTTTACCCATTGGCACAGACAATCTATCAGTTGGTTTCCGTAGGTTATCAGGGACATGTTCAGATAGAAGGCAATTTTTGAAAGAAATCTGTATATTAAACGTACTGCCTATGGCTGATCTTTTCATTCTGATATATAATGCTTACAGGTTCTATAAACTTCTTAAGTTCTTCTGAAAGGAAAACTTGTCAAGGGGGTTAGTGATCCAAAACTGACTCAAGTCAGCAGAAAGACAATATTTACTGTTTGACATTGGGATGTGCATTAGTTTCAGCTGCTTTTAAGGAGCAATGTGAAAAGTTTTTAGTATCACCATGTTTTATGATAATAAATCTGCTTATTAGAAACCCCACAAAGTAACCAAAGACTTTTTATTGACTTAAGTAAATTGTCATGTTGATGAGTCGGCAACTTATTGCTTCAGAAATGAGAAGGGGTAGAATTATAGATCAGTTTTATTCACTCTGATAATAAGATGAATTTTCTGGACATTAGCATGAGACATTACTAGACAATTTGAGAAGAAAATCTTGGGTGGTTTTGTGTGTGTGTGTTTGCTGCTTTTCAAGGAATCAGGTGTGAAAGACTGCTGCTCAAATGAGCTTTGAAATACATTGATTTCTGTTGTTTGGGCCAGACTCGGTGGTCTGAGAGGGGCAGCCTGCAACAGTGTTGCCTTGTGAGTATGATTTTGCCTTTCGTGAAGAATCATAAAAGAAACGTTGAGGTTGGAAGACATCTCTGGTTATCACTTAGTTAGCTAGAGCATGTTGTCTTCTAGGATAGTGTTCAGTCAAATTTTCAGTATTTCTAAAGGTGGATACTCCAAAACTTCTTCTGGGCAATATGCTCCAAAGATTGACCATCCTCACAGTAAAACAAGTTTGTCTTCTATTTAAATGTAACTTTCTGTTTTTCTGTTTGCATTCATCTTATTTTGTGCACAAATCTTGAAAAACTTAAGTTCTGATGCATAAATTGAGGCTGACTTGAAAGATGTTAATTTTTGATGAGAAAAACAAAGAAAAAAAACCACTGACTATTGCTACTTACGCTCCTAAACTCTTCCTTGATTTCTGATTCTGCTTGTTCTTTGAGGATATAAATTTTGCAACAAAAATCTCCTTTGTTTAATTGGAATTTCCTGTGTGGAAAAGTAAGAGGATATGCAAAAGATTTTTTTCCATGTATGAGCAGGAGGCATTGAAGACTTACAAATAAGTTGGTGGTATGTAAGAAATGGCATAACCTTTGTTAAATTTGTCAAAGTGCTTCTTTACTACTTGCCTCAACTTTTTATTTCTTTAGTGTTTATTCCTCTGTGTACCCTATGGTTTGATCTTTGTGTATGTTCATCCATTTTTTCCTTTGGACTAGAAGAGACTTTTATTCTAATCAGCTTTGTGGGGTGCACATTTACATTTCCTCTATGTGGCCATACTATCCAGTGCAGTGTTAGACAACAAAAAATGCTTTTTTTTTTTTTTTGAAGTATGTCAATATCTAAGGAAATCTAAGAGGACATCTAGGAAAACATTGAACTGATATTTGAAAATGGTCACCTACCATCTAGGGATGAGGCAAAGGTGGAGGCCTCTATTGCTCTTTTGGGCTCAATTCTTAATAGTAATGATGGAACTTCGGTTACTTGGTAAGAACTATGATTGGAGGAGCAGTGACTTTTCCATTTGCAGTCATAAAAACTGTAACTGGCCATTTACATCGGCTGAATATTTACAAGTCCATGGAGCCTGATGGGATTCACTCTGTAGTTAACCGGAGGAGTTAGCAGATTCCTCTGTCAAAATTTTTGAAATGTTGAAGGAGTCTTGGGAGATCCCTGCTTATGGAAGTTAGCCAAAGTTGGGCTAAACTGTAAGAAGGCCACCAAAGAAGACTTGAGAAACTGCAAGTCTCTCAGTCTAACCACAGTCCCTGGGAAAATTATGGAGATTATCCTGGGTGCTTCTGAAAGGCATCTGAAGGACAAAGTTTTATCAGACATAGTCAGTATGAGTTCATCAAGGGATAGTTTTGCCATACTAATTTGTCATCCTTCTCTGGCAAGGTCACCTACTCAGTGGATGAAGGGAAGGCAGTGGATGTAATATTTCTGGATTTTAGTAAAGCCTTTCATGTGTTCTCTCACAGCATTTTTCCTGTCCAACTGTGAAATGAACAGGTTCACACTATACTGGATGGTGAACTGGCTTGATGGTAGAGCTCAAAGTGTAGTATTAAAGGGACTTCGTCTGGCTGGTAGCCAATCACAAGCAGTGATCCTCGGGGCTCAGTTCTGCTCAACATTTTTATCAGTGATCTGAATGCAGGAGTTCAGTGTGTCATTAGCAAGTTCCTTGACAATACAAAACTGGCAGGTGTTGTTGACTCTCTAATGGGTGGATGGGCCATGTAGAGGAATCAAGAAAGAGTGGAACACTGAGGAATCATCAGTGGTGTGAAGTTCAACAATGGTAAACATCACGTGCTACACCTGGGATTGGGCAATGCCAGACACAGGCACAGGCTGGGAGATAAGTGGCTGGGGAGCAGCTCAGGAGAAAGGAGTCCGGGGATGCTGGTGACTGCAGGCTCAGCATGAGCTAGCAGTGTGCCCTGGCAGGTAAGGGGCAAAGCACATTTTAGTATTCACTAAACACAGCATGGCAAGCTGGTAAAAGAGGTTAATCTCCCACTGTAATTTAGCACTGGTTCAGCCTCACCTTGAATATTGTTTGCAGTTCAGGGCTACACAATATAAAAGGGTGTTAAAATCCTTGAGAATTTTCTGAGTAGGGCCCCAAAGCTGATAACAGGGCTGGAAGATATGTCCCATGAGAAGAGGCTGAGGACATTGGACAGCCCAGCCTGGAGGAGGCTGAGAGGTGACCTCACTGCTCTCTGCAGTGCCCTGAGGAGGAGATGCAGAGGAATGTGCCAGGCTCTGCTCCTGGGAACTGATGGCAGGGTGGGAATGGTACAGAGCTATCCCATGGGAGGGCCAGCTGGGCATTGGGAAACATCTCTTTACCACTAGGGTGATCAAACACTGGAACAGGCTTCCTAGAGAAGTTTTTGGTGCCTCGTGCCTGTCAGTGCTCAAGAGGCATTTGGACGATGTACTTATTAAAGTGCTTTAACTTTTTAGTTAGCCCTCAGGTAGCCAGGCAGTTGGACTCAATTTGTGTGTATCCCTTGCAATTGAACTGCTGTAATTTCTGATACACATTTTGAGAAACCTTTTAGAAATTCATAGATAACTTTGAAGACTGACCAGTCTAGGGAACTTATCTCATTTAAAAACAAGAAAACAAAACAAAAAACAATCCCACAGTTTTAAAAAGTACATAGAAAATCCTACTTCTGTTCTTGAAAGCTCTTGGAAAACCATTCCTCTCATGAAATGGAGTTTTAAGAAAAATTACTGCTTAGATTTCATTAGTGATTCTGCAAAGTGCTAAATATTTCTATAAAGGTAGAGAAGGTTCAGCCCTCATTCTACAAATTGCCTCATTTAATAATATAAAAGTATATATTTGTTGATAAAAAATGCAGAAGCTGGAATGATTGCTTTCTTGACTACATCCTTTAGAATCTTAATTACAAATTTCAGCTATTTGAATTTTTTAAGATACTGATCTGTTAATTTGGAGCTAAGTTCGTGTTTTTCCAGAATGCTGTCTCTTTTTGCAGGGGAAAAAAAAAAACTGACTTTTTTTTGGTGGCTTAACTACCATTTCCCCATCTGTGCTTTGCTTATACATTCCCTTTGTGAGAAAACTGAAGTCACAGTCCAAATGCCTAGCAACAGAAGGGATGGGCTTGATATTCGTATTAGAATTGTAACACAAAGACATCTGTTCTCTCTACCCTTTAAAAGCTATTACTTCCAAAGACTAATATTTGGCTTTTTCAGATGTGGGCAGTTTCTGTTAGATGAGACTGGGGGGAGCCTGGGAAAGGACTCAGCTGATGACCAAAAAAGTAGTGTCTGCAGCCCATGGGTTCCTGCTTTGCAGAAGCCCTGGTGTGAGTGGACAGAAGTGTCCCTGTCCAGCTCTGCGACCAGGGTATCTCTGGGCTGGCCTCATGGTTGCTGATGGGTAGAACTGAGTGATTCAGAGCCCACTTCCAAGGACCCTGCCTAGGGACAATATGATAAGAGGCAAAAGCAGACTGCACCCAGTTCATGCCCTGCAACAGGTTCCAACTCATTTTCAGCTACTTGTAGTTTCTGTAGTATTTCTGGTTAGGTAAGGATGTTTTTCAAGAAGTAGACTGAGGCTGGCAAGAGGTGGTATGGGGAAGATAGGAAGTACATTTCTCCCAGTTCTCTTCCTCCAGTTATTTTATTTTGTTTTCAAGTACTAAGACAGCATTAACAATTATGATGCCAAAGTATTTGTCTAGCTGAATTTAGCTCCTACTGCCTCTATTCCTTTCCTCCTAACTACAGCGCTGTACATTTCCACCAACTCCACAGTACTCTGTGACTAAGAATGGGAAGCTGTCAAACTTTGAGCTGCATGTTAATGCACTAAAAGTGGGTGAGGGGAGGGAGAATTATTTCTGTGCACTGGGGAGTGGGAAAGATAAACTGTTTCTGTATTGTAAGCCTTGCTTGCAACACTTGGGCAACAATACATACAGCAGTAGGAAAGAAAAACACTGAACAAAAAAAGTTAAAGGCATTCTGCAATGGGTATGACTCAAGGATCACCTTGACCTGCAGTGCCTGAGCATTTTGGGAATTGAATCATGGATCTATGACTCTTAAATTACAGGACAAGAAAATGAACGAAGTTAGACATCCAGGCTGTGCTGTGAGAAGTTGTTGAAAGCCTTGATGTGCTGCTTTTCTCCTTGCAAAAGCTAAACCTCTTCCCCTATGCACATCCATGCCAGCTGGAGCTAATTGCCTGAGCTGAAGATGTACCATAGCCTGCCACCTCCCAGACCTTCATCTGATTCACAGGTTAGTGGTCCCTAACTGAGTTTCTTAGAAGTAAGAGTAGGCAATGTGATGAAGTACTACTTGGGGTGGCAAAACAGTCCCTTCCCAATTCAGAGACATGTTGTAATCATTTGCAGCTATTGAGAGACAGCTCGAGCCATTGCTGTCTTGCCAAAGGGAAACTTCTATTTGTATCCTCTAGAGCATGCAGCAGAAGGTCTTCCATATTTCCTGTGCAGTCCTCTAAAATCTGCCTAGAGCAGGGAAAAAGGACATCATCCATCAGTCTCTTTTTCCTTTGGTGAACAATGCTCACATTCTTCTTATTGCATTGTTTTGAGTTACAATCATCAGCACGGAAGCAGAGCACTTTATTTGCAAAGAAAACTAACTTGTTTGTCTTCATTTTTTGCAGAAAGATGAAGCAATCAGTCTAATTAGACAAAAATTGTTTAAGTTAACAACAAAGGTGAAAAATCATTTCTATTTCCCCATTACATATTATCACTGCAGTTGGTGCCAAGCTGTTTTAGTTCAACTTCATTAGCACCAAGTGCAATCTTTAGCCATGTTAATCTTAAATTTGACTGCTGATTTTAAGCCTCTTCTGTGACTGGCAAATTCCTTAGGAAAAAGACTATGAGAGAAGCTTGCAATAAGTTGAATTCACA
The DNA here is from genome assembly GCF_002078875.1 of Numida meleagris. Classification (NCBI taxonomy): domain Eukaryota; kingdom Metazoa; phylum Chordata; class Aves; order Galliformes; family Numididae; genus Numida; species Numida meleagris. The sequence continues at coordinate 86,229,607 of NC_034409.1, forward strand.
GGATGAGAGAATTATAGGTGTTGGAAGGGACCTCTAAAGATCATCAAGTCCAAACCCCTGCTAAAGCAGGTTCCCTAGAATAGGTTGTGCAGGAAAGTGTCCAGGTAGGTTTGGAATATCTCCCAAGAAGATGACTCCACAACCTCTCTGGGCAGCCTGTGCCAGTGCTCTGTCACCCTCACAGTAAAGAAGTTCTTATGTTCAGTTGGAACTTCCCTTGTTCCAGTTTTTGTCCATAGCCCCTTGTTCCATCACTGCACACCACTGAAAAGAGCCTAGTCCCATCTGCTTGACACCTGCTCTTTAGATATTTATGAGCATTGTTTAGATCTCCACTTCAGCCTTCTCTTCTCCAGGCTGAACAATCCTGGGTCTCTCAGCCTTTCCTTGTACAAGAGATGCTCCAGATCCCTCATCATCTTTGTGGTCCTCTGCTGGACTCTCTTTAGAAGTTACCTGTATTGTCTGAATTGGGGAGCCCAGAACTGAACACAGTACTCCGGATGTGGCCTCACCAGGGTGGAGTAGAGGGGGAGGATCACCTCCCTCAACCTGCTGGCCATGTTCGTTTTAAGGCACCCCAGGATACCACTGGCCTTCTTGGCCACAAGGACACACTACTGGCTCATGGCCAACCTGTTGTCCATCAGGACACTCAGGTCCTTCTCCTCAGTACTCCTCTCCAGCAGGTCAGCCCCTAACCTGTACTGGTACATACATCTATTCCTCCCCAGGTGTAGGACTTTGCACTTGCCCTTTTTAAACCTCAAGTTCCTCTCTGCCCAACTCTGCAGACTGTCCAGGTCTTGTTGAATGGCAGCACAGCCTTCTGGTTTGTCAGTCCTCCCAACTTTGTACCATCAGCAAACTTGCTGAGGGTGGACTCCATCCCTTCATCCAGATAACTGATGAAGACGTTGAACAAGACTGGACCCAGAACTGACCCCTGGGGAACACTGCTATTTACAGGCCTCCAGCTGGACTCTGTGCTGCTGTTCACAATCCTCCGAGCTCTGCCAGTCAAGCAATTCTCAATCCACCTCACTGTCCACTCATTTATCTCATACTTTCTAAGTTTCATTGCAAGGGCATTGTGAGAGACAGCATCAAATACTGTACTGAAGTCAAGGTATACAACATCCACTGCTCTTCCCCCATGTAACCAGCTGGTGATGACATTATAGAAGGCTACCAGGTTGGTTGAGCATGGTTTCCCCTTGGTGAATCCATGTTAACTGCTCCTGATAACCTTCTCTTCTAATTGCTTGGAGGTGGCATCCAGAACAAGTTGTTCCATCACCTTCCCAGGGTCAGAGATGAGGCTGGATGGCCTGTAGTTTCTAAGATCCTCCTTTTTGCCCTTTTTGAAGACTGGAGTGACACTGGTGGTCCTTCAGTCCTCAGGCATCTTTCCTGTTCTCCAACACCTTTCAAGGATGATATCACATTGGCAATCACTTCTGCCAGCTCTATCAGCACATGTTGGTGTATCCCATCATGGCCCATGGATTTGTGTGCATTGAGTTTGCCAAGATGATCGCTGACCAGACCTTCCTTAAACAAGGGGAAGTCTTCCACTCTCCCAGATTCTCTCTCTTATCTGCTGGGCCTGGGATTCCCAAGGGGCAATCTTAATAGTAAATACTGTAGCAAAGAAAGTGTTCTGTTCTTCCTCTACAACACTAGACATTGACTGACTAGAAATCAGATGCTGTAGAGAGAAACAATATCTTCAAGTGACGGAGCATCCCTTCCCCTCAGTTCTGCAGTGTTATGTCAGCTCAGAAACTCTGCATCAGACCAAGAGCCAAGGGCTACGAAGGTGAATTCTGCTAGGACACCCTAACAATGATCTTTAGCGCTATATCTTCAGCACTGTGGTGTGGATCCTGCATTGGGATCAGACATTCATCATATCTATTATGCTTTCTGTTGTTGTTTGCCCTATGCTGTCTCCTGCTTTCGCAAAACTGTGATCTCCCACAATACAGTCTTAAGGACTAACTAAAGATTTTCATCCTCTCTTGGTCTCCTTACATGGAAAAATGTTCTGGGAAGCCTAGCTTCAATCAAAGTTTTGCCATTGTGTAGGTACCCGTAAGGGGATATAGAGGGCAAATAAGAGAGATTTCAGTTCTAGGCAACTTCACTATTAGAAAGGAGTACTTTAGCATTATTCTACCTGTTTGGCTTATGATTAATGTACGTTCTTCCTGAGAAATTTCCTGTGTATCTTGCTTATGACATCCAAGATCAGATGTCTGATGAAATAGACAGATGACTGACTATTTAAAGAAGACCAGGCAAATCTAAGACTGTTTCCTCTCAGAAGCAGATTTCTAGCCACTGGACCTGCACACCTTTCTCCCTCTTTTATTCAGCAGCTGGTGTACTTATTTTTGTGAATCTTCTGCTAATTTTCTGCAGCGCAACTGTGATTTGCTTGGTAGAAAATGCTGTTTATGACATCTCTGACAGCAGCTTAGGACCAATCTGTTGCTATGAGGTGTGAAATACATCATAGTCTATTACGATTAAATGATTTGGGCATTTTCTTGCAGGGGCAATGTGTGCAGCCAAAAGTGGTTTGGTTTTTTGTTTTTTGTTTTTTTTAGAACCCTCTAGTTGAATTCCTAACCTTTAAATAAGCCACCCCTTGGGAAATCATTGATAACACAGCCACTTGTGTCAAAATTCAGCTGCTTGATCTTTACTGAACTTGATGAGCAAACATTTAAATGATAATTGAATTACTAATTAAATGTTGTGCCTGGACTCCTGGTTCAGAATTGCAAGGGAAAACCAAATTATATAATGGTTCCAGGTCCAGATCTTCATCAGGCTCTGCTGCTACCTACTTCTCTGGTTGTCTTGGTCAATCTTCTTTGATTTGGCTTTACCAGGGCATCACTAGGATTGCACTCACCAGTTTTAATGGGGGCAGGGAATTCTGTTTGTTCTGAGAAAAAAGAAAAAACAAATCTGGGACCTTGTCTTTATTCTGTGCTTTCTTATCATTCTTACCATGCAGTCTTGACACTATTAAACCATGTCTGCATTTATAAGTTCACCTAGTTCTGAAAAACATGTTCTAGCTCCTGGCTATGATCACTATGTTTAGTTTATTATTTGAAGTTCATCTCTATTCCCTTCATTTTTGTTCCTTAAAAATGATTTGCTTCTTCCCACATTTTCCACTCTGTCCTTCTTTATCACTGTTCATGTTCATCTCTGAATTTCCACTCCTTTTCCCTACAGACACACTTATGACATCTGCTAAGGTAGTTATGTCATTAGACCTTATCAAAATGTCTCAAGCTCTTTAGTGAGACACATATAACTCTATTCTCAAATGACAATAAATGACTTTCTCTCAGCTTAGTAGTGTATTGTTGCTACTCTGCACAGGAATCAGAGAAGTAAGAGTCATGCTTGGCACTTCCACAGAGATCTTGGAGAAAGGGAAAAATTTCATCATTATCAGTGATTTGTGTCATGTGCAAAGCAGACTTGATCAATGGGGCCTAAGCAACGTTTATGTGCTTAATGTAGCTTCAATTTTGCTTCCTCTCTTCCTATCCTTTTAGAAACAACAGCGTGCAGCAGATCAATTTCCTTCACTAGGGGAAGTCAGGAAATGCTCCGGGAACAGATCCTAGGGAAGCAGATGGGGTAAGAGTTGATTTGGAGCAATGTCAACTCCATAATGTTTTGGTGCAAGCCTGAAATTGCAACTTCCCTGAGTAATCCCTAGCAGAAGGCAAGTCCAGGCCCCCACAAAAGTATGGACTTAGCACTGCGTTCGGACAGTGGTAGCTGGGCTTCTCCAGCACTGTATGTTGGCCCTGAAGATGCACTTGCTGATGGAATGAGGCTTCCATCTTAATGTCACACAGCAGCTGTTACTGTAGCAAGCGTCTCAGGACATTCAAAGAGTTCAGTCTGGCAAAGCTTGTCAGCCAGGCAGTGACATGAACTCTATATCATACACCCTGAAACGCAGACTCCTTTGAGAGCTAAATAAATATCACTTCTCTGGTAAGGGACATTAACTTCTACTCTGCTTTGAAAAATGTGAATGAGAGGGGTGTGCCTGAGGCCAACAAAAAAGGCTGGGGCAAAGCCAGCAGCGGAATAGAGATGGATGGCCTCCATTGTGGTGTGGAATGCTACTGGGTTCTCCTCCACTTCCAAAGGGGCAAAATAAGAGTTTCTTTGCTATGGGGCAGAAGGATGTTTAAAGGATATTTAGTGGGTTTTGTTGAGAAATAATAATAGTAAAAAATACTGACTCTCCACAGTGGTTTGTCTGGATGGTTCATAAAATGGCAGAGAACTCATACTCAAACTGCCTGACAAAAAATTTCTCTCCAATGAAGCACTGCATCCTTTTAGTTGTGCTTTCGAAACCTCCATTGCCACAACTTGCAAATGTATACAATACATGGTATAGATGGTATAGAGGAGTCATGAAACCAGTCCAAGCAAGAAAGTCCTCGGCAGCCAATTTAAACTTATTCAATTGAGTAAAATCCCATTTTAATTTACTCAGTGAAAATGGATTTTAAAAACATTTAATAATGTTAAAGGGAATTTCTTTTTCAAAGTATGTATCCCAAATTTCCTGCATGAATTCTTCAGGATGCTTTAAAAAAGCTTGATTATGGCAAACTACAGGGTTAGGGCTGAATAAGTGCTTTTTGGATCATGTATTTATTATTTCTGATGATAGATTTAAAAAAAAAATTGTGAAGACTGTGAAGTCTCTTTATTTCAAAATGTACTATAGAACAAGGCCGAAATCATTTATATTTTTCAACCAGAGCTTTACCTTGAAATATGTTTTAGATAATGGAATTTCCTGTTCTGAACTTGACTGATTGTTAACATGGAATGTGACTCAAAAACTGCTTTCCTATGCATGATTTATTTAGGAGAGAGACAGTGTTAACATTAGAACATGCCTGAAGATGCTTGGTCCCATTATAATGAGAAGGCTTGAACACAATGCCGTGAGTGGGGTGGGACTGGAAATAAAATTATGCGTAATTGTATATTTAGTGAACTTGTTCACAGAGATCCCAGAGATCTCCTTTATCGACTGTCATTTTAGCAACAGTAGACGAATAAAAATAGACAACTTTGTACAGCAGATCTTGGTTTGCTGCATTACTTTTCAATGTAAGATTTTAGCTTGCACTTAGAGCCATATAAATGGCACCCAAAGGAAGCTGATAGCTATTTCTCTCACGCTAGTTTCCTCATGCTCTTTTTATGTGTGCTTGTCTGCCCCCTCCTTCCCTCAATTCTTGCTAAAAACAAAGCTAAAGTAAACAAGAATCCGATCAGATACTTGGCTGAAATGTTTTCCTGTACTAAGTATTTAGACATAAATCTAAGACTTTTATAGGGTACTGTGTGTTGGAATAAAAATGCTGCCCAGCTATTGCTTCTGCTGGCAGTATTTGTAGTCTGTACCAAACCTCAGTTTTTGCATGGTGCGAAGTGGAAAATAAATGCTAAGTGTGTCAGCATGTTACCAGCTGTCAAACTGAACTGGAATGTGTTGTTAAGGCAGTTCACTGTAAGAAGCTGCCCTGTCAGCTGGGCCACTGACAGGGCAGGGTGAGTGCTGCGTTTTGCTGTGAAGGACAGCAGACCAGGCTCCTCTGAGCTGATGTGAGCAGAGCAGAGTGGTCACTGAAAGCTTTGCAGCTCACTGCAGTGGTCACAGTCCCTAACGTGACTCTTAGTCACCAGCCACCTCAGAGCCTGCGAGATGGGAGATCAGTTTTGGAAATGCATGTGAGGAGAAGTATTACAATGTTATCACAACACCTAATGCTATCGTGTCATGTCTTGTTGATTCCTCTCACTCCAAGAAAGACATGGAAGCCCTGGAAGATGTCCAGAGAAGGGCAGCAGAGCTGTGGCAGGTCTGGAGCACAAGTCTTCTCGGAAGCAGCTGAGAAAACTGGGATTGTTTAGTCTGGAGAAGAGGAGGCTCAGGGGAGACCTCATTGCCTGCTACAGCTGCCTGAAAGGAGGTGGTGGTGAGGTGAGGGTCAGCCTCTTCTCCCAGGTAACAGCAATAGGATGAGAGTGAGTGGCCTCAAGTTGCACCAGGGGAGGTTCAGGTTGGATGTTAGGAAAACTTTCTTCTCAGAAGGAGTGGTGATGCACTGGCACAGGCTGCCCAGGGAGGTGGTGAAGTCACCATCCCTGGAGGTGTTCAAGAACTGTGTAGATGTGGCACTGAGGGAGATGGTTAGTGGGCATGGTGGGGATGGATGGACTAGATGATCTTAGCAGCCTTTTCCAAACAATGATTCTATGATTCACTGCTTAATACAAAACATCTTAATCTATTGCTCGGGGGGAAGGCTGATATCAGCTGACAGAGCTGGTCTGTGCTATTCTGAGAAGACTATTGTCATCCTAGAAGGTTGCAAAGGGGCAAGGTTGAATCAGCAGTTGGTTCTTTGGAAAAAAAAAATGATGATTTGTGAATGTTTTCTTACATTAGGAGTGCTAGGAGACTGAGATGGCAGCAAGAGAAGAGGCAAGTAAAATGGAAAGGTCTTGAACACCTTTAAGTCCATGCTCTCTTGTTCATGCTCTTTTTAATGAGCAGCAACTAAAATTCCAGCACTTCCTCTGTAAATCCTTTTGATTTCGAAATGAATCACTCTCCACAGGTTTGCTGGGAACTTAGTCTTCTGTGCTTGCTTCACTCCTTTGCTGGTAGCAGTGCTGGTAGACTGGAGCAGCCAGACGTACTCCTACGAGAGCCACCTGCTCTGCTGCGATCCTTGCTTTGCTAAAGCCACCAGCATCTTCATCTGTAGGGTAACTCCCTCATGTCGGACTTGGCTCCTCTCTTAGAAGTGTAACAGTTTGCTGAGCCATTTGGTTAAGCAGCTCTTAGTAGCATTAGGGAAGCTGACACATGCAGCTGGGGAGCAGACAGATGTGTGTTCAAGTGGCATGGCTGTGTGCCCTTTTGTGCAGTTATTTTCTACCTTGCATGGGCTTCTGGGGCATGCACTGTGCAGCTGACAAAGCCCTTGAACATTTAGCATTGCCACAGAAGGTTTAGCAAGGAAAATGTACTAGCCCAAGTCACAGGCTGAAATGAGATACTGTGGGAGAGGTGACTATTATGGTCCAGCACTTATTAAAAACCATTCTGAGACCTGCAAGGTATTGTGCTGTGCTTGTTGGATTTAAGACTGCCAGGCAGCAGCGAAGGTCACTTTGTGCCTTCCTCTTTAAAGCAAATTGCTGCTGTTTCTATTAACAAGGGAGCAGCAGTGCTGGCAAACTCGAGGCAAGTTAACCCCTGCCTCTCATGAGGAGCCGGTCTGATGGATTCCCCTAGGATGTGTGTGCGTGTTGAGAGCTGTATACCATGTAGGTGTCAAGCCCAATCTGAGCTCCCTTGTCATGATGTGTTAGGGCAGCTGTCTGCTATTTGTGTGACAGTGCACATCTTTGCCAATAAACTGCTTTTGCTCTGGGTTGTGCTGTGTCTGCGGGGCTACCGGGAAAGCTGCCAGGGAGAGAGTGACTGCTTGCACTGAGGTGTCTGGGCAGCACCTCTTGTAATCCGTGTTCTGTGTGGCGTATTGATTGGGATTGTGGATGGGCCCTGAGGGATGAACACCAACACCAAGTTCCAGAGCCTGACTTTTTAATCAGCAACAGATTTAGCAGCTGGGAGCAGCTGGGTAATGTCTGCTTAGGAAAAAGCAATTGCACCAGATGAAGCCAAAAACAGTAAGGTGATTATTGCTTTAGCAGCTATACGTAACTAAATGTAGGATAGAAATGCCTATGGCAGAACGGAGAGCACTTTGAAGTAAAGGTGTAGGGTTGGAAAAAGACCAACCCAGAAACAACAGGGAAGGTTATCCTGTAACAAGCTGTGTAGCACTGAGGATTACCCTTCCCTTGGTGAAACCAGGGATCCCAATACAGCTCTGTTCACCTTGACAGTGGTCGTGGTAGGTGACTTTCTACCTGCAAAATAGAAAGCACCACTTACAGGTGTGAAGGATGCTGAGCCGGGTCCAGAGGAAGACTTGAAAGAGTATTCATCTGCCATATTTAAGAAGACAGAAAACTGCAGAAGTTATTCCCAAAGTGCTGTCTGTCTTCTAACTGCTGGCCAGCTCCTTTTGTGAAAAGAGGTAAGAGAATCAGCTCATGTAAATGCGAGTGCTTGCAGATTTCTCTTCTGGGGAAAATGATCTTCTTTCCTCTCTCTCTTTCAGATGTTTAAAATGAGAAAAGCACTACATCAGAGTTGAGAAAAAGGAAAACCGGTCAATGTCACCTTGGTATCTGATGATCAAAGGTATGCTTCCCCTCCCTGGTGCCCTGAGAAGGGCAGCAAATGTTTTCCATGAACAGCACTGAGTTCAGAACTGGGAAGGCCCCTTTGCTCATCGCCTTGCACAGCCTGGGTCCTGCTCCTGGGGACCCTGCTCTTGTGGTCCTGTGTGAGCAGGGGGTGGACCAGATGGCCCAGACTTCCCTTCCAAACCCAACTGTGCCGTGGGTCTGTGCCTGCCTTTGTGGAGCCTGTGAGTGAGCTTTCCACCATAGAAAGCTGGCAGCTTAGCTGATTTTCCTCTGCCGATAAAGAAGTAAGATGTGTCTCTGATTATTCCCTGGGTAGTGACCTGACTGACATATATTCTCTTGTGAAGAACCACAGTGGGCTGCAGCTATTAAGTAGTGGTAATTTACAGAATTCATAGCCAAATTTACAATTCAATTTCTTTCCTTGATTTTAAAGTCTGTGATTTTGTTCTGACTACTGTATTTTAAATGCAGAAAATAATGGAAGCTAAGAGAAAACCTGTTTGTTCTTTACATTCATTTACCATTTTACTGTTTCCACTTTAATGTTCAAAATGTACTGTCTGCTGGCTGGCATTTCCATCATATTGGAGTGCCTGTATTCCTCTCAGGTTTCTAATGAGCCACAAAGTATAGAGAACATAAATGACAAAAAAAGGCTACAGTTTTTAAGGACCAAAATCATATATATTTTAAAGCACTTGCCTAAGGTTATAGCACAACAAAGCAGGGAATGTCTCTTTCTTCTGCAGTTTACTTGGAAACAAGGACAGAATTACCTCTTCTCCCTGGGTGAAATGTACTCTTTGGTACAAAAGCAAAGACCCAGCCACGCACTGTCCTGCACTGCAGAGTCCTTGTGAGTTGTTTTGCAAGAATCCAGCTTTCCTCACTCTTTGCAGGAGTAAACCAAGTAAGGCCAGGACTGTCAGAGAACCAACGAGACAGTAGAAAATGAAGGAACAACCATATTGCGCTCTACAGCTCCCTGAAAAGAGGTTATAGCGAGGTGGGTTTGGCCTCTTCTCCCAGGTAACAGCAATAGAACAAGAGGGAATGGCCTCATGCCCTCCCAGGGGAGGCTCAGGTTGGATATTAGGAAAACTTTCTTCTGAGAAGGAATGGTGAGGCACTGGAGCAGGCTGCCCAGGGAGGTGGTGGAGTCACCTCCCTGGAGGTGTTCAAAAACTGTATGGTCGTGGAACTGAGGGATATGGTTAGTGTGCAGTATTCGTGGTGATGGGTTGGCAGTTGGACTAGATGATCTTAGTGGTCTTTCCAGCCTTAATATGATTCTATGAAATGATGCAACACTGAAAAGCTATTGGAAGTGACTGTTAGGATATTCAGCATGAGGGAACATAATAATAGCATTTTTCTCCCACCTCAGCAGACAGATGGCTGCACTGATGTTGCGATCAGAAATGATGAACAGCATCAGTACTTCTAAGTTCTTAATATACATCACACCTTTTTTATGAATTTTGCCACAACTCTAGGGTGATTTTCTGAGATGAGAATTATTTTCTCCACCTGCGAATTGTACTTTTGTGAGATATTGTATTTAGGAGAAGTTAGGCAAGATGCTGATGGGGTGAGCTGGCACGTTGAGACTGCACAGGTGACAAAAGTGATTTCTGACAAGGAGAGGTGTAAAGGAAAAATAAAAAAGAACAAAGTTCACTTCCTGGTGATTTGAACAGACTGGTGAAACTGCAGCTGTCATCAGGAAAATGCTGCTTCTCAGATACAAATGTACAGGGAACAGAGAACACTGACATGAAAATACCGATGAGAGTCAGTCTCTGAATTAAATTGTTAGGTGTAAATAGGCTTTGCCTGAGTCTTGGCAAAGTGCTGGGAACAGTGTTTTCAGCATGCTTGCATTAAGGTGGCATTTAAAGCCATGTCAAGGACCCATTAAAGAAACTTCTGATTTCACAGGCAGTATACATAGCAGGTGTTGTGTATGTATGTGTACACTTGTATATCTGTATGTATAGATGCATATATATGTGTGTGTGTATGTAGATATTTGGCAAGACCTCTCTGAGAACTATAAAATCAGTTTGTAGAGATGAATGACAAGAAAGGAAATGAAAAGAAATGGCTCTTTTTCTGTTTGGGGAGCTGAGACTGAGAAAAGTGAAACTTAGAATCCCAGAATGCCTTGGGTTGAAAGGGACTTTAAAGATTATCTAGTTCCAACACTTTGCTGTGGGCACATTGCCACCACCCAGCCTGGCCTTGAACACCTCCGGGGATGGAGTATCAAACACTCTGTAAAGGTCCAGAGTAAGCATGATAGAAACTAGGAAATGTATCTTGTCCATTGCCATTGCCTCCTTGTCATGTGTTTTACCAGAAGACGTTATTGGGAAGTTTCAGTGGCATAAGGTTTGTGCAGTTTTCAGGATTTCTTTAAGGCACAGCAGAGTTTCAGTATGATGATGGAACCAAGGCAGCCTGAAGGCTCTTCATATTGTCTGGGCAATACAGACAGAGTTAGTGCATAGATTTGCTCCTTGGGCTCGAACCTCCATTAAGTCAACTCACGTTGAAGTACTAAAAACGTAGAAAAATTGAAACTGGAGGAGGTGAAAATGGTAGAAGATCTGCTGCTACTGGAGCATGAATTAGACCTTTTCCAAAGTAAAGTTGCAAATATTATCAAATGCTAAGTACATCAAAAGTGTTGATCACAGAGATAGTGAACCTCTCTGCTTTGTTGCAGCTCAGATCTGATATTGGGGAATTCCTGATTGTTTCTGTACTTCAGTAGTTGTCTGCAAACTAGTAACAAAGTGATCTAGCTGAGGTGCTTTTGCTGATTTTCAGGCAGGACAGTGCAATGGTAGCAGCTATAGATGTATGTTTTGATATCAAGTAGTGCCATTTGACACAGCCTGGTGGGTTTAGCTTATATTTAAGTAATGTCTCGGGCTGTCATTTCTTAGATGGTTTGATGTCTACATTTAATGTGAAATGTGTTAATCTAATGAGTGGGTAGAGGAAATGAGTTACTATGGGAACAACATCCTTCTGTGACTTGCTGCCCCAGTTGGCTGCTCCATAATCGAAGCATGCAGCAAAATGGAGCAAGGCCACCAGAGAAGATCTTGCATTTCAATCTGAGACAGATCTATTGAGGTCAGGGTTGGGGTATAGATCTCTGAGAGCTGCACTGTGTTTAAGCAAAACGAGAAGAAGATGAGGAGACAGTTGCTATCCAAACAGAACAAGGAAAAGACCCAATAAGTAACAGTTGTCTTGTGGACCTGGGTTTCTTCTCCTGAAGGGCAGAAATGCCTACATGGGCTGCTTGTGACCTCTGGGAATGAACTGTAGGCTGAAAAGCAGCATGTCTTACTGGTATTATGTTTTCTGTCTGTACTTTCCTAAAAAAACACTGCACAAAATAGCACCTGTGGAGTGGTAAGAGATAAATTCTTAATTATTGCTCATCTGATTAAGGGGATCATTTCTATCTGAGTAGAAATGTTTTAATCCTTTCTTGTTTGAATCCTGGCTGGCTTATTGCCTCGGCTAAGCAAAAGGAAAAACATATGGTCATCCTCCCTCCTCTTGTGTTACCAGCTCTCAGCAGCACATGAACATCAGGTGGTTGCTCACCTCAGCTTCAGTACCTACAGCTGAGCAGGAAATTGTTCGTTTTTTCTCACACTTTAATTCCTCACTATGTACTGTGTGCCACCTGGTTTGTCTACTGTCTCAGGAAAAAAGCTGAACAATTTAAGTGTTTATATCAAGCCTTCTAGTATTTGAAGGGAGCTTATAAGCAGGAGACCCAGTAGTGACAGGACAAGGGGGAATGGCTTTAAACTAAAAGAAGGGACATTTACATTAAATGTTAGGAAGAAGTTCTCTACTCAGAGGGGTAGTGAGGCACTGGCACAGGCTGCCCAGAGAAGCTGTGGATGCCCCATCCCTGGAGACACTCAAGGCCAGGTTGGATGGGGCTCTGGGCAGCCTGAGCTGGTAGGTGGCTGCCCTGCCCACTGCAGGGGGTTGGAACTGAGTGGGCTTTAAGGTCCCTTCCAACCCAAATCATTCTATGATCAAATAAGGATCAACATCACTTTTTGATTTTGAAAATTAAAAAAAACATTTTAATTAAAAGTAATAAAAAAAATCAGTGAAATACACACTCAAGATCAATACCCATAATATGAACGACAATCTTAGGTTTGAACAAAACCCTAACATATGCCTACGGATTTCTGAGTTTTTCATTGAAATTGAGAGACCACCTGTTACCACTCTTCCACTTCAACAGTCACAAATTTTTAAAACCTTATTTCTTTTAAAACTGATTCTTGCACTCATTTGTCTCTTGGGAGTCCCTTGATCCCTGTGTAATCCAGTTGATGATCTACTTAAAGAAGCTTCATCACTGATAACCTCCTCCCAGCACTGCCAACTCAGACAGCTGCAGGTCTTCGCTGACCCCCTCTCTTCTCAGCTGCAGTTACCTGGGTAGCATCCCCCATGCTTGCACTCAGGCTGCTGCCCACTCTAACTTTTGTCGCTGGCATCGCACTGCTCAGACTGCTGCTTCTGACCACAGTGCTCTGGTTTAAAACAATTCCAATTTGAGCCTTTCTGATGAAAAAAGTAGCAGGAATTAAAGCCCCCTGTTTTCCCAGTCTGAACATGTGTAACATCATCCCCCTGCCTGCCTTCGGCAACGTTCCTCACCACTTTTGGCGTATTCCCAAGCTCTTCTCCAGAGAGCTTTTCACAGTGCAAAGATGTCAATAGTACAAATAATTAATGTCAAGTGGCTGTCAATAACTTCTAGGTCTAAAAACATAACAAATGTAAACCCCTGTTAATTAATTGCATCCCACCCTGAAAAGTAAACAGTGAGCAAATGGGGATGGGTGTTATGGTGGTAATGACCAGTGATTATTTTTCCCAAGGAAGTGTTGAGAGGCACAGCAACTTCAGCACAGGTAAGTCCTTATGGAGATTCTTTGTCTCCCATCATCTTCTGGAAATGATTTTCTTTTTTTACTACTGAAAATAGAAGCATACAATCATGACATTAAAAAAGAAAAAAAGTATTTATTTTCAATATGAACTACATAGAAAACTACATAGAAATGCAGCAAATGTGAAATTCTGTATTTCAACATTTTTTTGCAAATGGGAGGCTGGAGAAGACAGCTACAAGTTTATATGCAAAAGCTTTAGAAACACTTTGGTTTTGGTATATAAAAAGATAATCTCACAAGAATGAGCAAGGAAGAAGCAAAGACGAGATCTGACTAATATATTACCTTTGGAATAATACCAGTCTGTCTATTCTTCTTTTCTCCCACTTACACAATCTGACCCAAAGCCAGTCATGGCTTCTCTTTCCCCCCAGTTTTCTGTCCGCTACATCAAGAATTCGGTGAGAGTGCAGTGAAAACAAGATCCTTCTTGAGGGCTGATTTTCAGAGCACAGGTGACCATGACCATCAGTGTCCTGCTGTAACAAATAGGGCTCTGTGAGAGAAGGGACAAGCAGCCACCTCTGGTTTTCCCACACACGTTCCCAGTGTTCTACCCTTGAACTTTCTGTCTTCTGCGGCAAAGGGGGATGTAGCAGACTTCCAAGGATGACATTTTCATGGCTAGTGCCACTGTGGGAGGCTGATATCTACAGTTCTTTTTATAGGAAAAAAGGAAAGGAAGAGGAAAAAATATCTGTGAGTGGTTGAGAGTTATTGAGTCTGTTAGGTACCTCTGAGCTGAAGTGAAATTAGCTTTGTTGCAATAAAAATAAGCAAAGTTCTCTAAAGCAAGCTTCTTTATGCTGATAGTGCTGGATATTCTTCTGGCCGGACAGGACAATTTGTGGGACACGACAATTTCTCTCGGATTACTCTGTGGCATCTCTTTGGCTGCTTAGAAATTGAATGGGTCTCCCATCTCTGGTGGAGTAGCAGGGTTATCAAAACATGGTGAGCTGCACTGATTTCTGCAATTATTCATGACTGATTTATCACTTGATTGTAGGAATGCAGTTTAAATAGATTTTTTTCCATCTCCCTTGCTCCCTAATTGATTTTCTTTTTTTTTTTTTTTGGAATGCTGAAGCTTTGACTTCCTCTCATAAAATAGATTAGAGTCATTAAGGCTGTGAGCTGTTTAATCATTCTGCTGCATAATTACTGTTGCTACTGTTGTCTTCTGGTTTACAATGTTTCTTTATTAGCAGCTCTTACTGCCAGAAGGTTTAAACATTTAATAATCTGTCAAGGTGGTCTTTTGCTTGTTTTTTTTTTTTTCTCTTTTTAACTTGAAGACCTTTTTGGCAATATCTTTAAACACCTGGCCAGGTCAGGTGCTTTAATACTCACTTATCTCTGTCTAGTTGGCCTCACATTGCTTTTTTAATTAGCCTTCTTCTGGATAGCCACAGTTACCCATTTATCATATATAAAATGTAAGCAGGTCACATGCAACTATAACAAGCTCTAGGAAATCAGAACCTCCAGACATATTATTGAGATTGATGGCCATAGAGGACACATCAAGCAAGCTTTTATCAATTAGCATAAGCAAAAGTGCCTGACCTAGCATTCATAGTAAATGCAGGCTGTAGTGGTTTCCACCACACAGGGGAATTGAGGTGTCCTGCCAGGCCTTGTCCCAGTCCTGATGTGTCCATTGGCCTCTGGCCATCCTGGAAGGGTAGGGCTGCTGATTGATGGCGTTTTGCAGCAGTGGTGGACAGTGGTCTATTCTGGGGTCCAAGCTGTGAGACGCAGCACTGCCCAGCATGAGAGGAGCACTGAGCCAGCTAGCCCTGTCTCCCACAAGAGACAAGGCTCACCTTGCCAAAGCAGCTACTCCTCACCCAAAGCACCTGCTCAAGCCAGAGCTGTGAGTTAGCTTTTTTGATGTCTGCTAGAGGATCAGAGCCTGGAGAGCATTGGGAAGCACTGGGATAGACGAGTAGTTCACAGCAGATTACTGAAACTGGAGATGTGGCAGTCCATCAGTAGGTACAGGGTTGAGGCAGTGAGTAAACAATCAATTTTCCCTGTCCTTGAGAGAGAGGACAAAATGTAGTGGGATTCCCTAGATTACAAGTAAGAAGTTGTTTCTCAGTGCTAAAAAGATAGGGAAGCCTGGGAACAGATGGCCTAGGGATCTGGTGGCATTTCAGCTGTTGGCAGTCACTGAAGAGTGAGAGAGAAAGACAAGTCTGTCAAAAATGACATAGATACTATGGAGCCTCCCTCCTGGCAAGGCAGCGGGTCAGGCCGCCTCTTAATTCTCTGTCCTGGCTGGCTCTCTCTCTGTGTGGAACTGCAAGCCAGAGGGAACAGAAATGCTGTGATTTGCATGCACTAGTCTCCCCAGAAGCTGAAAACAAAAATGCAGAGCCATTTTTGATGTACACGAGAAGAATGAAATCCTAATGAGGGTAGCAAAGAATTATAACTGAAAAGAATGAAGAGACAAGGATTAGAAGTGGAAAAGAATATACATAATTTTAACTAAAATCTTCTGGACTGGTATCATCTTTGTAATTATGTGTTGGGACAGTGTTTCCTATTATTTTAGAATTCCTTCAGCCATTTGGGGGTAAGCTTTTACATAAATGGAAGTGACTGTCTGCATTTCTTACAGCACTTTGCAAATGCCTTAGTTTATCTTGCCAAAGGAAACTTGCAGATATTAATTCTTGGGTTTTGTCTTGTCTATATGATAATCCAGGCAAGATTTGAACAATTTCAGTACAATAGCCTCCTCTTAGGAAAGCTTTGATTGCACTAAAACATACTCTGATGTGCTAATCTCTTAACCTTCTAGAGTTCATTATTTCGACAGATAAAAATTGAGTTTAAAGTGACCCATAAGGTCTTCTTGCCAAGATATAATCTAGTTAAAATTTTCTCAAATTGAATTACGTGGACTGCATACCATGTATTGATTAAAAAATCTTCTTAATGGAGTCATATAGTAAGACTATTGACATGGGTTTTTTTTTCTCTTTTGATGGACTCAGTTTTTAACAGACACTTCAGCATTTTGTTTTTTAGTGCTGTCACCAGCTTGATAGCTTCTCAGTCGTATAAAGCTTTGACCTCTCTGCCACTTTATTGATTGAAGAAAAACAACTGCAAAGTTAACTAGTCCTGTGCCATTTATGAATATGTTTCTCGTATGACATCGCTGTGAAGAAGCTGAAGGCTACTTTGAATTATGCCCTGAAGGACTGGTGCTATGGCCTTGATTTTAAGACACGTACTTTATGATTTTGAAATAGAAGTTTTGTGTTGATTTCGAATTTCCTTTTTACCATGATTTATAATTCTTAATCTGGTTCTATTTTTCAGACAAGAGCAAAGCCAAACAAGGGAGCAGCTAAGTACATAGAACATATACTTTCAGCTGTTACCCATCGTTTCTGGATTTAGGCAAGTTAAAGTCAAGAACTGTTCTGTGGTGTTGGATAAGAAGAAGGGTCCCAACTCTATTAATGTCTTCTCTGGTCCCATCTATGGCTTTACTCTGCAAAACTCTTTCTGTTCTGGATTTGGGACTTCGACAACTACAGAATCCTGTTGGTCTTTTCATCCCTGTGCTGTTCAGTGGCCTCTACTGGAGGCAGCAGGAAGAACTCTGATGCCTCTTCAATTAATTGCCAAAATATGTGGGAAAAGCAACAAAGAAGATGTGAAGTCTGAAGATCACTGCAGGGAGGATGTGTTGAATCTTACTATAGACCTTGAAGGGAAATCTGAACCTGCTCAGGAATTATGAGCTCTTGAACTCTGACTGATCTCCTCCAGTAGATTTGCTTTTAGAGAATATTGTTTGAGTTGTGATATTGGGTTTTGAATGCTCTGTAGCTCATCTAAAAAAACTGCTCATCTGAGCGGACTGACAAGTAAGGGAATAGATTGCTCTGTGTAAAAGAAAAAAAACAAAACTACACAAAAAAAACCTTTATAATAATATTAATAATCCCAAGATGATTTTCTGAGTGTTGAAAATCCCATACAAAAATCTTTTCTTGTAGGCAAATCCTATTCACTTAAGTGAAACAATAACTTGGTTTCAGAGGAAAAAAAAAGTATTTATATTAAAAAAACATTTGTTCTTTTTTTCAAGATAGTCTTGCAGAGAGCCTGAGGTTAACAGTATTTGTTCAATTCATCGTAATTACTAGAAATGCTTCATCCATTCAGAAGCCTTCGCAATACCCCCAGGACTGCTAAGCTTTAATATAAGCTGTTTTTCTCTTTTATCTCTGTTTTTTCTCTCACATGATTTCCCCTTTTCTTTACTCTAGGTGTCTAGTTTTTGTTGATTTTTTGACTTGGAAAGGTAACAGTAAAGTGATGGTGTTTCAAATCTTTTACCTGAATTTCTAGGGTCCAGTTCTTACACAGAAGTAAGCTATTTATTGATAAAATTATTTTGCAGGTTTTCTAGTGAATCAGCTTAATAAATCAGTAGTTCCTGTTTGATAGAGCATATAAATGATGTTGTGGTATGTGATAATCTTTGGATTTTCCCACTACCCAGCAGAATGCTGGTACCGAGGTGGGAGTGTGGAAATAGAAAAACTGACAGGCCCAGACAAATGAACAATTAAGTTTGTGTACCGAGGTCTGTGGCAAAGTAATAGAATGAGGTGGAATACGTGCCTGGAATATCAAAATTTTACACGCCAGTTTAAAGTGTCCCAGGAGAGGTGTGGGATAGATACCACACGGAAAGTGAGCAATGTTCTCATTACAGCAGATTAGGTTACTTATCAGTAGCCTGAATACAGGAAAATAAGACCAGAACTGTTTGAAAATAAGTGAATATGCATATTTTTCTAAACCAAAATACTGCTTATTTTCGTAGTGTATATTTTGAAATAATGACTGGTCAAAGAGGAGTATCAATGCATTTGAAGGAGCAAAGTGTGAAAGATTTCAGCAGGAAGAAGCTTGATCTCAGGTAAGAGCCTGGCTGGTTGTGCGATAAATCATGTCATACAAGTCACAGGTTCCAAAAGCCACCATTCTCCAGCCACATCTGGAGGATTACAAATGGTGAAATGGCAATGAGAAGTGAAAACATTTGCTTCAATCAGTTATTTAAGTTTCTCCTTTCAGGAAATTGATGTATTCCACGTTGGATACTGCACTGCACCTCCAGTTTAGACAGAAGAGGAGTTGTGTTAGCAAATGCTCAACCAAATGTAAAAACATTGCTAAAGTAATGGACTCCAACAAAGATCCGATTTTACTTTGGGGGTAAGTTAACATGTTTTCTTGTGGATTATTATTATTATTTTTTATTTTTGCTTCTGGATTTTTTTTCAAGCCAATAAACTGCAAACTGGATGATGGAAAGGAAACTGGAATGTAAGTCGTAAATAGCGTTATTGACTAAATACCAGTTGTAGGACCTATACTGCTTATGCATGAGCCAGAAAGCACATCTTGGCTGAACAATTTTATTTCTATTTTCATAGAAGCAGCAGTTTAAAAAAAAAAAATCATTATCACTTGTGTTTGAGCTGATCATGTTTGATTTGGAAGTCACTGGGATGCAATAAACAGGAAACTCCAGGGTGCCATTTTACTAAGACAGTTTTCAGAAAGGAACCACAGTTTCTGCTGCAAAGCACTGTTGATTTACATGGATTTTCTTGACACATGTTTTGGCAAAAAGTATCAGCTTGTGCTTCTTAGCATCAACAAATAATACTTGACTTGCAAACGAGCTCCTTGGCAAGTACCCAGCCACAGGAGGCTTGAAGATTTGACTGAATAAAAAAGACTTCCATTTCACCAATTTGTGAGCTGGCATTGTCCCTGCTGTAGTCATCTGCAGCCACTCTGTGCTCTTTGCTTCTCAGGCTCTTTTTTCTTGGATATTGCAGCTATTCAGCCTGTTATTTTTTACCAAATTCCATGCAATGAAAATTAAACATTTATATTTTCAATTTCCATGTAAATGTCTTAAAAGACTCTCAGACTCATCTGTGCTCTCATGTTTGAGAGTGATCTTTTCTCTGGTGGGATGGTGGCATTTGACCCTCCCTTGATAAGCCCTAGATAATGTTCAGTTTAAAAAAAAAAATAATAGCAACCACCTTTCTTTGTATTTTCCCAGTGCAGCTTTCTTCCTCTTAAATATAATGAACATAAACCCATCTGGAAATAAAATTGTGCACTCGGTTCACTAAAAAAAGTAATTACATTATAATCAAACTGTCACTTTATGAGATAGTGGGAGATGAAATACACCATAAACTGACAAAAGACGAGGATGGCTTTCTCTTTTGAATATCATTCACGGCACAAAGCAGTGTAGAAACTCTGAATGACAAACAGCGTAACCAGGGAAGCTCTTGGAGCTGAGGAAAGGGCCACAGCACAAGGTCCAGAGAGGCAGTTTGACTTTCATGTAATGGAATAAAGGAGCTTTAAAACATATGCAGAGCAATTCATATGTAGGCTACTACTGCCCATAGACTGACAGCCCACCAGTACTGGAACAAAGGATGAGAAACACTCATCTTGATTAGGAAATAAATTGAATGTATGCATCATGCTTCGCATGGATGTCCCATCTCTGTAGCTGTGGTGATTTTTGTTGCAGAGTTATCAGCCTTGGTTTCTTCACCTGAAGCCCTTCTGCCCTACCAAGCTGTCAGCATGTATTCAGCAGCAAAATGGGAAAGTGAATCGAGACAATGTGGACGTGTGGGGGATTGCTTTGTTCTTTGTTCTTGTCCTGCTCATTCTTGGTGCTCTTGCACTGCACATTGCCTTAGTATGAATGGCAACACCTTGGTGTGGAGGGGCATTCCCAGTCCTGCACAGTGAGAAGTTTGAGTAGCCCCTGGTAAGGTGAGAGCATCCAGATGGGAGAGGTTTTTCTCACTTCTCCTGGTCCTTGACATGTGAGCTGCTTTCCTGTTGTGGAGTAAAGTCTTTTGTCCCCACCTGATGCAATTTCTTTGAGATGTGAGTCTGTTCCCCGCTATTCTTTCTCTGCAGCACCTTTATACAGGTGTTCCTGTTAGTGACTCTTGATCTGAAGTTTGAGAGCAAGCTGTTGGTAAACTGGGGGCACAAATGTGTGGGGAGAGGGAAAGAAGCTGGGAATGTGGTTTTGGATGCCATCCTTGCCTTTCCAGAAGGAGTCAGGGAGTCTGCTCTTGTGGATGGTCAGAAGATGGCGTCAGGATAGCCTCTCTTCTGCCAGTAACACGTCAAATAAAGGAGAATTTGTTCTCACAGGGACTTTCATCTGGTAACTGACAAAAGCTTCAGTAATATGATCAGGGCTGAACTTCTTGTTTTTGTCATCTGATTTTGTTTCTGTTCCAGAGATAAATGGTGACATACTGGGAAGACCGTGCTGTGGAAGCGGTGAAGCTGATACCTTTGTTCAGCGTCTTGCTTTTCTCTTTTCATGCTAAGCATACAGCTACAGAGCAGCACGACATGCTGTGCTGTCCGTGCACAGCGTTATCCGCCGTGCAGTGGGTAAGGCACAATGTGTATTCATGCTGCATCTCTGGCAGGGCACTGAGAGCTTCAGAAAAACAGGAGCTGAAGGAGCTCACTGGAGACATTTCAATAGGACAGCTTGCTTTTTCAGATTTTAAGCTGTACTTTAAGTGTAATTAATTTTGTTTTTCTGAGCAAAGCAGAAAGATTTCAGTTCCAAGAAAATGAACATGAAGTGCCATAAAAATAAATAAATAAATAGATGCTTTTCCAAATGCCTATGTAACCATATAGTCTCTGTTTTGACAGAAATAACATCTTTTGTCAGAAACAGCTTTTGACAGTAGCTTCCTCCCCAGATAAACATAACAGTTTTAAAGCTACTGTTTTTTCTGTCACCAAACCTAAGCATAAGCAGCCCCACTTGTGGACTGCCAACAGTGGACTGCTGATATACTGTAAATTGAAGACCTCTCAGCCTTAAAGAATCTCCCTAATTTCATGTTATGCAGCCGTTGCTGGCAATAGGTTTCATCAAAATGACATCACATTCTTTAATTCATGCTCCTGTAGAATGAATTGGACAGTCTCAAATAATGTATTTTACCCTTTTCAGTCAAGATGCATAAGATGTCTTCAGCTTAAAACAAACAAAATATAAAAAATCCAAAAACAACTCATAACCTTCCGTTCTCACAACAGGAGATGTAAGGAGACTCTTCTTGGCTTTGATTGTGCAAACACTGTAGCCAACTGAGCATAACAAGGCCCAGTTGAATTGAAACTGAAGATGTACCTGTCCTAGTACTTCAGATAGATAGTCTGCTTTCCACATCATTGTTCTGCAAAGATGATGGTAGGGAATCTGGTTCTTCTCCATGCCCATCTCTCTGCACACAGACAGAAATATTGTCAAGAGTCCCCACATTGCAGCAGAACCTTGGGTGCTTGGCATTGCCTGAAATTTGTGCTCCTTAATGGATTTGAATCCTTAAGAATGGTGAAGGATTAGTGAGTACTGCTTCTATTCGCTCACTTTGGGTCCCACTGCCTTTCTGGCTTTTTCTGGCCATTCTCAGATTGACCTCAGGTTATAACAGATTCTGGAAAAAAAAAAAAAAAAAAAGCCTTTTAAAAAAATCAAAGCGAGCTCCTCTCCTTTTCTTTTTTTTTTTTTTTTTTTTTTAAAAAGAGAGCACTATCTGATGTGTTTAAAAGCCTTTTTTTAAACTGTTGATACAGCTGGGACTGGAGTTAATTTGTAAAGGCCTGTTTGTGGTGTAGGTTCCACAGGGAAAGCTGAATTGAAGAAGGGATATAATAACCTTCTTTTAGAAAATAAACAAAACCCTTGAAGCTAGTATTGCTTAACCCTAGCATAGAAAGATGCAGGACTTTTTCTTCTCTTTTTGCTAAGCAAAATGAATACAGAGATTATATATTTTTTTAAAGGTAGCAAGCATCTTTGGAAATAGTGCCAAAAAACTGGTAAACTGCCTAAACTAAACATTATTAGAGTCCCACAATCAGCTACATCTTTCTGCTACTGAGTCCTCTTTGCACTCTGAAGATCATAGCGATGATATAATTTAACTCAGCTACATGACACTGTGAGGCTAAATAACACTTCCTACCTGCCTGCAGCAGCTGTTGCCTAGAGAAAATATTGTCTTTCCTTAAAAGTGTTTGGTTTTTTTTTTGCAAGTGGAGTTATGGATGTGTATGAAGGCACAATGCCCCATCTGAACCAGGAGAAATGTTCTATCGCAGTTATGGACAGTTGTAAGTGATGTAGCTGATTCATCTTAGCCACAAAATCAGGCTGCAAGATGGTCCCAGTAGGTTCATGACATTGTCTGTATCTAGGGAGTCTGCACACAAGTTACAAATTCTGGCTTGACTCTGTGAACCTGGTTTTAATTCTTGACAATTATCTAGGTTTCTCTTACATCTTTTCTCTCTCCTGTGATGTTTCCTTTGGTTCCTGTGTTGAGTAAAAGACAGACATTTATTTATGAGCTGATTTGTTGAGATCTATCCAGGATCTGATGATTTTGCCTGGTCCTGAAAGAGTCCTACTACAGGTAAAATGAGCTTTTTATTGTGTCACTGCAAGGGCCAGGACACAAACTATCTGGTGTAGTTTGAGACTGGAGTGTAAGGACTAGACTTGTCCAAAAAGTATGTTTATTTTCTAGTTAGTGGATGCCTCTGCTCAATGAGGCCCACCTTTTGCTGAAGCTGCCATAGGTCCCTGAGCAAAGAAGGTCTAAGCTTTTCTTAGTAACCAGGTCCGAATGCACTAGCTGTTTTGTGTTTTCTTTTGTTTGAAAGCTGAAACTTGCATCCTCATTTCTGAAATGGCTGAGCATTTCTGGCCCTGTGGATCTCCCTTTCCCTCTCAACCTCAATGTCAAGCTGCATGGTATTGGCAGTGTGACCCTAAAACAGTTTCAGTATCTGTTCTCCATACAGGAACCCACATGAGGAGTGATGACGCTGATAACATGCCTTTTTTTTTTTCCTTCTTCATGTATGCTAAGATTGAGGATAATTATTGTCACACTTCTTATAAACCTGTTCTTGTAGCTGATGCGAAACCTTCTAAAAGCAGGTCACGATAACTTGCTTAAGTATGGTAACTTGCTAAAAAGTAATGATGCTGGAAAACAGAACAAACTCATTTAAGGACTCATAGGAAAAGAGAGCTGGCTATTCATATTCTCAGTGTTTTAAATAGAATGGCAGCTCAAACGTGTGCAGTGAATTTTGATTGTGAAGAAAGCAGAGATGGAGGCTTGAGGAATCAGTTTCTGATGTATTAAAAATAAAAATTTGTGAACTGTCTTTTCTCTGCTTGGAAGAAAGAAGCCTTCCATGTGATCCCTGATCTTCAACCAGAGGCGGAAAGACTTGGTTGACCTGAATGAAATAAATCACTGTTCTTAATACTATATTAGCTTGAAACAAGCTCTGAAATCTGAACTCTGTAGGCCTGAGACAGTCAGTAGTTTGCACATGTACAGCTGAGAAGCTGTTGATCTTCTTGCTTATTTTTTCTGCGTTAATTATCCTAATCTTTGTAAAACATGTTATTCCATCATATACTCCATAGATTAAAGCCAGAATTACTAATAAACAGGATTTTTGCTGCCTCATTGTAAAATGCTTGTGGCATCATTAGAAGCAATCTGAGCTCTTTACATTCCTGACCTGTGACTCAAAATGGATGTGTAATTCAGAATAAGCTCAATGGTAAGGACTCTCCTATTTCCACTTAGTGTCTTTGATGAAGAAAGCAAACATCTTCTTTATAATACTTAATAATAAGTTCAGCTGAGAAATAGGCTTAAAAATACAAATTCTTTTGTATAGTTATAAGCTTGTTAGCTTTGTTGGCCAGTACTGGCAATATTTGATTTCTGTATAATATAAATCCTTCGTCACATCACTAGAGCTCTAGCCTCAGAATTAAGTGGAGAGATGATGACAACAACATCTGAGATCTAATTCCTTAATTTTTTAGTACTAAGTCTACTTTTCCAGGCACGTTGGCATATCAGCATTGGACCCTAATTTCCTAGCTAGAAAGTGGCACTTCCCTGAAGTTCATCATGTGCCTTCAGCCCTATTCAGAAGCCTACTCTTTCCCTGTCCTTTCTACAACTGTGATGAAAACTGCCTAGCATAAATTTTCTGTTTCCACAACTGTACCCGATCAAGGTGTGGACATTTGCATTTACAGTCATCTGTTTCAATGCAAAAGCAAGAAATACGCTCAAAATCTGAGACTTATATTTAATTGCTATGTGTTTTGTTTAGATTTCCCCTCCCTTCAGTGCTATTAATTTCTTTGGTATGTCACAGCCTACAGTCTTTCCAAACTGTCTGGTTATTTCAGTGTGTGACATCCATTTGTCACAAGTACAAGTTGTCCCTAAGTAACCTAACAGGTCATTTCAAGCACAGCCTTTCTAAAAGGGTAAATGTGATAAATAGGAAGTTAGAGACAATTTGGGAATCAAAAATAAAACACAGCTTACTCACAGAGACAGAAAATCCTAAGGGAGCTCCTTATGTACAGGATATAAATCTAGCCAGCTGTAGTCATTAAGACACATGGATATCAAGGCTCAGGAGGAGAGATCTGCTAGACCATTAATAACATAGGCAAATTACACCCAGATATGAAACTGCAAGTAGAATCAGAGCTGTGACACTATTTGCACATCATTACCATAACCTTGAAATTGATCTTTCATCCTTTAGCATTCTCAAATCTACTGCAAGTAACATTGCTATGATAACAGTTGAACCATATTTCATGCCAATGCTCTTTGGCAGCCATACTGTGAAGATATCGATGAAAAAAGAGAGATAATTTGATATGGAGCTTTTGTGCACAATAAGTGTTGCTCCAATTGCGTCCAAATGAGAAGTGTATGGCTTGATTTTATAGAATTTGCCAACTCACCTGATGAAAAAAATACAGTATTCTGAAAGAGAGCTTCTTTCCCATGGTCTGCCTAATTAAAAAACTAATTGAAAATCAGTTCTGAATGAGCTTTCTCCCTGCAGACATGATCTTTCCCCACACCTTCTTGAAGAAGTTCTTTTGAAGTATCAGAAATGTAAGCAGAGGTCATGGACTGAGGCTGAGAGCAGTCAGGACTCATTTAAAAGTGTCTCCAGGATACATTTGATAATGAAAACCTGGTCTGAATCAGCATTTATTTGTCCTACCATCAAAAGGGAAACTTACAGAAGCTCATGGACTTCCCATCACTAAGACAGATTTGAGAGTCATTGGAATAGATATGAAGTTTCAGATTACAGAATCACAGAATTGCAGGGGTTGGAAGGGACCTCAAGAGATAATTGAGTTCAACCCCCTGCTAAAGCAGTTCTCTACAGTAGGTCACACAGGTAGGTGTCCAAAGGGGTCTTGAATATCTCCACAGAAGGAGACTCCACAACCTCTCTTTGCAGCCTGTGCCAGAGCTCTATCACCCTTACTGGGAAGAAGTTCTTCCGCATGTTTGTATGGAATTTCCTGTGTTCAAATTTTAGGCTATTGCTCCTTGTCGTGTGGCTATGTGCCACTGAGAAGAGCCTAGCCTCGTCCATTTGCCTCCCACCTCCCTTTATAAACATTAATCAGAACCCCTCTCAGTCTTCTTTTCCCCAGGCAGAACAGTTCCAGGTTACTCAGCCTTTCCTCATACAGGAGATGCCCCAGGCCCTTTTTCATCTTATATCTTCTCATCCACAATAATAAGGATATATCACAAGGACACAACAAATGGATAACTGTGGTGAAAAGCAAGCTGAGGTCATGACAGGTCACTTCCTTAAATCCTCTCCAAGTTAGCAGTCTATTTCTGTTAAGTAATGTACCTCATCATTCCCATTTGCACCTACTTGCAGGTGAACGCCTGTTTCACAGCTGAAAAAGAGATCGACTGGATAGTGGGGCTGGACAAAATATCCTTCTGTGCTAAAATCTATTTTTATTGCCTCTTCTCTATTTCTCATCTGCCAGTTTCACAGGTAGCATTCATACCAGCTCCAGAATGATGCTCACATTATTATTAATTCCCACTTCCACTAAAGCCAGGCAATGGCTTCAAACAGTTCAAAACTACTGTTGGTTTTTTGGTTTGTTTGTTTTCAAACCCAGAGTACCTGTGTTTGAACATGAAATCATGATTTGCAGGTTAACTTGAGCTTGCTATTTGTTAGTTCCCTTATTTAACATCGTTAGACGTACCGTCGTGATGTCTACAGAGAGGACAGATTCGTAACTGTCAATCTGACTTATGCAAATTAGAGGTGGAAAAATGATCTTAGATAATGGGAATGTCATAAATATCTCTGCCTTCTGAAGTGACACATCATCAAAAAGGTCGGGAGTAAGACACAAGGACTGCTCACAGCACCACATTCATCATGAATCTCTTCCCTAATTCCTTTGTGTTGGTCCTGTTGTAGCTTTATAAAAAAACACAGGCAAGAAGAGAGCTGAAAATAGAGATTGGAACAAACCATTAGTTAAATTAATGCTACCACAGGTGCGTAGCAGCAATGGTAATTCTTTTCTGTGCAGTGGTGCTACATTTTCGGATGTGATGTATATTCAGATGCACTTCTCAGTGGAGAAATGAGGCCAATGAGTAATTGTCATGTCAAATAATCAAATAATTGTTTTTCAGCCTGCTGTAGATTACTATTGATGGCAAGAACTGCCAGGAGGCATTCGTACATTGAAAGGATCAGAGCAGTGTGCAAGGACTGCCACAGCAAAGCTGAGATCTGACCCCAGAACAGGGCATAAATGAAGCACCAGAGGGCAAGAGAAAGCAGGGGGCTATGCAAGAGGCCAGCACTGGCTCCAGTCTGTCAGTGTTGTGGATTTCTTTACTTGACTTTTGAGTTAGTTTACTCAGGCTGATGTTTTGAGATCACAATCTGTCCCTCAGGAAAGCCTATGCTGAAAGTTGTGCTGCTCCAACTAATAGGCTATGTGTTCAGGTTTGTTCTCCCAAACATGGTAAAGGTGAAGGCCTCAAGGGCTTGCTTTTTAAAGGAATAATTCTCCCTTAAGGCTACCCTTTAAGAAGGATACAGTTCAGAGGTAAAGAGCCAAGATTCTGGCTACAATTCACAAAAAAAAGAAATAGGAGTCAAAAAAGAACACGTTGATTACGTGCATTTGTAACTTGGAAATGCATCCAGCAAGCAAGTACATTAGCTTTGGATGCCCACAATGCCTACTACAGTCATGCAGTGCTGTAGGGTTATCAGACAGGTATCTTACAGTAAAGATGCATTTCTAATGTTTATGGCACTGACATCGGGTTCTGGACTGAGGAAAAAATATGTGATGATTAAACACAGAAATAGACAAGGTAGATGGGGGTTAATGAGCAAGTTTGTTGCACCTTTGCTTTTGTAGTGAGGTAATTTATTGAACCTTTGTAAACCATTGGAAATCCTAAGATACAGGATGATTGTCTATTATTTTATTCTGATTTTTACTTCATTGGCTTTTTCCCAATCATTAAGCAGCAAGGAGTACTAAGAAAGCATCAAGTAAATTAAAAAATTAAAGCAGTATATGGATGGCAAACAAACCAACAAAAAAAACAGTATTTGAGAAATTATTTTTTTGGGAAAAAATATTGAATGTATTTAACCATAATTGCCAAAAAGCTTTGTTGCATTCATGTTTTTTATTGTATCTTGCCCAGTTAAATTTCATCGTAATCAATAAGTCAGCTCTCATAGTTCTCATCAAGAGATATAACACTGGTAGTTATTAACTTATCTCCATGTCGACAAAATCATTTTAGGAATTTTGAAGTTCACTTTAAGGCTAAAAAAGGTAACTGTGTTTAGCTATACAGGCATCATGGTTTTGTTCCATATCAGTTATTAAATAGGAAAGCAAGGACTGTCTTTGAAAGGAGCTTTTCTGCGGGTGTATAGACAAGGAGCTGATTATGAAGATCTGATGCTTAACATTTAGCAACTGGTTCAATGTCAGTGATGAATGTTAGGTGATGGAGATATTATCTATTAGTAGAAAAAAATAGGAAAGGGTGACGTTCCAGGAAGATTTCCATTTGTGGTTTTGTCATGACATTGTTGATGGTGCCTTGCTATTGAGTATGATTTATTATGTCAAAGATTTATAGATGTCGAAGGTATAGAGGATGTGAAATAGAGTCGCCTTCTTTGAAGTTCTGGTTCAACGAACCTGTTAATTTACATTTCTCAATTCTGTTTTATTATCAAACTGTGATGCTGCTTTCACAATTAGCTCAACTTGTCTGACAGATGAAATATTCTTTTTAGGACAAGACTTGCAGCACATGCATAATCTTTATCTGAGCTAATGAATACACCCAGATCAGCACAGTATGAACAATCCTGCTGTATTCAGTAGTTCCAGACAAGGAGAGGTTGTTTCCTTAACAACAACAAAAAAAGCCCCAAAAAATCTCCTGCAAAATTTCTCATGTGTTTTGCTGTAGCAGTCCAATAATTCTTCTACATCGAGACGGAGCCAGGGTACACCAAAATCCTGGCACCCAAGGAATGAAGGGCATAAGTGCACTGGATGCAGGCACAGCCATGATGCCCAACTACTCCAAAATTATAATTATAGAACAAATTTGAACTTCTTCATCATATCTCACAAATAAATAAGATGCAATAGCTCTTGCCACATGTAACCGTCATTTACAAGCTATATATTTCCATTCTCACTGGTGCCCCAAGAAGGGGTAGATTCTTGCCTCTGAACTTACACATCAGATTCTCCTTTATTTCTGTCATCATTAGCAAAATTAAGCTATTTACATTACCAAACTGAAGCTCAGTATATCCACCCAGAAAATGTTGTTGCTCGCTCAAAATACTATTCTGGTACTATCTGTAAATGATGCAGGCGTTTCCTTCTTAAACTGTGGGTTGAATTTCAATAGGTACTAAATAAAAGCAGCAATATTTTCCAAGATATTAGCTTGTAAACTTAGCATTAACTGCTTTACCTTTCATTTTCTGTTACTTGTCACACTTATACTTCTGTATATTAGGATTTATTTAAAATGGTTGAGTTGGTGAATAAAAACAAATGAAATAGAACTTTTTCTGGCACCAAAAAAAAAAAAAAAAAAAAAAGGAAGAAATTATTGAAACTGTCTTGACAGCTAAAGCATCCAAACTGAAGATGCTTCTTAAAATGTTAATAATCAGTCTGTATCTTTGATCTACAACTTCATGAGGCTGAGGAATAAAAAGCCAAACTAAGGTTAAGGCAGCCTTTGGCAAACGTAAATGAATGTGTAGAAGCCACACAATTCAAATTGACATTTTCTACAAACAAAGGCAACTCTACACTGTTCAATAATTGAAAAATCCCTGTGGCATGAACATACATAATGATGGGCAGCAAAAATACTTCATCTTCCTTGCAGAGCTTGTTGTGTGTTTCATGACCGGAGGTTGCTGAATTATTCATTGCAAGCAGTTCTTATTGTGGATTTGTCTCCTTTTTGCATTCAGAATTCAAGAGATGCTGTAACTCAGTCAGAAGAGGCTGGGATATGAAACTCACCAGGTCATCTTCAGAGTCCAGATATGAAGCACTGAGATGAGAGAATTAGAAGGTCCCTTTGTGGAATCACAAGTGAAGCTTTTAAAATTCTGTTTTTTCCTCTAATTGTTCTTAGTCAGTAGTTAATCATGCACATAGATGTCATACAACTTATTCTTCATCCGATGTGCTACTCAGCTTACTGTTTGAACTTGTTGGTCCCTAGTCTCACACCATATCTGGACACGCACCTCTATTCATGCATCTTCGCATGTTTCGTGATGTGAATCCGCAAAGAGAACTGAACACAAGAAGCTTCACAGTCATAGCTTTTTCCAGCACACCTGTTAATCAGCTTTGGTAATATGAAAGACAAACAGCTATTTCTACCAAGTGCAAATTTGGTTTCATATAACCATTCACTGCCATGGCTGCTCAATTAAGTCACTGAGCTTAGGCAGGCCACAAACAATTTTGCTCAGGACACCAGCCTAGGAGCACAAGTTCCTTGTGGTAAGGAGAAAGTCACAAGAACTCAACTGTAAAAATTTGGACAGTCTTTTGTGTCAATCAAGTTTAATGGGTATCCTGTTCAACTGCTATACAGTCAGTCTATAAAGTGATGAATCATCCACAAACCTGGTTTCTCATGACATTCATCATCTTTGATGAGATACAATTAGATTGTGAACATTTCATGTGTGGATAAGACATTCAGACAGTCAGAGTGTTAGATGGGGAATGGGGGAAGATTCATACTTCTGGTCACGGTGCCAGTAAAGGGCTCAAATATACTCAGCTCTTGCATCTTAATTTCTAAACAAGTGGGCTACAAGGGCTAGATTATTGTTTTATAAAGTGCTGCAAAATTGTAAGCAAAGCACCTGAACTGACTTGAAAGACAGCCCACTCACTGCGTTTTAATTCTTACTAATTCTTTTGCATAATTAATGTTATTTTATTTTTGTTTTCCTAGTAAAAGATTTTTAAAGGGAGTAAAAGCTTTCACCATTAAGCATTACCAATCTCTCTGCAGCATGACTCTTTTAAATTAAAAATGCTCATTTACTTTGACATACTATAGAAAGCAGAATTTTTTGAATACTTTCTAGTTTGTTTTGGGAACTGTATGCTAAATTACATCAATCTGCAATGTACTTCACAGTCCAGATGACTTTTCATGTTATTCTCACTAAAGTTATATAAAGGAATTAAATTTGTTTAAAATCTTTGGTAGTTAAGAAAGAAAACTCTCCATTTTTCCTAATGTTTTTTTTAGAATTTGGTAAGCCTTTTGAGAATTGTTTTGTATTATAAGCAATAAAATCTGGTAATTAAGCAGGGCAAAGGAGGGTAAGCACTAATAAGTCTACCTTCTATAAATTTGAATTACAACGCAAAAAAGATGATTTTCACTAAGAGTTGAGAAGAATGTGTGGCAGAAAGAAGTCTCCAATCTCAGGTACTTTTTTAAGTTGTAAATGTCAAAAATAAGTTCCTTTCAGCTTGTTTACTCCCTGCTGTTCTGCCTAAAATGTTCTGTGCTTGATATTACAGTGCACTAAATATGATGAGTCATGCTATTTTTCCTTGAGACAAAAATCACAGGTAGCTGCACAAGTACATTTATCAGTGATGCGGACAGGTGCAAGATGTAAGGATTCAAGAGAGAAAATCAAATCAGGTATAGGAAAGGGAAAGAGATTTCCACACTTGGGAAGCCAAAGAAGAAAGACTATTTTTTGTCATTAAAAGTTAGAAGGAAATACAGAAGAAGTTTCAAATGAATGTTTGAATAGTCCAAGTAATTTAAAGATGACCAAAGTAATTGAGAAATTCAGCTTTTATTTTAATCTGGAGAAGGAAAATATTGGTACTAGTGTTACTGAAATGTAATATTACATTTCAGAAGTGAATGGTGATTTTCCATTTCATATACTGAAATGTATTTTCATTTGAAACACATTTCAAATGTGTTTCAGTATATGAAAAGGAAAATCACTGTTCACTTCCTTAAGCTCCAGCTTCTCCTAATTTTAAAACCATTCTAGAGGTAGAGTTTTCTTAACAAGAACCAAAATTATTGTTTCCCTCCCCATTTATTAGTGAAGTGGGTAAACAGGAGAGTTTTTCCTTGCTAGGCAGGAAAAAATGGACTTTCCTCAGAGACCAAATCCATCTGGAGTATGAATCCAGTCATAGTGGAGCAAACCTATACCTCTTGCTTGGGCTGGTTATGCCTTTGTGCTGTGAGGAAAACCACCAGAGCACAGCTATGCTCCCGAAATACCTCTCCCCAGCATATTTTTTGTTTTCTCTTCTCACAACCTATGCTACTCCCTGAGTCACAAATGCACACCTTGATCAAGGCACGTGAGGTGGCTTCGTGCAAGTGCTGGAGCAGTACTTCTCTCAGAACAACTTATTCTTGAGGTTTTCTTGACTCAGAACTTTCTCTTCTCATCCATCTCTCATATGCTTGGGGGCTTTCACTGTCCTCAGGGCATCACTGCAGCCACGGACCAGGGTGGACAGAAGGCCCTGGGCCAGCTTCCTGAAGTCAAACAACATGAAAAAACAAACAGGAACCACCCCATCAGAAGAGACAATCTAAGAAAGGGACCTGAAAACAGTGGTGCTCTACATCAATCAGTCCCCCATGTACCGCCTAAATCTTTCACTCAATAGCAAGAAATCAAAGATAAATAAGCAAGGAGCGTAGTCTGTGTACACTAGTGAGCTTAGCAGTTGAAACCACTTCGTAGGGGACCATAAATCCAATAGCCAGCTATGTTTAAAAGAGTAAAAATAGTAAGGTCCATTTGAAATGGCACTGTGTGCCAATACCAGTGACTCTGTATCAGTCAGGAATAGCTTTTGAACACCATAAATCAATCCTTGCTAGAAGGAGAGGAGGTTTGGTCAGAGGATATGAAGCTGCAATAACTCATAAAGGTGCCTGCATTGCATGCACAGGTAGAACATTTCCAGAGAGAAATATCAATATAGTGGAGTCATTATCTAGGCTTTTGTGGTGAAGAAGGGATCTTAAAGAACTCTTTTTGGTCTCCGGGAAGCAGTAAAAGAGAGATCTTGCAGCTTGTGCTGCTAAAGACATATGCTGGTTTTCAGTGCTGCAGTTGATGCTTTCAAGAGAGTTTAATTGCTATAGAGTGGGAAGTTAGCTCTCCCCTCACCGCCATCACTGCTCCACCTAAGAAATGTGAATGAACAGCAAAGAATGTCACTTTCACCACGCTACTCTTGCAGTGTGTGCCAGTACTGTTGCTTGGCACCAAAGGCATTAAACACCATATAATTCATCTTTGTCATTTGATGAGAAGCAGAATGCATTGGAAGCTGCGGTTGCAAATCCCAATGTGAGGACACCCTGCAGGAGACTGTCAGGTCTAGAAGCTGGATTGAAACATTTCCAAAAAGAGCACCACTTGAAGCCATGCAACAAAATGCAATACATCAGTTGGCTTTTCCACCATGTAGTAAAAACTGAAACCTTCACCAAGTAAATCCAGGTTGTAGTGCAGTAGAATGGTACCTCTCTGAAAACAGCTCTTATTCTGATTCAGAGATGAATTAAAGTGATCACCTTTAGGTGACTTACANCAGTAGAATGGTACCTCTCTGAAAACAGCTCTTATTCTGATTCAGAGATGAATTAAAGTGATCACCTTTAGGTGACTTACATTTGGCCAGTATGAAATCAGTTTTTTGGAGATAGATGCATCTCTTATAGAAAGAGGCAAGTTATTGAATTCTCATTGTACAGGAAATACTATTGATCCTTGTGAGAACTCTGAGAGAAATGTCATGAACTGAGAGAGCCCTTGAGACGATATTTACTCTGACCAATCTGCAGGAGTCGTTCATTGAGGGATAGGGTAAAAGAACATTATTGCTTTTCTGTTGTTTATACTGTGCTTTCTTGTGGTGTAAATGAAAAATTCTTGACTTCAAAGCTGTCAGTCTAACGACCCTCACTAGAATGAATGCAGTTTTGATGGAAAATAAGATTTTGTTAAATTGTGCCACAAGGAAAAGGGGAAAATGGGATTTTAAAATGACGCCTTCACAGACATAAGTAAAGCATGTAGCATTTATGAAGTAGAGGGAAATGCAAAAAAAAAAAGTATGCGATTTTTCCTGACAGAAGGATTAAGACACCTGATTAAATTTGTGCAAGAGAGACCTCAGTGTTTTGTTTAAGCAAATGTTAGAAAAAATCCTTACGGGAAATGACTCAGAAAGTGACATTTTGATTGTTGTTTTTTTCTGTGATTAGGAGAAAATTGATCTTCAGAAAAGTGAATTGGAGCTGCAGCTTTCCTGCTGTGGGAGAACCCAGGCTATGTGGGACGTGTTCAGGTCAGCTGCTGAATTTACTCATTACTGAGATTTTTTACATATAGATGAGTACTATTTCAAGTCTTAAAATTCTGACTTTTTGCCACAGCCTGCTTTTATTAACTTTGTAAGGAGCTATGATTCTACTTTAAGGCTTTGAAGTAGAAGCTGATAGTAACAAGCAAGTTTTACGTAGCTCTACATTTTAACTTTCATATATATAAAGCATATACAGAATAAGAAAATGAAGGCAACACCTTTCCTTTTCCAGTACTATTGCATATAAAATGATTGTTTATCAATAAATACACAAAGTACTTTAAAATTATATTATGACCAGTGGGAGCTGAATGAATTTCAATTATGCAGACCAGTAATATTGTGCCATCCATTATATAAATCAAACCTAGGCACAGGCCTGTAAGCTTTTGCTGCCTCACTGATTTTTATTGCCATACAAAATGATAACTCAAAACCATATAGAACAAGGCAAATTAAGAGTCTATTGGGGGGAAAATGCAATTGGAAATGAACATTCTCCTGGAAGCTGCATTCGCAAGTCAAATGTCTTGTGTGATTTTATCTTCCATGCACAATGTGATGGTATTCTTGTGTATATATGGTTAAATTAATTTTCCCTTATCAGCATAAAAATGTAGCTGGCCAAAATAGATTAGAACTGCATAATACGTTGGATCACATTTTATTTAGGTGGAGAAGAGGAATATATTTAATTTCAGACTGCGGTAGTATTGAGTAGAATAAATGATTGAGTTCAAACAAAGCGATCGTGCTTCTCGGGTTTTTTTCTTTTGTTGCATGAATGAAACAATCTCTAAATTCATGACAAGATGATGATTTTCTCAGCTGCAGAACACTGAAAAGAATATAAAGACTTTTCTTTGTGGTCAAACAGAAACTTCTGATCCCACTGGAGCCCAGTCTTTGAAGAATTATTATCTCTTTGCAGAGACATTCAGTTTCTTGGGTGTCAACGGTTTACGGGCGTTTGGCCCGGTTCCATGACTAAGGGGACGGGGGATCCACGGGCCCACACTCCGGGAAAAAGGGAAAAGGGGAAAAGGGTAAGGAGATGGTCCTGAGAGCAAAGAACAGCGGCAACAATCTGAGGAGAAACAAACTAATTTACTAAATAAAATATCGGAATGCAAAACAACACACTATAATACAATATAATTACAATTTAAGCTGATAAATTCAATACAGAGAGAGAGAATGTCCCAAAATCAAGGTAGGCCTTACTTTACTACCGACAATAAGACGGCTAGAGAGCGAGGTGCTGCCAAGACGAGAGACAGCGGAAAAAGGGACGAGGTCTCGTGATCTGCAAGTTTTTATACTGCGAGCTTTTATCTTTTCCCTCCGGCTGGAAAAATGGTAACAGAGGAGAAAAGTACCGTGGGGACTGTAGTAGTCTTTCTCTTCTGAGAACTAGGTACATCCACTGCATGATGTTATGATGTGGAATACCAATAACCGAAAATCACAAAACCATGACATTGGGGTTCAGCCATTTTCTGTGCAGATAGAGGCTAACGTGGGATGATGTAGTCCGTGTCCTGAAGGATTGTTCTGTAAAATAACACATCTTCTAAATGGCTCCAAAATACCCATGACTGCTAATAAAACCCACCGTAAGATAAGCAGTCATACAATCTTAGAATCACAGAATGGTTTGGGTTGGAAGGGACCTTTAAGATCATCTAGTTCCAGCCCCACTGCTATAGGCAGGGACACCTCCCACTAGACCAGGTTGTTCACCCAACCTGTATCTGTGCTTGGGATTGCCCCGACCCAGGTCAATTTCAAATGTCAAGTCAGCTTCAAGGTGAAGTTTTACCATCGCTTTACTATTTACTGCTAAGAGTATATTTCCTTTTTTAGCAGTAGCTTCAGCTCACGCAGTAACTGCTCTGAGCAATCAGTGGCACCAGGCACGTCCCTCTGCTAAGCATGTAAGCAGCCCCTTGGAACACATGAAAT
The DNA here is from genome assembly GCF_002078875.1 of Numida meleagris. Classification (NCBI taxonomy): domain Eukaryota; kingdom Metazoa; phylum Chordata; class Aves; order Galliformes; family Numididae; genus Numida; species Numida meleagris. The sequence continues at coordinate 86,265,928 of NC_034409.1, forward strand.
GTGAGGCCATTTCCTTGTGAGTTAGAAACAGCAGTAAGAGGAGGCCTCTTTGTTTGGTTGTGCTTTGCTGGTTCTTTGAGATTTTCAAGGGTTTTGTTTGTTGTTTTCCTAATACAATGTTACTTCTCCTTGTCATACAAGTGTTTCTTGAGGTTGGTTAGGGGTTTTTTTGCTGTTTTTTTTTTTTATTATTCTAACCACAATGCTGGGAAGAATCATTCAGCCTTCAGCTATTTTTTATGAAAACTTTTGAAGAAGATACCTAGTGTGTGTGCCTTAATGGCTCTTGTTCATCGCTAGTGATAATAGCATAGCTAATGGTGGTGATTATATTGAAAAATAGTGCTTAGTAAATGAGAATTTGCTGTATGAAATAGTGTTATTGCACTCTTTGTATCTGTTGTAGTTTCCATGGAAATAATAGGAGGCGTTACTTTCAGGGCAACCTGCATATGTGAATGGAGAATAGATTCATTTTTGCTAAATGTTCCAAAGCCGTCTCTGTACGAAACCCCTAATGTCTGTGCTGTCTTGAAAAGGTTGACCTTGTTGATATTCAGGAAGATGAATGTTAAGTGGCTTCAGTGAGAGATTCTGTTGAAATGATAGAGAGAGTAGGTACCACTTCTCCAGAAATTATTAGACTGCATGTATTAAACAACAGAAGAATGTGGCAAAATAAAGCACATAAGCTGAGAATAAGGGAACTTAGGTTTGTCAGCTGTAATTATGTTTATGGAAGTTTTTTGTACTGTATGTTCATAGCTTCTTACACTCAATACCAGAATTCTTTGGTACCCAATTGCGTGTCTGGCTCTTGCTGGCTTCTTCCAAGAATATCAGCTGGTCTTGTGAAAGACATTCCCTTTTTGTGGAGACCTATAGGCCCCCTTTTTCCTAAGGAACAGTTGCACCTCCTATTTGGGCAACCACATGAAATGAGAGGTGCTGAAATAAAGCATAATTAGTAATGTTTCTCCAGTATCACCTGATTACAACAGTAATAGCAATGTATATTGGTAAACTTAGTAAATTAATTCAGATTGAAATAATTTGCAGTAGAAATTATTCAGTTTGAGCTTTGCTATACAAATTGTGTGTTTAAACAGACAAACACTTATGGTTTAGAGCAATAAGGATTTTAAAAGTCATTTTCAATGCATAGTCTCTATATATCAGGGAGAAAAAGTAAGGGAAAAGACTCTTAAAGGCACCAAATATTTTGTTTATAAAAGCAGATTTCATCTCACAAAATAATTCTTGAAGAGAAAAACACTCTTCCCTCTCCCCCTGACCTCAGATGCAAAGGAGAAGAGGCACCTATTGTGGTAAAACATTTCTTGGGAAAAAATTGTGGCTGTCTGTGTTGAAGGAAATGAAAAACCATTAAAAGGATAATAGAATAAAAGCGCAATGAGATGTTCGAAGGATCCATCAATAAAAGGATGGCAAGCAATTGCTAAAGACAGCCCTTTCTAAATGTAGTTTTATTGCCAGAGGATGGAAAATTGAGAGAGAATTTGCAAACAATTGAATTTATGGTAATGGCATATAAGCATATTGTGCCACCAAAGCAAAGCACAGAGAAAATATAAAACACAAAATACACCCATGTCCCATGGAAACGCTTGTGTTCTGTCTATTATTTCCTGGTATTGCAAAATGTAATATCCAGATATTAAAATCAAATATATTGTGAAATGCATTAGCAGCCGTTGACACAGATGACATTCTGCTCTGTGCCTGCTTTAAGGTGAATTGCTGGACCAAAAGTAATGCCAGAGGTGAGTGCCAAGGAGCTTGCTCCTGTGTGCTCAGGGCAGTGTCGTTTAGTTGGCTTCGGTGACATCTGGGCAGCCCTGTGCTGGCTTATGGGTAAATTACCTGGGGATAATTTGAGGCAATTCGGATTTTAAGCCTTTTTAAAATGCACTGTTGCTTGGTCTGTACAGCCAGCAGAGGTGGCTGCTAAACGACAGGCAGGAAGAAAATAATTAACTGATGGGATGGGAGATGGAGCCTGCCAGTAACCAGATAAACCAGAAAGGAGAAGAACAACTACTGCTGCAGGACAGGCACAAATATCTGCTCTGTACGAAGCCCCAGACAAAGGCTGAAAGTATGAAAAACCTGTGGTGAAAAACCACAGGCGTCAGGGAACTAACTGTATGCTTACAGTCAGCCTGCACTCGGCCAGAAGGGCAGCCTTCAGGGAGGGATGGGGAAGGCTTTCCTGTAAGACGTTTCAGTTTTTTTGCATCTGTGGAGAAACTGCTGGCCTGTATTCAAAGAGGATATCTGTGGATGGTTTGGGTTTAGTTTTTACCCCATCTCCCTGCTTCACGGTACCAGCAGCCTGCTGAAGCAGCGTGCCTCCCCTGGGGAGTGTGGGGTCGTGAGGTGCTCCATCTGCTGTCCCATCCCCACTGCTGCCCCCTGTCACTGCCCTCACTGCAGTGCTGCTGCCCGCAACGGGGACAACGCAGCTGCAAAAGCAGTTGGGGATTACTTTTCAGTGTTGTTTAGTTTTTTTGAAGAGTAGTCCCTCCTACTGCCAAGCAGAGCCTGCGAGCAGGTGCTGGTGGGATTGGAGAATGTTGGGTTCAAGTGTTGGCAGAGCTCAGAAAGTACCACTAACACACAGAACTGGCAGAGCTAGGTTATGACCCTGCTAAGTCTGTGGGCCAAACCACTGCCAGTTAAAATACCTCTAAGCCAAGCCTCTGTTATAAAGACTTCAGCGTTAACCTCTTGGTCAGCAGCACAGCATTGTGTCTCTTTCCCTGAAAATGTTTGCTAAACATCTAATTAGCATGTATTACAGTGTTTTTATTATTAATGACTCTACCCATCCTGAAGTATAACATTTCTGATCTATGATGTTTTGTTTGTTTCGCATTGTTTTACCTGAAATACAGTGATTGCTAAATCTCTGGAAAGTCCTTTAGTGAAGGAGGAACAGCAAAATGAGCTCTGCTGAAAGATTTTAACCTATCATTCCAAGAAGTGTAGTTATCTTGGAAGTAAACAAGGATTTAAGCACCTTTGAGACATTTGCCTTTAATTGTGGAGGAATGGCATCACCAGCTGCAAAAAAAGTTAAACCCTCAGAAACACTTTACTTGTTCATTAGCATCTGTTTAGGTGATAATTAGCAGGAGGAGGACTGGAAGGGTGTCAAGGGGCATACAGGATCACCTGGCCTTGGGAGGGCCACAGGGCCTTTCAGAGAGTTCATTTCTTTGAGTTACTGGAGGTCTACAGCACAGTAGCATGATGTTATGGGCAGCATCTGTAGCTTAGCTGAGAGGAGAAAAGTTAAAACCTGGATTTGAAGATAAAGCTGGGAAGCAGTTTGTGAGTGTATTGAGAACTAGAATGGAAGTTGGTCATGTCCTTTCACAGGGCATGATTCTTGGAGTTATGTTCTTTCCCCCATTGTCAGTGTAGGCATCCTGGGAGCTTAATGTGTGTGGTGATGTTGTCTCAGGAGCATAAGTATAACATACAGCGTGGTGAGTTGGAGGAGGTATTTTGATTTTAGTTCAAGATCTGCATTCTCTTTTCCTGCACCACCAGAGCTCTTGTGATAAAAGATGTATACCTACAGAAACAACAATTCTTTTCTAGATAATTTCTTATAATAGGAAAAAACATGGATAGTACTGACTACATTTTCTGGAAAGAGCTATGGTATGGTATATGGATAAAATGTTCACAGCTGTGGCACCTAGCTACTTGTAAATGTTTCAAACATTTTTTGTTAGGAAGCTGGACTTTCCAAGCACTGATTTGCATCCATGGGTGCTGCTTTCTCCCCAGGAGCTGCCTCTCCCACTGCTCACTGCAGCATGGTGGTTGTTCGATGAGTCCTGCCAATGCTGGCCACTGTAAATCACCAACTTTGTGATAATGAGTGCTCAGCAGGCTGTCCTTCCAACTCCTCCCATTCTCCAGTCAGAAATCCTGATCTACTAAGCTGTCTTTAAGCATAAATCTGATTCAGTACTGTATTTGTTGATCCCAGCTCCCTTCATTCAAGTGAAATGGCTGAAAAATAGCAAGCACAACTCTGTACCTGGTAGCGTCCAGCACTGTAGAAATCAGTCTCTGAAGACTGGAGTCAGGCTCTCCTTTTATATAATTTAAATAAGTTCTTTACAGAGGGAACTATGCATTTCCTTGTCAATCACTGCCTTCTGCCAAGTACTCAGCTTTCATTCTCTTCACCATTAGCCCTGTCTTCAATTTATTCTGTATAAATTGAGATGCTGTAATTGGGCTTCTCTGGGTCTGCACAGCCTGTCTTCAAGTACCCCAAGTGTCTTTTCCAGTCTTCAATTACTTCTCTGACAGACTACAGGCATCCTGCCTTTTAGTTTATTAGGCGGTTTCTTATCTCAATTGTAGTCTTAAGAAACTCCATCATTTCAGTTGCACAGCTCTAATAATTAGTTTCTGCTTTTCTGGTCTGGATAGTGCTACCTTAGCTCATATAAAGAAAGTGGAAGAAAGAGCTGTACGGAAGAAACCATTACCTCTGGTAGCACTCACCTGTGTAAGGTGGGCACTCCAGTCATACGCATCAGATGCTGAATCCTGTAAAGCAGGGGTGTTGAGCAAACCAAAAAAAGGTGCTAATTGAGGCTGAGAAGATGAATGAGGTGAGATAGATTACCTTTTCACAAAAAATGCTTATTGTATCTTTCCATTCTCAATCTCTAACAATTATATTTTCATTGGGAAGCTTGATTTGGGATTAGAGATGTACATATGAATCTTAATCGTACGGCAACATGTACAGAACGGACTGCCAGAGTACAAATATTCTGATTTTCATCAGCAATAATAGCTGAAGTTAGAATAAGATTCAGGACTTCTAGATGTTATTTAACCCCTGGAAAAGGAAGCCTGACTTGAATGCACTGAAGCACTATGAACTAGAGATGTCTTAATCAGATATTCCCACTGGTGGGCATTCATAGCTGCAACAAATGTTTATCCAGAATGAATGCAAGGATCACTTTTGGCCTTCAGCTGTCACTACTCCTGGCCAGCCACGTATCACACTGCCGGATCTTGCTGACAAGCCATCTTCTGTGCCTAGAGAGAACATCGGGCTATCATCCATTAGGCTGCACCAAGCTCATCACCACCAGAGCTGGTCCATCTTCTGACCATTCACAGGCAAGCATTTTGGAGCTCTTTTTCTGGAGGCCACCAATCATGTGATAGCTCATATGATGTGATACTCTATGGGCTCTACAGGAACCTGACAAAAGGTTAAATAAGACCCCGTCTGGCATCATTTTAATTACTCACCAATACAGTGCAGGGTGCAGCCTGCCAAGGCTACTGCTCATTTGGCCATGCTTCAATGTTGTTCAGGCAGGAAGAATTTTTAATAAATTATCATCAAGCAGGGAACATGGCTATAATGCTGTGCCATAGCATGGAGAGTTTTACGGCTATTTTCAGTCTTTCTGGGTCACATCTCAGCTTCCTTCCTTTGAACTCTTGTAAGGGAATTCAGTCTATGTACAACGTTAAGGTTTTTTTTTCCCCTTTGACGGAGCCCTGAATACCTTCATTTTTCAAAAAGAGAGGCTGATCCCATAACTCAGATGAGTTAGCTGCCTTATGGGCATGACACATAATAGCAGGAGAAACTGGCCTTTATGTGCTGGGTCTGCGACCCAAAAAGCGTGACTCGCATACTTAGTTTCCATCCTCTTGACAAGTAGCCAGTTTCTGCAGTAAGATGAAATACATTTCCTCTATGTATAGATGCTACCATTTTAAGGTTAAATCTTGAAAAACTCTGGAAGGCATCAGGGAAAGTTCAGATGTTAAAAATGCAGTGGGGTTTTATGGAAGGGGTTTATAAGGATGATGAGCATATTGGCAGAAAAGCTATCAGAGCAATTTCAGCCCAAGTTTTTGGTGCCTGTATTTCAGCTGTAAAAAGTACATGTGTGCCTGAAAGCTTTTTTCAGGACCAGAAAGCTGTGAGCATGAAACTAGCTGAGAGTTACGTGGTTGTGACTTGAAAGGCACAAAATGCTTCCTTTGAACAGTTCTCCATGCAAAGGGCAGGGGTCGTGAGTGCTTGTGGAACCTCCTTGTTTGAGAGAGAGTTTGGGAAATACAGTACGAGAGATGCCATACGCTGTGTTTTATCCTACTCCAAAGCAGGAGCATTAGTGGAGAAATGCAAACTAGGACCTGTATCTAACATGTTTGTGTGGTTGCAGCTTGTCCCTGGTGCTCAGCAAGCAGGGCAGCAGCCACAGTCCATTACCTATATCTGGGTTTACTGCGTTGTACATGAAGTTAATGAGATTTGTCATTTTAAAAAAAAAAAGCAACACATTGACCATCTTTGTTAATAATTGACTTAATGAGGCTCTGACCACCTTATCCCATCCTGGAGAAGTTAATTGAGGGGACTGTGTTTTTAATCTGCTTTGAGAGCCCTAATCTTATGTTCTAGCACTGCCAAGCCACAGATTGATTGATTGATTTTGGTCTCTTGGAGCAAAATAACAACCTCCTGAGACAGACGTTGGCATTTTCCCAAAGACTAACTACTGGCATAAGGAACCAGGAAAAAATACAGGCTCTTTGATGGTGTTCAAATGTGGGTTGCTACACCCCGTTTCTAGAAAATGCAACCTAATAGATGTCAGGCTCATAGGCATGCTGGAGTGCTCCTTGCTAGAGGGTCCACTCAGCTGCATGAGGCAGTGCCTGAGGAGCTGGTCAGGGTGGCATAACAAAATTCTGGTGAGAGAAGGAAAATCCACCCCTACACAGAGAAATTTCCTGGGGAATCACAGGAGAAAAATCTGGAGACATTGTCAAGAGATCTAATCCCACATTTTGTGCCAAAGCAAGATCAATTACACCTAAGCTATTCTTTGGTTAATGTTCTTTTAGATAATGATTTTAAGTGTAAGATAGCTAATGTATTTGTCTGTACAGCACTACCCACAGTTCATTTCAAAACAACTGATTACTTCCCTGCAAAACACTACTTATTTCCAGGGGTATATGATATAGGTACTTTTCTAATCAGGAAAAATGAGAAATGGAACACATTTGTTGCACCCAGTGTTTTTAGACACATGTAGCATCCACATTGGTATCACTGAACATTTATTCTGGCTAAACTGATCTTATCCATAGAGTGTTTCTTTCCCTTTTGGTTTCATACAAAGATTGTTAAGTCCCTCTGCTATTCAAACCACTGAACTATATATGAATTTTCTTTGAACTTACATTTCTTTTATCATACACCTTAGCCTCTTCTGCTTCCTGGGAATTAGTCAGTGCAAAGCAGGAAGGCTGCCAGGGAAGTCCAATATCTGAGGGTGATATGAGATTACAGCCCAAATCTAATAAGGATAGATTAGTTTTATTTCCCATTTAGCCACGAGCATCACTGGTAGAACAACATATTAAATCAGACTTCTAAAATTGTACCTGTGCTCTGAGCAGCTGGCTAGCTGCACTACTCCCTGGCCCCAATACTTTCTCTTGCATCCTGAAAGACCACAGCCAGTGCTTTCCGGAAGCACAGCAAGCCAAATGCATCTCTGAAGTATTCAGTGAAATCATTTAAATAAGCCCAAAATGATTTTGAGCCAACACTCTTGCAAATCTACTATAATCTTTGGGGGCTTCTTTTGCTGGTTTTCTTTTTTGGTATAACTTTGTGGTGGGCTTTTTTTCCTCCTTGTCAAGCTCTTTTCCATAGCACAACATCTGTTAGTGAAATATGCTGCATGAGTCAGTGCAATTTTGAAGGGAGAAAGGATGACTGGTTGCGGCTGGCTTCGTTTGTATGATGCTTGCTGCTCTGGCTGCTGTGCAGCTGAGCGGGGGGGCAGGGAAGTGTCCTCTGGAGAGTCTGATTCACAAGCCAACTTGTTCACTTCTGTAATGAGAGATTTTATTCTTATTTGCAATTAAAATGTCAAATACCGTTAGAGGTATTTGATTTGTCACAGCGCAACTCTCTAGCTTACTGACTTGAAGGAGAGTCGAGCGAGATGCTGATTTTTATAATCCAATTACAGCAGCAAACTGAAATTAATTTATTGAACTCTTTATTTTCTGAGGGGCAGAAGGTGTCTTCAGCCATTTGGAAGACGAGATTTGAGGAACACAAGCAGCTTCCCTTGCCTTCGTGGTGGCTCTGTTTTAGGGATGTATACGCTAAAAGTGTCCAGGTGCTACCCGTTGTCTTGGGCAGTGTCCTTCAGCCCTCTGAGCCACCTCATACTCACTTTAAAAATGGAGGCAATCATGCAGAATAGAGTTTAACTGCTCTGGTAGAGGTCTCAGATGATTTCTTGCCCATTAGCAATGTTGTTCAGCCCAATTGTCAGTGCAGCAGCTAGGCCCAACCTGCTGTCAGAGGTGGAGGAGCAGTGCTTGGGCCCAGCAGTGGGTCAGGAGCTCAGTGCAGGGAGGAGGCACCTCGCACATTGAGGTGAAAGTGTCGCCTGGGGTGGGGGTCCAAGTGACAGGCAAGGTAGAGCTGGTGATTATCAACCTGCTTGCGGCTCATAACCCCAGCTCCAGACAAGGGGACACTTGGGAATGATTTTCAGGATGTAATTCTCCTGTCTTCTTTCCAACTTTAGACAATGAAAGTGCTTTATTAATTGGGATATAGTGTTTTATTGGAACCAGGGGAAGCAGTACAGGCCCCTCCTAGTATTGTATCTAGACGTGACAAATGCAGCTAGAAAACGATTGTTTATTTAACATGGGCCATTACCCTTGCAAACTAACCAACCAAACAGAAACTAGAAATCTCTGTGAATTCACTGCTGGTAGAAACTTTAGGAACTTATATTGAGACAAGTGTTATCTGTTGAAAACGAATATTTTCTCATCTTTTCTTCAGCTGTTTGGCCAAGGAGTGCTCTCAGAGGAGGCTCTTGCGCAGTGCACTTTGTTGTACTGACGAGTCCTCGTAGGCTCCCTAGAGCAGGTTCACATTACGCCTTTGAGCATGGAGTAAACAAAAAAAGGATCCACATCTGAAGGAGCTAAATGTTGCTCTGATTACTGTCTGAAAAACATCATTATGCAAAAATATCCAAGAAGTTTCATGTTCTTTTTTTTCAGCATGTAGCTATTCCTGTGCTGGATTTATCCTATCTAACAGCTGTTAATTCTGTTGAAATGCTCAAAGTGAGAAGCATGCCTGCCCCACGCTGCCCTTGTGAGCTGCACTCACCTCTGAATTGCCTTCTTTCCCTTTTCCAGGTTTCAGCTGAGGCCTCCTGCTTTGTGAGGCTCCAAGCACCCCAGGACTCTAAGGTCAGGCTTCACTGAGATGCAGTCTCTTCTCTGCAGACACAGAATCAACAAGAAAAATAATCTCTGCTTTGCTTTTCTCATTTGTACCATTTCTGAAGGGACATGAAATGAGGATGTTGTTGGCAAATTAACTGGTGATGGATGTAATGGGCGAGAGATGTCACTTCCCTGTGATTGCTTCTGACACGCTGATAACTTGAGAGGTGCTTATAGGGCTACAAAGATATTGCGTGCAAACAAACACACTAACATCTCAAGCTTTCGTAGTATTCTATCAAAAAAGATCCAGGTTATGGTTCTCAATGTCACTGTAACTTGGTCTTTTATTGCTGCAAATTATTTGATTTTTTTGTACATATATATCATGAAAAGGCTGTTTCTCCCCTCAGATTTTCACTGCTACTGTATCTGATGTTCACTTTCACACCTTTAATCTTTTCTGTTTGATGTATTTCTTCAGTGGTGAATTCTATCCAGGCTGCTGTGTTTAGCTCTGGCCAGACGGCTGTGTGTCTGGGAGATGGTATTTGCATACAATAGCACAGAGGAATTTAAATTAATCTGGGAACAAAACCCAGCAGAAGCAGTCTGCACAGGATAATGAGCTATGCAACTCATCTAGGCTCACAGCACTTCTCCTTTCTGAGTGAGTGGTCTGTTGTTTGTCTAAACAACTCCCTCTTTCACATGCATCTCAAGGTAAGGCTCCACAGCAGTGTTTGTGAAAAGCCCTTTCTCAAGAGTTTCAGAGTCCTGTCCTCTCTTGCTGGCATGATTCACAAAAGCTTCTCCAAACATTGTCTCTGAGGACCCTGCCAGAGTGACTAGGAGATGACAGTCCCTCTAGTCTAATACAAGCGGATGTTTCCCAGCACTGACATTGGGGTACTGTTTTCTAACAAATGCCTTTCTAAAGCCATGAGTGCTGTTGCATTTTGTTACACAACCACTTACCCAGTTAGCTTAATTTTATTACAAAATTTGGAGGATAAGATGTACAAGTGAAAAGCCTTTAGTGGTGCTGTGCAAAACTGAGGAAAAGTATGATTTGTCCTGTAGCTGAAAAAGAGAAAGCAACTGGGAAATAAAAGAAAAACAGGGCTGGTCTCATATGTGCCTTCCATATTATTCTGAGAATAATAACTCCATACAGTCTTTAAGTTTTTGGACATGTCTAGCTGGCTCTCACATATTAATTTTCACTGATGTGTAGTTTTAGGGACAATGTGATTTGTGTTTGTTTTGTTGGTTGGTTGTGGGGGTTTTTGTATACGTTTTTACCAGTAACTTGTGCTTTGCACAGTGCGATTTTTAAGTTTACAGTGACTGACCATCATTGATTAGAAATGGCATTAAAGGTCGAGGACCACAGGGAACTGTGGCTGGAATGGCAGAGAAAGTGATGGAACTTGTTTTCTTCCATTTATCCCTAAACTTATGCTCTCTTTCTCTGAAACATAAACTGTAAGTTAGGCCTTCTAGTTAAAAACATTAGTGCCAATTTTTGCAATCCCTTTCAAATATCCAGGCAGTTGTCACAGAAATAGCCAGAGATGAGCACCCGCAGGAACTCAGCCCAAGACTTCCCTGTGATCCTCTTATTTTCACAAAGGGCACCCTATTGCCTTATCTGAAAGGCTCAGTTAAACACCAAACAGTCATGAAGATATTTTCCCACAGACAGCAAGAAGTGAGGGTTTTCTCTATTCCTTGCCTACCCATTCGTTTTGACTCACAGCCTTGGGCAAGGCCATTCAAAAGCAAGTTCCCAGCAGACACAGGGAAGAAAGCAATAATTACCAGCAGAATGAGCAAAAGGCATAATTAAAGAGCTATTGCCTGGTTGGATTTGCCCAAAAATCTGTAGGATGTCACAGCAAATGAAATGTTCATTTCATGCCTGCAGTTCTGCTGGAAGGAGCATCCCCCGAGCCAGTGTAGATCGTGCTGGAGCAGGCAGGTGGCCAGGGCTGGGATCTCCTTGTTTGCCTTCCTCTATCTGAGCTGTCAGGTAGGGAGAAGGGATGAACAGTCTGATCAAGTCTTCAAACATCTTTTGGCCAGAAAAATCACTACTAAGAAGGAGGTGTATACGAGTCTTTGCCATGCTGTTTAAACAACCCAACTGAAACCAGGGCTGTGTTATGTCAAACACAGTGTGCAGAAGTGTGCGTCTAGCCAGGAGAGAGGAGGAGAGGAAGAAGAGGAAACAGAGAAACCACCTCTCCACTGGCTCCTCTCAGTGCCGCATGGAGAATGCCTGCTAGATGCAAAAACAAAACACAATGACAAAGAGGGAGCTTTTGCGCTAAGCGTCAGATGAACCTGGAAGGTTAGCTTGCTCTTTAATGAAATTCTGCTTCAAAGTCTCAGCTTCTTTTTCACAGGGGAGCAGCACTTTCTTTAAGTGATGTTTAGAGGACGCTAGTCTGCAAGGGTAATCATCCTCGCCTCTGGCAGGAAAAGCTCACGCACTCACATTTCTGAGAAGGCTCTCTTTGTGAATAATTGAATTTGTCTCTAGAGCATGAGATTTCTTTTTCCATGGGACTAACTGCAGCTCTGCTTCTTCCTTACGTGCAGCTTACTTTAATTGAGGTAGGAGAAAGGTATTGCGGTCGAGGTTTTTGTGAACGTGACGCATAATTGAGGTGACTGCCACAAAAACAGACATTTATAGTGTTCCAAATGCCTCCTCCAGCAGTGAACGGATCTGCAGAAAATAGTTAGAGGACCCCCCACTGTCACCCTCCTGCCACCCAAAGGAAAAAATTAGTGCCTTATGAGGCAGCAGAAATGCCTGTGAGCAGCACACAGGGCAGCTCTGCACTGCACACAGGGGCACTCAGAGCCCAGTGATTCCCCCAGGCTGACAACTCCTCAGCATCTGCCTGGGATGCTGGTTCCCGCAAGGAGCAGCCAAGTCCAGCCCAAAAGAAAGCACTGTGGTTCATAAATTCCCTAACGGTGTATGCCTCCTACCTGGGCAGAGCTTCTCTCACCATAATTTGTGTTGCTGTGAGCGGAACGCTGGGACCAATTGAGAAAAAAATCCATCAAAATAGGAGGTTCCTTTTTTTTCTTTCTTTCATGTTAAGCTCAGCAATGATGTTGGGTGGCTGGATTCAGACAACTCAATTTGCCAAGGCAGCAGTGTATTTTTAGGATATCATTTGAGGGACAAGGGAACAAATTCTAAGGGGAAGACATAGACATTAAGAAGCTGCTCAGAGATTTATTTGGCTATTGAATACACCCCATGGCACTTGGGCTATCTTGTCAAATCGTGATGCATGTTTCAGATCAGTAAGAAGGCTTATCTGAGATTTTTTTGTCCTGAATGTTACACAAAATGGTACAAATCAGCATGAACTGATCAGCAGGAGAAGCTGAGGTAACTCCACCCATGACTGAAAGTCCATATTCTAGATTCAAGCCCAGTTTTCTTGGACTCTAGTCTCTGAAAATAATATTTGGGTTGTGATCTCCTATCTGAACCAGAAACAAGAGCATATGCCTTTAACATTTTTACTTATTTCTGTGGCTTCCAAATACAATGCTTTGGATATTCTATCCGTCTTCAGCTTCAGGACTTCCTGGTTCTCATGAACACACCTTTCTATGTCAAGTTTCTGTATGACAAGTAGAGATTTTGTCACCTGATCACATTCCCTTTGCAGCAACCCAGACATCCATGACTGCTTTTAGTGCATATCCTTAGGTAGCTGAGTAAAGCAAACAAAAAAGGAAGAGTGCAGCAGCATCTGTCCTCCCAGACACCTGCCAGGAGGCCTCTCGGTACCTGGCCAGCAGTATCAGTAGCAGCTGGTCCAGCTGCAGCACATTAGCTTGATTAAGCACGCTACCAAAAGATCACATATGCAAAAATTAGAGAAGTGGTATTAATGTTGTCAGCATCCGATAGTGTGTAAAATAGGGAAGTGACCAGGGAATGTGCTCTTTCATTTATTTTTTTCCTGAGCTCTGTGTCCTGCATGCTAGAACTACAGAGAGATCCATGGCCAGCACAAGTCAATAAGGAAGCAGAAAACTGCTGGGAAGAAAATTACATGTGATGGCTGGCAGCTTTCAGCAGCATTGCTTGAGTACCAGGAAGGGGTGTCATAAAAAAAGGGGCTGACAAAGGCCCTCAGCACCCTATAAATTCTTTCAGGAAAGAAAAGTCAGGACCTAGCTACTGAGTATCCCAAACCACCAGCCAAACTAAACGAGGTATGGTCAACCATACCACGTGACAGCATCACCTATGGTGTTGGGATCCTCCATTTTGCAGAAATCAATTAGTGCTCTCCTGCACCACGGGAAAATATGGATGTGGAAAACTCTCAGTTCACTTAGATTTGATTTTTTTCAAAGGCAGTGGGAATTAAGTCTGTAAATTGCATATCTGAGCTATTTTGAAATAACCTGAAGGAAATGAGGTGAAGGAAAGAAAAAACAACGTTTTTAAGCTGTGTACCTTATATTCAACCCTAGACCCCTGCCAGGTTTTCAAGGGAGAACTTTACCCAATAAACTGTTTACTCTGATTTCATCTGAAAAGACAGAGGAAAAAATAGTCTTGAACACAGGTTTACAGTATATGTAGTGTTACAGCATTAACGTTTCACAACACACACTAATTCTGTCACTGCAACAGAAAACTGAGGCTTTCACATTTAATGAAGCATTTCTCTGAAGTCAAGCTAACGTGATGAGCGTGACTGCTCTGCCCATCTGCCTGTGTGTATGGCGCTGGCCATTCTGACTTCCTCTTCTGAGAAACTACCAGGAACAGCCCAAGAGAAACTGAGGTATTTAACTGAGCTTCAGAAAGAGAAGTCGGAATGATGGCTCTTCCCCATCTCTTGCTTGCTGTCCGCACCCCGTGTTGCAGGTAAGAGTGGTGGTGGGACACCTGCACTCAGCTCAGAGAGCAGGGGCTGGGGAAGGGTGGTATTTTTGGGCTGAGGGAGAAAACCTTACTAGTGTGTATTTCTCGGGCAAATCCTAACTACTGGCAGTGATCTTCTGTTCTGTGACAACTTTCTAATAACCTTGGTATGTAGCTGATAAGGAGCGAATGGTTTGTGCTGATGAGCAGATTAGTTTATTCAAAATGTCTAGCCTTTTTTCACTAGAATAATCTTTGAGTTGATCTCACTCGTGTTTAGGACAACACGTACTCATCTCCAATTGGAAAAGTCGACCTGTGCTTTCAAAGAGCAAAGAAAAATCTCTTTCTCTCACATATACCTTTATGTGCAGGAAGGAGAAAGTGCTGAAACACTTCAAGGCAAGGATGAGTTGCACAGCTGTAACCCCTCTAGCAGACTCTTCCTCTTCCCCTCCAGCCCTATGGGCCACTTTAAAGCCTTGAGAAACAAGTTTGTCATTGCGAGTAAAACTTTCAGCAAATTAGAGTAAGGAGAACTGCATCACTGTTAGGAGGAGTTTAAACCAAAAGCGGTCTGAGGGAAAAGGGAAAAGCTCACAAGCCCCTCCACCCCAACATGCTGACAATCCTGCAATGCAGGAGCACTTACTGCCATCTAGGAAGCAGAATTTTGCAGGATGAGCTTTTTTTCAAGTAGCAAAGGAGAGAGTGAAGGTTCCTGCATTTGACTGGTATAGTAAAATGAATCTTGGTGTCTGGCATAGGCAGTTTTTATCTTCAAAGTCGGTGAGATAGATTGCATTTAAACTCAGGAAAATATTTCATATGTGTATTCGTAGAAAATAATAAGTTCCCAGATGCAAACTAAATAGAAGTCTCAAGACATACAAATGGGAGAAAGCTCAATGCAATACCATTCATAGAGAAGTAGGACTGCTGTTTTTTCCTGAGAATGAAACCCTTGCTGAAGTCACTCAAAGGTGAAAGTGACCACCATCATCCCCTTAGTGGAGACTAGATGCAAGATGAAATTTAGTAATTTCGTATGGATCCTAAATATTGGCTGATGGACAGTATTTGAGTTGGCAAACTGAAGTTAACATAACTTTGTTATGCACAGAATGAATGGACAGTATTTGAGTTGGCAAACTGAAGTTAACATAAGTTAGAAACCCTTTTGTGTGAGAGAGTTCTACTCTGAATAACTTAAAGTATTAGGCTACTAATAAACAATAAGAAATAAAATATTGATTCCGCAAATTGAACTTTTTCATTTTAATACAAAATATTAAAGTAATTCTTGGTGAGCCTTGTTTACACAGTCCTTTGACCTTATATTACGCCAGTATGAATGTGACAGGTGACACAATGGGTGTCTCTTGCCTGCTAGTCTGATCCCAACATTGCTAATTGGGATTTGCTAATGCAAAACTTTCAGTGAAACCAGTGAGCATTTGTTATACTAAGCTCCTTAGTCCAATGAAGACAGTTTTTTGTGGGTTTTCTCACAGCACTTATCCATTCAGTCTTTAACTTTCTACCTCTTCCCCTCTCTTGGTGGTGAATTGAAAGATAAACAGTTCATGCACAGAGATAAAAAAGAGATGAAAGTTTGCCCTGTCCATCAAGTAGCTTTGTTTTCCACACACTTGTTCCCTTTGAGCTTATTCACACTTCAGCAGCTACATCCCAAACCTCAGCCAGCTCTGCAGGGACGTGCTCTTATTTGTTTCCCTGCCAAAAGGGAGCTGCAGGTGCTCCAAGTGGCTCCCAGCCAAGCTGGGGCAGCATGGGGACATATCAGGACAGCAGCAAACAAGGAGAGGAGGTTTCTTTTGAAAGCCCCTTCATGTCACTGACCCATTACTCCTTTACATGGGACACTGAGGTCTACCAACATGCTTTGTGAAATTAATTCAGGAAGAAGCCATTCGTACTGGGTCTGCTCACACTGACAGTGAAGTGGGCACTGCTGCAGGCCATGCAGGAGCCATTTAACAACACAGAGGTAAAAAAACAGCTTTCTGCTTAAGCAGCACGGGAGTGGGAATGAGTAGTGGGAACTACACAAGGAAGCAGGGACACCGTATTTTTTCTTGCAAAAAGAGCTGGGGATGAGTGGTCCTGGCTTCTGCTTCTTTTGTGTTATTTGAAAGGTTTCTATTTTCACAGAGCTCCCCAGAGTTACGCTGCTCTTCACTGAGCATGACAGCGGCTCCCCACGCCTTCAGCGAGAGCTGATTTGCTCTCCAGGTCCCTCTGCAACCCACACCAGCAGGGATTTGTAGCATCTCTCAGCTCTAAATCTTCTCACTGAAAGCAGGTTTTTGCAGCTGTAGGCATGAGCACACCGCCTTTGGAGTTATCTGGGGCTAAGGCACCAAATCATGACAAAGGCAGTTTAGGAGAAAGTTTGCTTAAACTTTTATTTTGCTGAAAACTCTTACATTTGTTTTTAAGGGCAACTCGGAAACATCATTATA
This sequence comes from Numida meleagris, assembly GCF_002078875.1. Classification (NCBI taxonomy): domain Eukaryota; kingdom Metazoa; phylum Chordata; class Aves; order Galliformes; family Numididae; genus Numida; species Numida meleagris. The sequence continues at coordinate 86,282,644 of NC_034409.1, forward strand.
CTCACAGAAGTGGTCCACACTTTTCCAGGCACCGATGTGACCCCACTGTGCAACTTCTCCAAACTACAGTACACTTATGTAGTTCAGGCACAGTGGTCCAAGACCAATGGCAACGAGCTGTCCAGGAAAGCTGTCTATCTCCTAAATTTTGGCATCCATTACTTCAAATTTCTTGAGACTTGTTACAACTTTTCTGTGTTTTTCAACACCAAGAAGTGCTACAATAGGGACATTAAAGAGACTTTGTGTTCCCCTGACCCAGACTCCTTGTCTGAATGCAACCAGTGGGTGCTGCACTTGAAAAATATTACCACCTCCCTTAGCAGGTAGTATGAGTGCAGTTTTGCTACTAACCCATATGGGACAAAGGCTGCAAAAATTCAACTTGTCATCAAGGCAGAAGGTAGTGGTTGCAAAATATATGTTTCTTTTTCATAAAAGGGGAAAGAGGAAGGAGTACTGGGATATGAAATCTTTTATTAGTCAGTGGCTTGTTTCAGGTTTGTAAGGCTGCCACTGAATGCTGCTGCTTCTTATGTCTCAGGCTCTCATTAGCTGTTAACCAGTTTGTGATTAGTAAATCTTATTTGTTTGGAGGAATATGAAGTTAGGTTGGAATGCACAAAAGGTGGTCAGATGGACAGTGTCTGCATTTTCATTTTGGAGAAACACGATGAGGAGAAGTCTGGGCAAATGGTTTAAGGTATGGTGGAACCAAAACCATCAGCTTTCCAAAACTTGTGGTGCTGCTGCTATACATGTGCGGCACTGAGAACCAGGAAGAGAAAACACTCTTGTCTGGTTGAGGCTGAGAACTGGACTTTGTGAACAGAACATCATCTAGGACACTCACAGGACCAGAGACTTGGCTTCTTTTGTCAGACAAAAGGAAGCTGGAAAGCAGCATTAAGAAAGCCCTGGGGGAGAATATGAACAGGGGTGAAATTTAAACATCCTTGCAAAGGAGCAAATGGTTTTAAATAGGACATGAATGGATTTGGCTACAAATTAAACAACAGTTGTGTCCAGCTGTGAGGCCAAAGAGTACAAATTGATGAGAAGGTGCAGCTGGGCAGGGATGTTGGCTGAACTGTTGTGTCTGTGCTCAAGAGGGTCTAGATTTGATGACCTCAGAAACTTCTTTCAGGCCCAGGTTTCTGTTAGCAAGTCGAGAAGGATTAAATCGATGCAACAAACCTGGCAAGGTTTCAGTACAGGCATGCAAAGAGAGCATGCTCACCTGCTGCTGCCTGGGGCTGTATCCAGCATACTTTCAAGGGCTGAGAGCATGGCAGGTGCAGGGGATGTTAGAGGTAGCAGAGGGGAGCAGTGCTCATGGGTGCAGTTCTGTTCTTTGTGCAATTTTTCTCCAACTCCTCCCTAATGTAGTAATAGTGATAATCAAGCGTTGATCGTCTTTCCTTGCCCTTGTTTGATACTAGCATGCTTGATGCTGTAACTGTGGTCTACATTTATTAAATATGGGCAGCTGCTGTTCATATCTGCATCACTGTGGATTTTTCAGCCACTGCATTATGTGTTACTGATAACATTTGCTAGAGACAGCTAAAAAAAATCAGTTTGCGATTCACCTCTTGCAGCTTTTCATTTTAAAGTAATCGGAGCTTTTGCAATGAACCTTGTCCACTCAAAAGAAGGCAAAAGACCTTAATGCAGCCTATGAGTGGAATGGAGATGGGCAGTCATTATCAGTGAAGCACAGCTCCCAGCTGTGTCAGAGGAAAGTGAATCCAGGACTTCATCTATTCCATCTCAGTCCATAAGCCGGAACTATCAGGGGAGCAAAGTTCAGGAGCGTCTGTGCAGGCTGCAGCACAGGGCCTGGCCAGAGATGTTAACGTCTGCCAAGGCACTCGCACCACTACATGACCGTACCGCTGCTCTTCCTGCTTAAACGTGGGGGTGCAGACAGATCTGACTTCTGGATCACAGCTGCTCTCTGTTCATGCATCACTTCTGACCTCCCACAAGTGGATTTGAGCCCTGAAGGAATGAGGAGGGTAGGAGGTGCTGAGATACTTTTTATAATATACAACATGGGAAAGAATGAGAGGCTCTACTCCTGGGGGAAGGCAGGTTTGAGAATAAAAAAAGACCACTTAGACTGAAAAATGGAGTTGATCTTAACCTGTCTGACATGCTGAACACCTTACCTGATGCAAAGAAGGTCTGCAGAGAAAAGGAAATAGAGGAGCACAAGACTGATGTGAAGATTTATTGCAGAGGAAAAATTCCTATGAGAAAAATAGAAGCTCAGCTTCAAAAGGAAATGTCTTGGTCTGGCAGTTAAGCAAAGGTTTTTGTGAATTTTGGTAAGGTCATGAATTAGAGTAATGAAATTGCATCTGGAATTGGATGCATGGCTTTCATTTAACAAATATATCTATGGATAGCGGTGGAAAATTACCCTTCTAATTAAAAAAAAAGTCCTGTTCCTTAATCAGAAGACTAGTCAGCATTAGTTCCTGAATCATAATGAGCGCCATGTTTCTGATTTTCCTTCTTAGGCTTTTGTTGTTTTTGTTGTTGCCATGATAAAAGAAGAGCAGCATTACATGAAGGAAGTGCAGTTAAACCAGACTTGAGAAATTCCATGCTTTAAGAACATGACATCAAGAAACTTTTCCAATTATGCTTTGAAATGGATAGTGGTAAGTATAACTATTATTTCATATCAGGTACAAATTACAGAAGAAAATACAGGGTATTTTTGCAGAGAGAAATAGAAATGTTAGATATTACTGTGTCGTGCAGAATCTGTTAAACAAAAGCAATCAGTTGTGTTAGAGAGTGATAATATAGGAAAAGGTTTAGATGTGGTTTTGCAACATAGATACCACAAACAATATCTGTTAACAAAAAACAAAAAGGGAAAATCCTTTCTTAATTGTTTTTAATTTTTCATGAGCACATGTAGAGCAGGTCTGTGGAAAGTACCAAAGAATTTAGCAAACATAACAACTGAAATATTCTTTGCATCAGATTTCTTGGGGATTTTTGCTGTAGTGAAGCTCTAATCTTTTTGAAAAAAAAATACAGTTTCTGTATAGGTTAGTGAGAGATCAGGCTTTTTTGAAATATTAAAAAAAAAAAAAAAGCTGTGAGATTTTTGTGCTCTGTTGATCTCCATGTCACAGGCACACACTGAAGACATGCAAACCCAGTTATCTACCTAGGTTGCTCTGAAAGTAATGCTTCCTATTTATTTCAATGGAGACTACGACAGATACAAAGACCACAGCAATGCTATTTGATAGAGCAAATTCTCAGCTACAAAACACTGTTTTTCAACATAGGCACCACCATTAGCTATTCATTTTTGCCAGCTATATAAAAAAGAGCCTGTGTTACTGTGCTCATAAAAGTCTGCATGACCATCCAGAACGTAGCTTGTCTTTCGTGTCACTGTCACCACTGCTGATACACACCACCCACTGCCCCACTTTGCTCATATCCACTGTTTGATCTCCATAAACATTCAGCAAGCATCAGTGAATGTCAGTGGGTGTAATTTTTTTCAGTGACACACCTTTGATTCATAAGCACTTCCATGTCAGATGCCATTCTGTCAGACTGCCCCTCTGCTGCCATCTGTCACACAGCAACAAAATGTAAGGGAATATTGGTGGGAAGGTTCAGCCTCTGTTGCCATACCACCAACATCTGCCTCTGATGTCATGGGCCAACATAACAATATAGCAGGCATTACTTTTGGAGCAGCCCTTGTAGTTAACCACTTACATAAAAACTATGTTTGAGCACTTTACTGTGAGTCTTAACCTTCTAGCATTAACTTCAGTATAAATATCAGCAAGCAGCATGCTTGAGCTTTGCCCTTAAGTTTCTATCTGTCATCACTGACAAGTTTTAACTGTTGAGGTTTTTCTAAAAGGTGACTTTCAAACACAACAGGTTTCTCAGTCTTCTATGTGAAGTGAATTCTGAATTTTAAAACTCCTAACATATTTGTAGGTAACATTAACACCATTTAGTGCAGCTAGGTCACTCTACAAAATCAAGCAGCTGAGTAAGGAAAAAAACAAACAAACAACAGCACAAAAGGTCAGCACAATAACACACATGGGTCACCAGGAGTCATTCAGAGGACAGTTTGCAAATATGCACCAAGGCATAGCTGTCCAGGATGTGCTACTTACCCCTTTGTCAGGGTGACTGGCACACAGGCAGTTAGAGGACATGACTTGGCTAATTACCACTACTTAAAACTACAAAAGCAAGGACTGTCTTGCAGTTTCTGCTATGTTTCATGAGTAGGAGATGTTCAGCATGACTTTCATAATGCTGCAGTGAGAAAGCTCTTTGTTGCAAGAGCCAGGACTTACAAGACACAGCTATTTACCCTATTGTTTATTGGTAAGTTGATGAACACTATAAGTTTTGAAGTTCTGAGGGATTTCATCATAAAAAGGCAATGCATTTGGGAAAAAAAAGTAGGTGTTGGAAATGTTCATGCACATCCCCTCACTGTTATTCCTCACTATTTTCATGGTGGGAATAGTGTTGATCTACAAAAATAGGAGGGAGTGTTTGGTCTTCACATGTTAGGTGAGATGTTTTATTCACAGGAGGAAAATGGAAAGAGGAACTTAGAACCAAGTAGTCCTCCTGTCCTGAAGTGTATGGGAATGGCAGTGCACTGTATGGATGGAGAGTCTACATAGGTCTGAATAACACTGAAGTTTTTCCCCACCAAAATCATCGATGATGGCAAGAGGTTTTCTCGCCTCATGGTCTACCACCCAGAGAGAATCTGGAAGAGCAGCACCACCATGGGAGTGTTCAGTGAAAGCATTTTGCCAGCTATCCTCTTATTCTTCTAAAAATAATAGTTCTAAATGGTTTTCAAAGAGTATCTTTTGAAATACACTTATATACATATGATTTTTTTAATATGTATTTATTTATACATATAAATACATTCGTACTTTATTTTTTTTCAGCTGCAGCAAGTTAAAATGTTTGTAAATAACTCTGTAGTTCTTTGGAAGAATTTGAGGCCATTCTTGAAATTTCTGGGGTCAAAAATATTCACTCTACTCCATCAAGGGCATATCAACACCACTGGCGTGCAAATTGCCACCAACTCAGCCATATGTATAAGCTTGTGTTGGCACAGTGCAGTTTACAGGTAAGTGCATTGGTCATGAAGATCCTTGTGCTCCAGCTACAAAATAACCATGCTGCCTATAGTTATGAAAGGGCCAACATTTGCTATGCACAGAAAGTGATTTTGGAACTGTTATTGCTGCAAAGTCACATCATTTAGAGGCATGTGATTTATAAATGTTGCCGTAGGCTCTGGCTCTGAAAATGAGTCCCTGCCTAGGACATCTCAAACTGCTCAGGAGTAGCAGGGCCCATGTACTGCAAACATATGGACTGGCATTTCATGCTGGAAGCCTTCCTCAACTTCTTTTTTTTCCTTGTTCCCTTTTTTATGGCTTAGGAATCACTCTGCAACTGCTGAGGCACAACTTGGTAGAAGTAATGCTGCATATGGAAAACAAGGCTGTAATTTCTGCTTATACAGCAGTGGGTCTGAAAAACAAATTTCCAACCCTCCTAAAGTGAAGTGGGTGTCAAACAATGGGACTGTCAACAATACTTTGACTGTAGTTGCTTACTTGAGGAAGCCCATGGCTCAGAGATGGCACAGTAATGCAAGGCTGGCGCTCAGGATGCAAAGGAAGATTCAACAGGGAAAAGCAGAAAAAAATAAAAAATAAGCCTCTGTCTGGGGGCTGTCAGTCATAGATGCAAGAGAAATAAAAATAGAAGTTAATGATCTGAGATTTCGTCTTGGGTTTGCATGATTCAAACATGAGTCTTATAAAAAATCAACAGTTGTCAAACAGCTACAAATGTTACCTGGGTAATCATTCAAGTATACTAAGATATTTGAACTCTCCCTGTCCTCTGCCTCTGCTGATGCTCTTTGCCTTGGTTTGTATATCAGTTAACCAAACTGGTTGCTTTATTTGGCTTATTCTCTGAATTACTGTGTCATGTGTGACTCTCTGTGCATGCACCCCCACCAGCTGATTAGTACAAGAGGGGAGAGATACAAACAGGAGAAAGAAACCACAGCCTTTGCTGTTGGGTTTCTCTAAGCATCCCATGATGCTCCTGGAAACTGCTGGCTGGCCTCTGATAGTGGTGCTGGGCCATCAGCCTCTAGCAGTGCTCTGAGTGCAGGGTTTGGTGGAGCAGCTCTCTGAGAAGTGCTGAGGCAGCCTTCTCAGACCTTGGGCCAACAGAACCCAGATCCTGGAGGAAATGTAGTTGTATGCTCCAAGCCCCTTCATTGAATCTCAGCCCATTCATTAGCAAGGCAGGAGGTGAGGAACAACAAGTGTAGGGACCCCACAGGCTGGGCAGCATGAACATAGCAGAGACAAACCAGGTCTGAGGGACAGCAGTGACACTTCCTCACAGATGGCCTGGATATGACCGAGTGCGCAGTAGAAGGGTGGGGAGTGCAAGTGAGAGTCTCTCAATGAAGTTGAGAGTCTTGATAGGTTGAGTAGAAGATGGTGTTCATCAAATCAAGAGAGCTTTTCTGAAGAGGGTACTTTTGGGCTGAAATGCTTAAAAATATGTCTTTCCTAGAATGGAGCCCTTTTAGGTACAAATTTCTGAGAAAATGTGTGGTCTTTTCAAATCTAACTTTGCCAGACATTGATTTCTTCTTTTTGTAAAGGCTCAGCAACAGAAACTGCTATACTAAATATCAAATTTCCGCTAGACCCAAACCATTGGTAAAGGCAAATGAATGTCAAACAGTTAACAGAGTCTGAGCTGTTAAATGAAAAGGAACTACTTGGTAATTCAGAGCTGTGCTTGAGAGCTGCCTTGCAGAATAGTTACGCAGCAAACATATCTTCTGAAAAAGCAAAGGCTAGCATCCAACACAGAAGTGGAGATACATACCTATTCTCATCAAAACCCCAAAGGAAGAACCGAATTCAATATTATTTAGTCTACCAGCCAACTTTCAGTTCATCTTAGAAAACCCACTTTCACAATATGTTTTCTTACATCTGAAAATATATATCTGTCCTCTGACAGCCTCACTAGCACTTGTACTGTCTTGGAAAGGCAGAAATCTTAAGATGTTCATTTTCTGATAAGGAGAATCCTTCAAACAAAAAGCAGAAAGGAAAGAAAGGAAAAAAAAAAAGTAAATTCCACCCAAAATGTACCCTAAGTCCAGAAAGACACAGGGCCATGATTATTAAATATAGGTGTCCTGGTTTCGGCTGGGACAGAGTTTATATTCTCCACAGCATCTGGTATGATGCTATGTTTTGGCTTTAGGAGAAAAACACTGTTGATAACACACCAGTGTTTTACTTGTTGCTGAGCAGTGCTGTACAGAACCAAGGACGTTCTGGTTTCTCAGCTCTTTATGCTGTCTTGTCAGATAGAGGGGGGGCACAGGGAGCTGGGAGGGGACAGAACCAGGAGAGCTGACGTAAACTGGCTAAAGGGATATTCCATGCCACATGACATCATGTAGAAAAACTATAAAACTGAGGGGTTTGGTCAAGAAGGGCAGCCACTGCATGGAGTCTTGCTGATCTGTGGGTGGTGAGCTACTGCATCATACATAATTTGTTTTGTAAATAGATACACGTAATTATCATTACTATTATTTCTCTCTCCCTTTTCTGTCTTAGTAAATAGTTTTTATCTAAACCCACATGTTCTACTTCTTTTTTTCCCTGATTCTCTCCCCCATTCCACTGGGAGGGGAGGGAGTGGTCAATAGGCTGTGTAGTGTTTAGTTGCCTGCTGGGTTAAACCACACCAATAGGTCAATCCAGGCATAACCAGTCAGTAACACTAGGCAGAAAAGTGGAAATTAGAAGAAGAGGGAGAGAGAATCCTAGGTGGATTGGCTATAAAAATGCCAGTGACGCCTGAATTCATTAATTCAGGGAGGAAAGTAAAAAACTGAGGTGACCCTGTGTGGTTTAACAGGGTTAGAAAAAAAAAATAAAAGCAAATTATATAAATGGTGGAGATTTATGTGAGATTTATGTTGGAAAGAGAAAGAATTGCAGATCTAAGTAATCCGGGGTCTTCACTTGTTTCCAGTCCAGTTTTAAGGCTCAGAAGGGGCCAGAAACATGACTTATTCAAGGCTTTTGAGACATGTAGTTACCACAGTTTCATCAGTTCTTACTTAACACTCAACATAGCTGCAAACCAATGGCTAAAACAGAAATGCCAGCAAAAAAAAAAAAGGCTTATGGTGCCTGATAGCTTGTATCAACACAGTCAGCTGTGCCTGGAACTGAAATGCTGTGCAAACAAAATAAAATAATAAAACACATTTTCCATTTCTTGTGGTCATCAGAAACGTACTGCTTTGATGCAAAGGTGAGGTTTGGGCTCCTTGGCCACACAGGAAATGTCTGTGGTGTGACATTGTCACACAGCTGTCCAGATAACAGAATATGAGAAGTTGGTTACTCACCATCAACAGACATTTAGGGGGACAGCAGGCAATGGCTAAAGCTTTTGCAGATAGTTTTGACTGGCAGACACCTGGAGGAACCAACAGGTGAAACTGATGCCCTGCTGTCAGCTGTGATAGCAGGATGGTTTTAGCTAGCTTTAATAAAGCCACCCAGGCATACTTTGAAAGGTAGAGAGATGCATCACAGATCTTGCGGTAGTAGCTACTGATACATGCTTCCAAACTACTTCCTTGACCTCAAATTGGAGTGCGCAAGGTTTTTATCTTGCCAGGTATGTGGGTGTATGTAGGATTTAATTTGCACTCTTTTTACAAAACAAGGCCATTAAGTCTCATTAGAAGCTGTTACTGTGACCTTCAGTACCCATTTTGTTAATACATTTTTGTTTGCTTTCCAGCTTACCCTGCAATTTCTGCTAGCCTTCAGGAGGGATCAGCTGGCACCTTGCAAATGTTGAGCTTGCACACCAGCTGCAAGTCACTCGGCTACTCTCAGTGACTCACATCCCTTCTGAGCAATTCCAGTCCCTCTAGCAGTACTCTGCTTCTGTGAGCACAAATGAGAGCTAGCTGAGGGATTCTCCATGAGGTGGTCATGTCTGACCTTGCCTTAGACTTGAAGACAGGATGGAGAGGCTGTGAGTGGTCAGTGGTCATGCAGGGGGCTGCAGGTATCTTAAGAGACATTATGGAAATTTTAGAGCTTTAGCAACATGTTCAATTATTATTTTTAGGTTTGGAAGTAGTTATTTACTCAAAGTATATGTGACTTTTGAAACAAAAATGAAATCGTGGAAATCATGATAATTTTGCAAGGGAGTAATATTGCATAGGAAAGGTAAGGAACCAAATACACTGTAGCTAGTCAGCTCCTGAGGAATAAGCAAGAAAGCAAATACAAATCATTTGTGGGTGGTCTATTCCTTGGGCTTGAATTAAACATGGTTTACAGCCAGGTAGTTAGAAAACATCACTTTTTTTTTTCTAAAAGGCAACCATTCCTCTTTTGCAATATCCTTCACATTAGACATGGAAACTACTATGAAATTGTCATGAAATTTATGTTTTATTTTGAGTTTCAAGTAAAAACTTACAACGTTTTAATGGCTATGTTCCAACTGTAGAAAATTTCCAAGGAAATGTTCTCATTACCATTTTGGATTGTAGATAGTGTGAAGAAACAGACAAGCTCAGATAGGTTCACAGGAAACCTCTTGGACCACATTAACCATTTTCGCTGATTATGAAAAATGAGGGTTCTAAACAAAATCTGGGGAAAGAATTAAAATTGATCTCCTTTGGACTTCTCAGACTTTTCTTTTTTGGGCTATGATTATTCACCTCTGTGAAAGATTGCAGCAAAAGGTGAATGGAATGGCCTTTTTGATGCACGCATATCAGCTCCAAAAGCAGAAGACTTAGACTGTGCAAGAAAGATTTAGGTCAGACATTGGGAAAGCCGCCTTCATAGTGAGAACCTGAAAGCACCAGGAGAGACTGAGCAGATCATTTGCCACCATGACTGGGGCTGCAAGGAATAGCATGAATATCACCAATTCTGGTTTTGGGCACGGAGGTGTACTTTGGTGGTCACTGCCAACTGCATTTTCTACTAAAACTTGGCAGTGTTTCATCTCTGACTCTGAGACAAGCATTCAGCATCACAGAAATGAGAATTAACTGAGAGATTCCCCCTGGGACATTCATTTTGGGCAGAAGTTCCTTTGAGTTCTTGCCATGTAGTTCAAGTGGGTGGTGTGCTACTCTGATACAGGCTGGAGCTTTGGGTTGTTCCCAAGTTACCTACAGTGTCAATGAGAAAGTAATGGTCTTGCCAGGCATAAAGTATCATGCTACAAGCACAACACAGCTGGAGTAACCAAATGTCAATGGAGTGACTGGATCTAAGATTAAGGATCCTTATTTAGAGCTGAACACTTATACGTGTGCTTTGGAGACTCTCTTTTATCATCTGCTTCATAACAGCAAAACCTAAATGGGAAGTCTGTTGTACAGTGCTGGCTGTACTTAGCACAAAACATATTTGTAGACCTTAAGACTGACTAGCAAGCTGCTCTTGTTATGATGTTTTGCTTCCCATTGCTTCCATCCAGGCTGAAGCTTTTGATCTATGAACATCCCAAATTAAGAAATTTCTCCTCAGAAAGAGTGTCTGTGGGCAGGCAGAGCCTTGTATTGTCCATATCCATGCATTTTCATACAAGGCATGCTCAGGCAGTTCTGCAAAACCACTGTAATTTTCCTGGTGACCTATTTTCACTTGTGGTGTTGGACATTACAAGCACTTGTCTTCACTGCCCTGTTGAGCACAGCAAGGGGTATTGCTATCATGGGACCAGGTGATAGAAAGTCTTTCAAGAGCGTTTGTCCATTCTTCGCCTCCAAACAAATGTTCATTCCTTTCCTTCTCTTTTCTACACTTTATTTTCAGGCTAAAATCTATTTCAGATGGCAGATTTATATTTTTTCATAGTAAATATCTATAAAAATATCATAAACTAAAAATAGTTGAGCAACAAGAAATTAATGAAGAGAGAAGATGAGAAAGCAATTATGCTATGAGTTCAGTGACTATTTACCAATACGGAGTTTCAGTTGGATAGTTCCAGTCTTCGTACTGAATGATTGACTTCTGCTGCCTGGAATATATCAAACTTGCTTTCAGCTAAAATGTATACCACTTTCTTCAATTGTGGGTGCAAAGGTCTGTACTGCATGAGTAATAGTATGAATGTCTTTGTTTAGAGGGAAAAAGCAATTTCTCTTAGTACCATAAGCTGCTAAGTAAATGTAACTGGGAACATCCAGGCAGCATGAAGATCTCCCACCCTGATAGTGCGTATCTCTTCATCCAGCCTTGGTTTTTAATCTCTCCAGCCCTTTCCTTTTGTTGCTTAAGGAGAAAGCAAAGTGAGTACAAACAGATTTTTGGAGCAATTGATGTGCAACCAAGACTGCTGCATCTAAAGCGTGCAATTTCTTGTGACTTCCAGAAACCCCTTATACATGATGCCCTCTAGAAAGGTATCCAATTTTGTGTATTCAGTGTATCAGTGTGCTAGGTAGCCTTTTTCATGGGATTTGTCTCCTTATCCAACTAATAAAGGTAGGACTTGCATGGTATTCGGGTCTCATTCTTGGCCGAGCACTGTACCCATTACTAGTGCTAGTGTTTATCCATGTGGATGTTTGTCCCTGAGGTACTGAACTGAAGGATGTGGAAGCCCATTATTCAGCCTGTCCCAAAGCAGTGATGGGGATGTCCCTTGGCTTTCCTTCAACGATGTCTCCAATCAGAAATATGGGGAAGAAATGCAATAAAGAGGAAGGAAGCGCTTCCTTGCCAAGCAGAATGGTAAGTAACTAAGTTTGTAGGAGAGGCTCTGTCTATTATGGATGTTGGAGGTCAGCTGTGGCAGACAAGTGAGAAATGCTGGAGGCTAACAATTGGCTTTTACTGCCCCAGAGCCTAACATGAGCTGCATTGTGAGAAAGCATTTCCTGAGCCAAGTATTGTGTGGTACGTGGACCAAGAAAAACTTGACAAAGCAGTCTGGAGGTAATAAAACCCATGAATAGGTCAATGACGTAACCATAGAAATGATTAACAGCAGAAGCATTGGTTGCTAAACCATTCCTGCCAATGGGACCATGTAGGTGTCTGACTGGGTTACCACTTTAGATAGCACCTCAGCCAAGAAACTTTCAGCCATATGAGCTTGCTTTTCAGTAACAGCATTTAGCACCATTCTGATTTATAATTTGAAGTGCAACAAAAGGGGTTTGCAGCTTTGCTTTGTGTGTTTGTTTGTTTCTTTTTTCTTCTCCAGAAATGTCTGTTGAAGAAGATGCACAAGACAGTGAAGGTTTCTATCATCAGATCTGTACTTGATGTTACAAGGGACCCACAAGGCACATATGACATTGTCGTGTGCATGTCTGTTTTCCTTCCTTGGGAACGAAATATAGAGTATTTCATGAGAAGAAACAATTTTTTCCTTTGGTGAGGTTTTTCATAGATAAGACACATCTGAAATGTCAAGAACACTAAACGCATGCATACTCTGTTATTTAAAATACTGAATAAATGGTAGATGTATGGAAGTATTGTACACATTGATCACACAGCTTGAACTTTCTTTCTAGCAGATTTCTTAGTTCAAGTCTCTAAATGAGCCAAGAAACCTGCCAAAAATACCTGAGTAAACTCAACTAGTTAAGAAACTTCTACACAAACAAAAGATGCTTGCTATTGTTAGGCAGTATCTTGCTTCAATTACTATATCCAGAAGTACGCTCACTTAGCTATACAGCACTGGTGAGCTGTTACAACTATGCATTTCTCAGCGAGTAATCCCGCAGTGTGGCTGGCAAGAAGTGCAGAATGACTTCCTTTAGCACCCTCTTGTGCATGCCTCATATTCAGGTGTAAATGCACAGTTAAACCTTTTTTTCTTCTAATGTGTATACTCCTTGTGCATTAACAATATAATTGAACTGCTGGACTCTGAGCAGCCTTTATTGGTACACCAGGTGAAGTGGTAACTACTTGCACCTGTATTCCCTTTTTGGCTGTGGATACACCTATCAGTATGTTTTTCAGCAAAGACTGCATTGAAAGCCAAAGCTCAGTCCTCTTGAAATATAGCTTCAGAGGGAGGGAAGATAAATGATCATTTTTCTCCAAAATGACTCATTTCACACAATTTGCGGTTTAGTAGAAATGTATTCAAATGAGAGAGCCATCAATTAAAGAAGTCTACATTCTTGCCTGTGGGCTATACTAAGATAGCTCCACTCTGTATAAAAATGTTAATGTATTTAGATGTGACAGAAAGGAGGGAAATTACATTAATTTTTGGCTGTGTTCTGTGAAGGTGCTATACTAATGCACAGTAAGACACAAACCCCAAACTAAACTTTCAGCCTTTGTTTAAAAAAAGAAAAAAGCCTCACTTCTTAAAAGAACTACTTTCATCTTTTTCCACCCCTCACAGACAATATATCTAATGAAGCCTCAGCCCGAGCTTTTACCATGATGGCTTCAGAAGGTAGAACAAATTAGAAAACAAAATAACTTGTGTAATGTTAGGGGTGCATCTACAATTTTTTAAAGCTATTAGAGAAATGATCTTGCAATAGTAAGGTATCCTTCTGTTTGCATAGTAAGGTATTCTTCTCTGCTGCCACGACTTCAGAGCAAATACAATGAAGAGATAATCTAGTGATGTAATCCATCATAGCTAAACCCAAACATAACTAAACTGTAGCCTTGAGGAGCACTTTATGTTATTCCTTACACTTTAGCTGGCATTTGAATATAGCTCTTTCAGCACTGAGCTGGTAATTAAAAATAACATCCCTACTAATGGTTCAACATTTTGCTTAAGGAAACAACCAACATCCTCAACATTTCCACCTAATTGAGGAACTGATGGAATGTTTCTTAATTTGGGTAAATTTGGAAAATCTATGCTCTGTCTCCACAAGTTCTTCTTATTCTCAGCTTACTGCAGCTAAATAAAGAGTTTTCCCTACACCTCGGGGGAAGTCCTTTGGAGATGACTCTCCTTGGGTGTCTGGCTTTGCTCTGTACAGGATACAGCTGTGTTCCAGCAGCGTGTTATGTGAGCACATCAGAGAAATGCTGTAGATAAATGGCAAGGAAGGACGTGTGTCTTTCTACATAAGCCTCCTCTTACTTGGGATGTAAATGCTGCTTGGGAAGTACAATATCTCTGCTGTGTTTGGCTGACTGGTGAACAGATCTTGGATTGTAAGGAACCAAATCACTTCTCTCAACTTCCTTGAGGACTCAATGAGCACTTTTCAATGCAGTGTCCTGACATTTCCTGCCAGAGTTGCAGCCTCTGGAATGCCCCAGGGATGGAGCCAGGCAGGTGCCACCACCAGGTCATATATGCTACTTCAACCTGCATGCTGATAAGCCACATCTGTTTGTATGGGTTAAAACCATGTAGCTCACTGCTTCTCTTTGGGTGAGGTACATACTGGAGGTGTCAGGAGCTTCAGACCCTTTAGCCCAAAAACCTTCCCTACAGATTACACAGTCCTGTTACTTCAGCTGCTTCTTGTTTCTTGCCAGACCACCTGGCTGGGTTGTGCACTGAAAGATTACTTGGAAATTAAGTGTGATGCACTCTCTCTCACCTTTAAGCCCTTGAATGATCCTCTTTTTTAAAGAGGAATAAATACACTTTTCACCCTTAGCAAAGGTGTTTGCTTAGATTTGTTATAGACCTTGGAAATTCAGTACTTCTATCAGCTGTCATGACTACCTCAAGTAAGAAAAAATTTTAAAAGCCTTTCTTATTACTCAGTCAATAGGGATATGATCTCTGCTTGACCTGTACTTAAATGCCGTGTACACAGAGCCAGAGGCATACCAGTGAGAGGTCAGCATGCCCTGCACTGGCAGTACCTGTAGTGCTCTTGGATGGGAATTTGTGAGCTGTGAAATCATTTAGGAAGAGAGCTAACACAAATCTTGCTAAAGCTCTGTCACACTAGGACAGCACGTAAAATAGCTTGCTGAATATCAAATGTTGTTCTTATGCTTTTTATAAAATAGAATAGAAACCCTATAAATCTATAAATAAATGTATCCTATTATGATGGAGAGGTGCTTGTGACAGAAAAGAATTTTAAATCCCCATTTTTTTCTTTGACCTGACAGTGGCAAATAATTCCCATTAAATAATTATGGGGTAAGCGCCACTGCTTTACTAGAGGAAACATATGGAAAACCGCATTAAACTATTTTCTGCAGTTGAGAGGAAAAGCCGCAAGAGTCTGCAAGCACCCAAACCTACACAGCTGTGGTGTGCTCCCAGGCCCACTTCTGGATAAGGCCCTGACTAGGCTGAGGAACACCATCAGCATGTACATAATCCACCACACAGCTGTTAAACTGAACTCTGTGCTTAAAAACAGAAACAAAAAATGCCCAGCCAACCCATGTGAAAGGCTCTGCTGTAATAACCTTAACTGCCACTGACCGCCCGCTGAATTTATGGGATGTGTTTTGAGCATTTAACCTGCAACCCTGACAGTGGGCTCCTGCCACAAAGTTCTTGTTTACCCAGTGCTTGCTGCAAGCTCTTTGATCTATACCCATCTAAGGTTTTTTATGATTTATTCATAATATTTTTAAAACACTCCACCAACTAAAATGGATACTGTTTAATCTGTGTTTCTTCAGAGGAGCAGCCTACATCTTCAACCTCTCTAAATTTTACAAGTTGAGCAAGCTTGGCTCCCTCGTCCACTACACAAGGTAACGAATTCAGCCAAAATGATTTCCCTGTTGCTTCATTGTGAACCAAAGGATGAGAATCTCTCAGTCTGGAGACAAACGGCACATGCAAAATGGCAGCACGGGCAGCACAAGGAAGAGGCAATTCAGTATGACAGTTCTGTGCACTGCCTTCGCATCCGTAGCAGTGCAGTGGCCATGGCAAGAGTGAATATAGTCTGCAGTGTCTGTGGCAGCCTTATTCTCTAAACAAAATGGATTGCAACAGGCTGACTTTAGTGAGCCTGTGAGGTATTGAGCATCCTCCTTCACCCACGCAATTCAACCCTGTAAACTTCACTTAAAGAAATACCAATTTTGCTACAGTAATATTTAGCCAGATATGGGTGAGCAATGCAATTGGCATTGTGAGTCACAGTACTGGAGGAAGAAGCCGAGTGAAAGACTTGATTCTGACCCAGCAGAGTGCTGTTTGGGAGCTGAATCCCTTCTTATAAAGCCTGGAGAATGAAGTGGTTATATTTGTGTGCATGTATACATACATAAATACATACAAATATGTGTGTGTGTGTATATATATATGTGTGTATATACATACACATACCACGACATGAACGCAGAATGCAGTGGCACTGAAATTAAATCCAGGTTCTTCTCGGTCTGCCCTCCTCAATTCCTAAAGCAGAGACCTGGCTCCCAGTGAGTCGCTAAGGGGGAAGAATTTTGCCTGTAAATTGCCTAAGACTATAAATATACAATGCGAATAGAGAGGCTCTCTCTCAGTGGGTTGTATATCATCACTGGTTGAGGAGATACAATGTCAAAGTCATAGTGCAAGGCAGAGCTGAGCCATTTCTCTGATATAAATAGCTTAAAGGACAGCTGCCTTTTAAATGCAGAAGCACTTTGCTGACCATGGGTTAGTGCTGCACATCCCTAGCTCATTCTTGGTTCCCATACCAGTGTCACTATGGCCCTCTTGGTCAGACCCTTCGGGCTGCAAATGAGCTTGCGAAGTCCATGCCTGTAAGGAAGGGGCTAGCTTCAGCTCCTGTTATTTTGCAAGATTTTAAATGAAAACCATGAGACAGCTGGGAATTAATACAAGGGAACGATGCACAGAAATAGGTGGGAGGAGAAGGGGAGACAAAACAAAAGATCTTAAATTTGCAGCTTGGTCTCTGAGTCCAGAGATACCCAGGCTAAGTTAATGGTCTATTTCACTTTCTCAGGTTTGTTCAGATAGCAAAATGGTACTTTTCTAAAAATGAGACAGGTGTTAGGAAAGATGGTCTCTTTTTAGTAAATGTGAGATAATCCTCATGGGCAAATAGAAGCCTACTTGCTAACCACCATCTGTCTGTGTTTGATTATCAGATAAATATTCAGCTCTAGAATACTTACTGCTTCAAAGGAAGATTAAAGGAAAATGTTAAATAAGTTGATAGCACCAGACATCGCAGGTGTGAATCCTCTGTACTGACTTCCTCAAAACTTCTCTGTTGGTTGGGAAAACAGTTCCATCCCATTGGAGGGGGTAAAACCCTGTCTAAATTCAGATTATTTATGTATGTTTGTTTATTGCAGTCAATTGATATCACCTTGAAAAGAGACAAAATGCTCACAGTTTTGAGTTTCAGCTGAAAGTCAGCTGAAACCCCAAAAATCCAGGCTCAGTGCTCCAAAGTTAATTCATCCATTTCACTATGCTCCTCTTGCATTTCAAGCTTGTGACAGACCTTTAAAAGCAGACGCAGATTTCTGTGGTGGTGTCTGAGGGAAGCCAAAATTTCAGACAGAAGTTTATTACACATTTGACATCTCTAGGGAAGAAAGAGGCAAAAATGAAGAGCAAGTGATGGGATCCTTAACAGTTATTATTGCAAGTACGTGCGTTTTTCAACAGGAGAGATGATTTCCACCCCAGAGACAAAAAGCTGTACCAGCACCACAGCGTTCAGAGAGGAGACAACAGCATGTGAGTAGATGATGCATCTTCTTTGTCTTATCAGAATGTAGCAGGGGAGTTATGAAGATAATTACAGGCGCTACAAAGTGCAAGTGTGATACAAACTTGGTGTTGGTTTGCACATCTGTGTTAATCAGGAGTCTCTTGCAAAAAGGGCGGTAGCAGGTACATGACTCTATATGGCCCTCAGCTTGTAATGCCTTTGCTAAGCACATGACATCTGCTGTGCTTATGTTCAGTTGCTGCCTGATAGTCATCACATTGCCATCCAAAAATAATTACTAAACATGGAAAAGTTGTGTCCAAGCAGAGACCAAACACTGGGTGGTGTAATCTGTATTAGCATTTTAATGCTCCACAGAAGCATTCCCCTGATGAACTGCACGGAGTTAGCAGACAAAGACTTGAGTCTTCCAATCCATTAAGGATTTGCAGCAGTGAGAGAGAAATGAAAAACATTTGAGTATCATGCTTTTATTAAACGTATTTAATTTAATAATATTAAAACAAGGAGAGTTGCTAGGCAAATGCAGTGAGTATTGAGGGTAGTTTATAGATGAAATAAATTACAGGAGAAGCTAAATAAAATCATGGAGCAGCAATGAAATCATGAGCTAATGTGGGGCTATAAAGGCTGGCTAATAGAGCACTGGAAAACAGCCTCATTAAAGTCTAATGAATGAAAAAAGGTGGGGGTGGACATTTTTTCACAGATCTTTCCCTTCAGAAAACCTCTGTTCAGCAGCAGAATGCCAGAAATTAGCTTCTTTCTTAGCATCTTGGTTTGTGCTTTCAGGACAGGCAGAACCTGTCTGTGTGCTATTGCAATTGTATGGCAGACCTCTTCTGGCTGGAGCACAAATAAAACAGCCACTCTCCTTTTCCTGAATATATTGTTGGCAGCACACTGGTGCTTCTTTACCAGCATATAACCCACAGCCACGCATTTCAGCCAAAACCTTGTGACAGCACCTCATGCTTTATGAGCCTGCTCTTTCAAAGCTTGTTCATTGCAATCTCATTAAAAGAGGGAGGTTCCACTTGCTGCTCCGTTCTCCCTCTTCCCCACAGCCACATCTGCCTGGCAGGCAGCAGAGCCATAGCCCTGGAAGGTCCTCAGCAAGGCGGCTACAACTGAGAACAGTTACAGGGCACGTAAGGCACTGGAGCACTTGCTGAGGCACAGCAATGAGTTTCAGTGTGTCCCCCTGGGGCAACTGAGCTCTTAGAGCAAGGATTACTGCTATTAGTTAAATCCTCTGAGGCTGTAACACAAACCATTATGTAAATAATCATATGTAGCATCCGTTGCCGTGCTGTATAGAGCACTGTGTTATGAGATTTCCATGTCCTTTCTTTTTTTTCTTTTATTCCTTTCCTAAATGACAGGTCTGCCATGCTTATCCCTGTAGAATTTCATACCTGATAAGCAAGGCAAAAAGGAAATTTAAATTGAATTAACATAAAGAACTCTCAGTGAATTTTTAGAGTGCCCTAGAAGTGAATTGATTTTTTTCTGATTGTAATTGAGCATTCATACATGCTTGAGTGCATATATACATATACATATAGTTGGTAGGGGGGGTTTAATGCGTATGTATGAAAATATACACAGATATAGTACATGTATATATGCACATATACACGTGTATTAAAAAATAACCTACTCTCTCTCTATATATATATGTATGTATGTATGTATCAGTGCTTAATCTCAGTCAGAGCCAGCACCTCATGAGAGAGCTAGAGATTTTCCTGGCTCTGTCTACTAACTGTTTTACATCATTTAAACAGTGGGATATATTTTCTTTGATCTATAAACCAGCAATTATACTAAAGATTTTCAGGTATCTCTGTTACCCCATTTGTTGTTTGCATCAGGAAAAAGTGAATGACATAAAATAGCCCCAGCTAAGCCTAATGAAGCAGCCGCATAGTGGCTGTTACAATAATTTAATGGTGTTTCTCCTTTTGTAGAGATTTGAATACTCCACCACCGAATCCCTGCAGAGCCTCAACAACACAGTGCACACCTCTGAGGGTACAACCCCTGAGCACCGTAAGTGCTGTGGCAGTTCTGCAAATACCACATAGTCATCTAGCCACATACTGAAGCTATTGTTTTGGAGGACATGAACACAGGGGTAGCTTGAGAAAGCAGGAACACATCCTTTGGCAGCATTGATCTTAAATGCAGGCAGCTTAGCTGTATTAGGAAAGGGAAAAAATGTCTGTCTATAAAAAGATTAAAGATGATTTTTGTGGTACAGAGATAGTTCTTGATACAGAAGACTGAGGCCTCACTCGTCACAGCAGAAGCAGACTGGGCTGCTGCTAAGCCACTTAGTATCGTCAGCTTTTTCATGAGCATCAAAGAGGCAAAAGGCTTATCGCTATCCCAGACTGCTGTGCAGACTGGTTTGCTGGAACATCTTAATAGATATTTTCTAATATACTTTCTTTCTTCTAATGTTCTTTAATTTGATAGAAGCATATTTCTTTCCATAGCAGTCGGTTGTAGGCCAAAAATGTAAGTGTCCCACCAACTGCACTTTGATACACGGTCTCTGGAATATGATTTCCAGTCCTCAGCAAAGTGAATGATGGTGGCTTCTAAACATAAAATCATAGAATGGCTTGGACATATTATTTGTTCACAAAAGTGAAATAAAATAAATAGAAAAACATATTTTTTTAAAAAGTAAGCTACTAAAAATTCTCTGTGCCAATATCTTTGCAGGTAATGTGTCCTTAAGCATCACAGACCAGTCTGTTTCAGCCACCACATGGAAAAGTTTCTTTACCACCAGTCCACTGGTCAATAGTACTGCTGAGACATGATACAAATCCAAAGCAGTGGGAATGAGGGCTGGGGCTGTGCTGAGACAATGGCAGAATGTGGAGAAACTCAATGGGGAAGAGAGAACATGGCTGGTTTTCTGACAAACCGCTTGTCAGGCTGTGACTAAATCACCTTCTGCTACTGTTGGGTGGCTGAATTCAGCCCACAAACCCAATCAGAACACAAGCTCATGAACTAGGGCAGCGATGTTCAGCATTTATCATGCTAAGCCTGAAAACCTGGCCTTCCTGTATGGGGCTGGGTCTTCTTTGTCCATGGGACTGGGGAGGATCAGCAATCCAAAAGAAGCAGGTCCAAACAACTTCACCTCCAACCAGGTTTGGCTCATCACTGTTTCCTGTGTTCTTTGCAGGTGATGTGAGGAATACAAAAGGCAGTCACTTCCCCTGGCCAATGGTGGTCCTGCTCCTCTTCTGTGGCTTTCTGATATTGTTAGGCATAAGGAAATAGTGTCAGTACCGAAAAGAGATGTAAGAATCAACTTGGGGAACAAAAAGGGTGGAAGGTGTAGTACAGCACAAACTCCAGTCCAGGTGTTTACACTTAAGTATTTTCCTACACACCAGAAAGCTGTGCTACCATTCAACAAGACCTGGACAGACTGGAGAGCTGGGCAGGGAGGAACCTGACAAGGTTTAAGAAGAGCAAGTGCAGAGAGTCTTCCACTTGGGGAAGAATAACTGCATGCATCAGTACAGGTTAGGGGATGACCTGCTGGAGAGGAGCTCTGCAGAGAAGGACATGGGTGTTCTGGTGAACAACAGATTGGCCATGAGCCAGCAGTGTGCCTTCTGGCCAAGAAGGCCAATGGTATCCTGGGGTGCATTAAAAAGAACATGGCCTGTAGGTCAAGGGAGGTGATCCTCCCTCTCTACTCTGCCCTGGTGCGGCCGCGTTTAGAATACTGTGTCCGGTTTGGGGCTCCCCAGTTCAAAGACAGAGATCTTCTAGCAGGGGTCCAGAGGACGGCAACAAACATGATAAAGGACCTGGAGCTTCTCCCGTACGAGGAAAGGCTGAGTAACATGAATCTGTTCAGCCTGAGGAAAAGAAGACTGAGAGGGGATCTGATTAATGTTTATAAATATCTAAAGGGAGGTGGGAGGCAAATGGATGAGGTGAGGCTCTTCTCAGTGGTGCATAGCCATAGGACAAGGAGTAACAGCCTAAAACTTGAACATAGGAGATTCCATACAAACATGTGGAAGAACTTCTTTTGAGTAAGTGTGATGGAGCACTGGCACAGGCTGCACGGAGGGTTTGTGGAGTCTCCTTCTGTAGAGATATTCAAGATCCGTCTGGACGCCTACCTGTGTGACCTATTGTAGGGATCTGCTTTAGCAGGGTGTTGGATTCGATGATCTCTTGAGGTCCCTTCCAACCCCTGCAATTCTGTGATTCTGTGACTGTAATATGAGGATATGCACAGCATGCAAAGCCTTTAAGTACATGGATCACTACTGCCATTTTTTCATGCAGAGGCATGAAGTGAAGAGTGGTCTCAGACATTTCATCCATTCTGTCTCTAAAATAAACCTCAAAAAAAGAGCTGTGGTGCAGCCTCAGTGCATGCTATAGGGTTTGAGGGAAGAATGCAAGTAATTTTTTCCCCTGAGCCTCCCAGTTCTCTCTAATTTTGGATAGTTACTGGAGGACATACTTTAATGAAATTGTACTTCCAGGGTAACAGACTATTTGAGCTGTGGGTAATATATGTGAAAGTAGGCTACCTGATTCTTAATCCCAGTCAGAGAAGCACTGAGTTTGTAATTATTAACAAAGTTTAATTCCCTAGTAAAGCATTCAGAGATCTACTGATGAAAGCAGTATCTAAGAGCCAATTATTTTTAATCTTAATACCATTACTGAAGAGCTTGAAAAATCATGGAGATCACAAATAATTTTCTGTCCCAGAAAATCCTTTAGAAACAGAACATCAAACCCTAAATATCAAAGGTAAAAATTGAATTTATTTTTTTTCACTGATTTGAGACAGGTTCTTACTTTATCTTGGCCTATAAATTGGCAAAAGAAAAAAGTTATGAGTTTTTAAATATGCTTTCAAAGAGCAGTGGGAGCAGAAGACTGCTGAGAGGGTTTTGAATGGTTCACCAGGGCAATGATATTTTTTAAAGCATGGATGAAGTAAAGCTTTGAGGTGGGACCTGAGAAACCCAAATGGACACCAAGAGGTGCACTGGGGCTATAAAACAGAAACAGGGAATTTACAATGTGTGAGGGCTAATGTCAGGTGCTGTTAAACCATTCTATCTGCTTACTGTCCCCTCTATCCTCCTGTGGACACTTTACTACAATCTTTCATATGGCTTTTGTGTTATACTATGTTTTGTCTCTTACATTTCAGTCTGAACAGACCTCCATCTTTCAAGCCACGACCACAGCCCATAAAGTACACCTCCACGGTGGACTCTGATCGGACTGCCCCCTCCTGCCATGAACTGGAAAACCTGTGACATGGCCTGTGCTGCTTGTGTAGCACGCAGAAGACTGACGGTTAAAGACCTCTGTCTTTAAAGCAGTGATTACAGGAGCTGGGTGTTAATGACTCATATTAAAATTCAGAGTGCCTAAATAACATTAACGTTGGAAGCTGAGCACTCCTGAGCACACTGACTTCATCCCGCCTCTCTCTCTATGCATTACACTAACACCATTGTGAGTGTCACAGGGAGATTACATGTGCTTAATTTAAATTGGGTAATCAACTGGGAATTTGCTGTCTTGTTAATGGGAGTAGATTAACACATCATTCCATAAGCCTGCCTTAAGAGTGCTGAAGCTTTCTGTTTTACTAAGTGTATAGAGATGACAGCTGTGCCACATGGACACCGTGATTACATGGAAAACCTTGGCTTAATACAAGCTTTTTGATACCTATATGAGCAACTCTTACAATTAATTTTTTTGTTCTGCAAATATTGACTAATATGAATGAACAGTTTCCTATCTCTGTGAAACCAGCTGAACAACAAAAACTAAAAAAGACACCAATGCACAAATCAGTAGCTTACACCAGAAGGAAATACCTGTCAGCAGGGGGTTGCAGCACAGGATAGCTGAGAGAAGCAGGTGAGCCCAAACAACACCACGCAGGCCCAATGTATGTGCTCAGAAGTAAGACTGAGATGCCTTCGGTGAAGTCACAAGAGTCAGCTTTGGGCTTATTTACAAGTCATTGGTGGACCAGAGACATAAGGGCTGAAACGAACAAGGACCCCGAGAATAACAGAATGTGCCAGTCTTTTTGGAAGAGCCATGCATTTGAAACGATAATTTCTCTTGAGTCTGCTTTATGGAGTACTACATTTATGATATACATGAAAAGGGAAAGGAATATAATCATTTTATTTTTCTTTGTTCTTCATTATCTTTTGTCATTTGCTATCTATCTTTAGCTCCTTCAAGACCTCGTGGGAAGTTTCCCAGGTAGCTCATCCTCGTGGAGGGGACAGACAAGACTGACCCCATTCCTTGCACTGACACTAAAGATCAAATGACTGCTCTGTGGGTTGAGCCAGATCAGCACACTGAATAATCTCAGCTGGGTCAGTGGTTGTGCGATAAACAATGCAGGGTGCAAGAGATACAGCAGGAGCACAGCTTCTGGCAGCAGTGTGTTCTCACATTGACTTCAGCAAGCCAAGAAACTGTCCCTGCAAGCTGGTTTGAAAAATTATTGTTACCACAGTGGTCTTTCTATAATTAAGGCAAATCAACTAAAATTAAATCATGTCAAATTTAAAATTGGTACTCTAATCTAGAAATGGGATTTGCATTACTTACTGCTAAGCACTGGGCACTGAGTACCAGGGCTCAGAGCCTGGAATGTCTTGTGATTTTACATGAATGAATGACTTTACTGGAAAGAACAATCTGTCAGACAATTCTTAAAGTGCTTTGGAGAGTTATTTACCTTATAGTACAAGGAGTTTCATGATCATTGTTAAGGTAATATCTGTGCTCTATAGAAAACACTTTATTTCCTGCAAATTATCCAGAATTTGCGTGCACGCCAGACTACTAATTTGAGCATTTATTGTCTGTATGGGTTTATAGAAGCAAAGCAATTTAACTTTTGTTATACTGTCACTGCAAAAGAAGGATGCTTATGGTTCTTTAAAAAATACATATCTATCTGAGAAAAAGATGGATAGCCATATTCCAAGGGATGTAGAGAGTCTGGACTTCCTTCCTGCCATTTGTTGAGATGACTGTCTGTAGCACACCTGTCAGAGAGAGCTTATTTTATCATCGTAGATATTTTAATCATCTTAATTGCCTGACGGCAGCACTGTCCCTCTGGTATGAGGGTTTGTGGGGTGCCCTTAGGGTTGATCTCCACAGGTATCATAGCCAGATTGAAGCGCCAACAAATCCACCATCAAGGGACGCTGCTACCTGCACACACCTGCTGCCAGCACGTCAATGCAAAGTCGCTCAGGCACCCCAGAGGGTCTGCCCAGAGCCAGCCCAGCCCCACTGTCAGCCCCCCACACACAGAGGGGAGAGAGGGACCCCGAAGCCCCCAGCCAGCCGCAGCCGCACCCCGCCGTGCGGCGCTGCGCCCCCGGCGCCCAGCAGGTGGCGCCCTAGCACCGCAGCCGGCTGCGGGCACGGCCCCGCTGGGCGCCCTGGCCCCGCTCTTAGTGCCTGCACTGAATATAGAACAGTTTTTCTCTCTCTTCGACTTCATATTTTCCTAAGCAGGATAAGCATGTATGCAAAGAGTTGCTCAGGGGCTGGGATTGTGTTCTCAATTCATCCTTTTCAAGGAAAAAGAAACAAAAAAAAAATCCAAAAAAAACCCCTGTCACCAGCTGTCCCAATATGTGAGCCGAAATTGTTCAGCTGGGACATGGGTTCTGTTAGCCCTGGAGGCCTGCAAACTGCCCACCATTGCCGTTTAGGTTATCAGATGGTTGCAGATGGCCATGGGAGTGTGAGATAAAAGCTTTTATGTGAAAGCCAGGTGTTAAAGCAAGGTGTTCAGGTTGGGGTTAGGAACAGGTTCTTCACCAGAGGGAAGCAGCCCACCTTCATATGGACCCAAAGGGTTTTCCCTTGTTCTAGCTGTGCAGAAAGCCTTGTCAAGTGCTCCAGCTTCATTTTAATGTATGTGTTTGTTTTAATAAGCTGTTTATAGGAATTACACTTGCTAACTAGAATAGGGTATTAATTACATTCCATGGTCTTTGATGGATTTCAAGCCATCACTTATCAGAGCAAGCAAACATCAGCAAGATGTGTGTACACAAACTCCACAATAAGCAGCGTATGAAGGAGAAGTTTAGTTTTATTTATTGTTTATGTTAGCGGGTAATGCTTCCTGACTCTGCAATTAACTTCCAGCAATAAGCCAAAGAAAGCTTCTAAAAAGCTCTGCAGGGGAATAATGATTAGTTAATCCCATCTAAGAAGATTTTAATGGAAATAATACAAAATCATATTGTACTTAAAATGATTCCTCAAGGACAAGACAAAGCTCGGGGAAGGCACCACAAATATTATTTGATTTCAGGGAACATCGGATTATGCCTTAGAAACGCCTCTTCCATCTGTTTTCTGGTGTGTGATGTTTCATCCCATGCTTTGAAAAGTACCGGGTTGCCCCAGCACGATTTTCATCAATGGGAAAAACGTAGCTGTTTGCCTGTTGGTTCGGTTCCAAGCAGGAGGACTTCCAAATTAACTCTGGCATTTGACACAGCTTGAAACACCCTCACGCGGTGTACACGAAGCAGTCAATAGCTCGCTGTTGTCAAACAGATGACTCACAGATGCCAGGGCAGGGAGACGAGAGAGAGGCGGATACTGCATCGGTACTGACTGACACCCAGAGTGCCAATGGCAGACAGATAAGTGGAGGAAGACAGTGTTAAAAAAATATGCATTATGTGATAGACATCTAATTCTTTGCAGTGGCCCGAGGAAATACGAAGAGTGCGATCGTAGTCACGGCACTTTTCTGACTCGATATAAAATGGGGAATGAACACCTTTATTTGGTCCACCGCACTTGAAGAAGAGGTATTTTCAGTGCGGCGATGTCTGCAGAGCTGTGTGATTGAGTGTGTCTGATGGTTTTAAATGTTAAATAATTCCATTAGAGTCAGGGTAGAAATGGTAATGAACAGCTTGGAAGAGTCTGAGCGTACTGACATGAAATGTTGAGCAATTAGCTTCTCCCTGTGCGAGTGAGTCCTGCAGTTCTCATCAGTAGCAA
The DNA here is from genome assembly GCF_002078875.1 of Numida meleagris. Classification (NCBI taxonomy): domain Eukaryota; kingdom Metazoa; phylum Chordata; class Aves; order Galliformes; family Numididae; genus Numida; species Numida meleagris. The sequence goes on from NC_034409.1 coordinate 86,309,543, forward strand.
AGTGACCTTTAAAACACACGGATGACACAGAAGCTGTTTCAGTAACTATTTTGATCTATTGTCTGCTGATAAATTGCATGAAAGGATTTGGGATTTACATGGCACGGTAGATTTTGGACTAAAATGGAATATTTTGAAAAGCTTTTACTGAAAGCTTTGTAACAGCAGCAGTGCATCTTGTTGAGTTTGGGGACGTGATATTTAGATATTCTTTGTGGGAAGGTCACCGCAGCACTTGATGTTATCAACTTGTTTCCATTTGCTTTAAAGCACCTTGAAAATTCACTGTTCTGGCTTTGAATTCTATGTATGGCACCCCTAAGCCACATGACAAAATGAAAATACATTTGGAATTAGCAAACAGCGAAAAGCATACGCGTATTAGTGCTTAAGTGGCATCAGTTCAATCGGCACATCTAATCTTTTCACTGGGAGGGTTAGGGTGTGGGAGGGTGATTCGAGCTGCTCGACTGCCGTCCGTGACATTGGATTGTGCTCTGAGCCAAGGCACAAGGGAACAGCTGAGCTCTTTCGGTAAATCTATATAAGGCGTGAGGCTGTATAATGAGTGGGGGAATGGAGAGTACAGCTTGAGCCAGGCCATCCTCTCTGCTGTATGTGATGCAGATGTGAGCACTCCAGAAGCATGGAAAAATACAACTTCATACTGACCTCAATACAGAATTTTAAAATGTGGACAGAATGATATTTTTCCTGCCTGCTTAGGCATTCATCTCTGCAGCCACATGCTTGAAATGGAGCTTTTGGACAGTCTTAAGCGATGAGGCCATAGATAATTTGTGGGCTGAGTTTGAGGGGGGAAAAAAAGTACCATTAATGCACTTTAGTTCCCTCCCTGTATTATTAATGTACATTATTGCAGGGTTTGGTACTGGTTACAGAACAAAATTACGGAGTTCTGTGGAGATGGAGAGGTTGGGGTTTTGGAGAAAGGAATGGATATGATATGTTCAGGGTGGATATGAGGAAACATTTCTTCTTAAAAAGCATGGTGAGGCATTGGAATGGGCTGCCTGGGGAAGTGGTGGAATCACCTTCCTTGGAAGCATTCAAGAAAAGGGTCGGTGTGGCACTGAGGGACATGATTTAGTGGTGTGGTGGTGATGGATCGACAGTTGGACTTAGATGATCTTAGTGGTCTTTTCCAACCTTTTCTATGATTCTACGATTCTAACTTGCTCCTCTACAGACTCCCATCTGTCATACACACCCCATCCTCTCCATGTCATTTGAGGAGTGGGAAATGCAGGATGGTTCTGTCAAGAACACCAAGGGTGCTGCATCAGCAGTCAGCCCTCACCCTTCCAGCTTTAGACTACAACTTCAGTTTTTATGGGTTTCCTAACCACTGTGAAGCACTGGCCCTAACACCTAGGTGGGGGAAGATGCACAGCATCTGAGCTGCTCGGCACAGCACAGTGGTGCTGAATACAGGCTCACAGCCTTCTGCTGGTGCACACAGGGCCATTGCGTGTGTGCACAGGCACACACTGAGCAGGCGCACAGCAGCACATTCCCGCACAGTGTGGTGACAGAAGGCCTTGGTGCCTGCAGGAATACACAGCTGGTGCCATCAGCAAGGACAGGCGAGCCAGCTGGCACAGAGAGGTGACATTTCATGTGGCTGCCAACATGGAACCCCCATGTGGTACCACCTGCAGTGAGATGACATTCAGACCTCAGCTGACATGACACAATCTCCAGTTCCAGACTGCACTGTTAATAACCCCTGTTCTCTGACACAGGCAGGCTCTGTGTTGCTTTCATTGGCATGGTGGCATAGAAAGAGAAGAACAGCAGTGATTTCGGTAATTTCACGGGGTTACTTCAGCGCAGAGCAGAGGAGGCTGAGGGGAGGCCTCATGGCAGCCTGTAGCCCCTCACGAGCGGAGCGGAGGGGCAGCGCTGAGCTCTGCTCTCTGGTGACAGCGACAGGGCCCGAGGGAAGGGCATGGAGCTGTGTCAGGGGAGGGGCACCTGGGGGTTCCGGACAGGTTCTGCACCGGAGGGCGGTGGGGCCCTGGAACAGGCTGCCCAGGGCAGTGGGTATGGCCACAGGTGCTGGAGTTAATTAAGTGTTTGTACACAGACATAGGGTTTGGATTTTGGGTGGTTCTGTGTGGAGCCAGGAGTCGGACTCGGTAATCCTTGTAGATACCCTCCAGCCTGGGATATTCTGTGATTCTGTGTTGTGGGTCTGCTGTGGGCACATTTCCTGGGGCTGGGTCTCAAGGAGACATTTAACTTCTCCCTCACAGACAGACAGGCAGTGAGAGCAGGGCACGCCGGGAGACACCTGCAGGTATCACGATACGTGTGCCCTGTCGTGCTGCGAGAGAACGGAGGAACCGCTAGAACGGCACCGTTTGTGCTCCACTTGTGACTTCCCATGACAGCCCCACGTACGCTCCGGCCCAGCCAGACCGCGGCCTCCCACCGCTCGGGGTTTCGGTGCGAGGCCTCTGCCCTCTCGGCCACACCGCAGACCGGGGCGGGGCAGCCAGCGGGGCGGCCAATGATCGCGGGGCGGCTGTGACGGCGGTGGGCCGGGCCGTGCCGTGCCGAGCCGTGCCGGCCGGGCCGCACCTGTTACATAAGGCGGCGGGCGGCCGCTGAGCGCCCCGTCCCCGGCCGCCCCTTGCCGTTGCGGCCCGGCCTGGCAGGGGGCTGCCGGGCGGCGCTGTCAGGCTGCGGGGCGGCAGCGGCACCAGCCGGGGATGAGCCCGCCGGGCGGTAAGGAGGGCGGCCGGAGGCGGCGCCGGGTAGCCATGGCGGACGGCAACGCGGACTGGATGGGCTCGCTGCCGGCGGCGCTGCGCAGCTACCCGCTCTCCAACCTGGCCATCCCAGGTGAGGCGGGGCGGGGAGGGAGGCGGGTGGGCTGGCTGCGGTTTCCGGAGCCAGCGGGGCCCATGGGCCGTCCCCGAGGTGTTGGGGCCGGTCGTGCTAGGGCCTGAAGCAAACCCTTGGTGTGCGGGCAGCCTGGGCGGGCGGTGGGGTTGACCTTCCCTTCCAGGCGGCCGGGGCCATGGAGAGAGTGGCCAGGTGTCCCCGTAGGTGGTGGCCCTCTAGCCTGTTGGGCTGTCTTCCTGGTTGCCTTCCTCCCTTTCGGTCTTACATAGCAGTAGAATGCGTTGAAATGTTTGTCTTCTCCTTTTATTGCTTGCCCTGTTGGGTAAGATGATTGGTATCTTGAGTCAGTTGTCAGTTTAAAGCAGTCTGTCGTTCCCAAATAGTTAATTGCTGGGGTTTGTGTTGCCTGGTGTAGCAGGCCAGTGAGCATGGTGCTACCTAGAAATGCACTGTTAACTTTCGTGTGTTGACCTGTGTTGAGAAGTTTGTGCTCAGGTAACCCACAGTGTTCACATCACGGCTTTGCAGACGTTCTGTAGGTATTTGGGTCAGATCGTTTTGGTGTTGTGCTGTGTGTTCTCCCATTAGGATTTGCTGTGCTTGAGATTGTACAAGTTAGCTTGACCTGTAACAAACACACAGAAGGCCTCTATTGAGAAGTTAGAGCCTTGTTTCTCTGCAAGATGATTTCCATTTGGAATGGGATGTCTGGTCTTGGGATTAAATGTATTAATGCTGATGATAGTCCTAAATAGCCCTTCCTTCAGTTAATCCCTGAACTATGACTTGATGCTTTTGCTCTTCAGAAGCTAACTAGGAATAGCATACTAGGAACCATTTTTTTTCCACCTTTAACTCCCATTTAAGCATAAGTTTTCGAAGATGGAATTCTTAAAGATGCTGTTCAAGTTTAGCTTGTTGTCCGAGAACTTGTGAGTAGGGGCTTATATGAACTCCATCTGTTGCAAGAGAGGAAGAAGGACTGGTAAAGATGCCACTTACAGGATCTTCTTTCTTTGTCAGCTGAGTTTAAGAATAACTAACTCCTAGTTGCTCCTATTGACTCAAAGTTTAAGAAATTGTCAAGCACCATTGCTTTCACTTTCAGATGGATAAACTGACAAACGAGTAAGACAGCAGATACCTCTGAATTTATTTATGAGTACAGCTGAATTGAATCTAAATTAAAAATCTAGTATTAAATCCCAGGAGGGAAGATTTTAGGGGCAACTACTGTGAGCAGGTGGTTCTGATGCTGGCCTCTGGTTGCTAGTGGTAGGCTTCCTGATAGTAGCTTGATTTTTCACCATAGTGCATTAGCTTGTCAAAAACATTTAGGTACATGTCATGTAGAAGGCACAGGGAGATGCTTCCCTACAAACAGAGGGGCTTTCTTTAATCTAGCAGAGATGACCAAATGGCATTTGAAGCATGTAGAGAAGAGGATATGCACTTCCTGTGGAGTACCACAACACCCACTGCTGTATTTCCTGGTGTAGAAGATTGGAACAATTCAAAATGTGGTTTTAAGAGACACTGGCACTTTTTCCCACTTGACAGTAGCAAATGCATGGTTTTTTGTAACTGTGTTCATTTAAACAGTGAGGGGGCACAGAAGGAAACTTCTCTACTTCAATGTTCATATACTGTTTGGGCTGGCTGCAGATTTTGAAACTTGTAGCATGGAGATCATTCTTGGCTTTAGTGAACATCACAGTGTCTTTGTGGCTGTAGAACTTCAGTTTCAAAAGGTTAAGTGATGGGCAGTGGCAATGCATCAAATTTGCAGTGGAGGAGCCAAAATAATGAATTCTTATTTCAGTCATGACATGCTGCTTTTAGAATGAGTAGTGTATTTTTGTGGGTTTTTTGAAGTTTTTAAAACACCTGCACCAACTTTGACTACACTGCATCTTCGCATCTCTCTTCTGCATGTACCTTGGGTAAACTATGAATAAAGTCATAGAATGGTTGGGTCAGAAGGGACGTTAAGATCATCTAGTTCCAACCCTCGTTCTGTAGGCAGGGACACCTCCCACTAGACCATGTTGCTCAAAGCCTGGTCTTGAAAGTCTCCAGGGAGAGGGCATCCACAACCTTGCTGGGCAAGCTCTTCCAGTGTCTCACCACCCTCACAGTAAATAATTTCTTCCTAATATCTAGTGTAAATCTACCCTCTTCCAGTTTAAAACCATTTCCCCTCATCCTGTTGCTACGTGCCCTTATCCGAAGTCCCTCCCCAGCTTTCCTGTAGATCCCCTTCAGAAAATGGAAGGCCACTATGAGGTCTCTTCAGAGCCTTCTCTTCCCTGGTCTAAGAGCCCCAGCTATCTCTCGCTGTCCTCGCAGGGGATTATTCTTTCTTATTTTTAGTTCTAGTCCAGAGATTCTTCTGCTAGAGTGGATTTTTGGTTGTCAGAGCGACCTTTATGGGAGCCAAGGTGATGTTACTGGCAGTATGCAAGGAAAGGGTTATACAAAACAGTTTGCTGTTGGGACATCTGTTTACAGATGCTGAATATCAGTGAAGGCCTGTGGCATCTTCAAGAAATCTGAAAGGTAGGCATCGGCTCAAATGAGAAGCATTTTGATCTGTGTGTAATACCTGTATGAACATACGACAGGTGTGGCTTGATTTTGTCCATTTCCTATGTGTTTGCTTTCACCACTCGAATGATGGAATCAACTGGTTTTTGGCTTTTTTTTCTCCTCCTTCCTCCCAGTCTCTTGTTGTATGCAGGAGTAGGGGTGCAGTGCTACTGGTGCCACTGGTGCAGTCAACGCCCTAAAACTTGTTTTAGCTCTAAATGAAGTCACTAATCAAAACTCTAAAATGATTGTTTTTGGACTTTTACCTTACCTGGAGAAATTTAGTATTTAAAGATAAAAATATTTTTATTTTTAAGAAGTGCAATTTATTTGCAGGATGGGACTATTCCAAATGAAATAATTGCTAATATGCACAAAAAAAAAAAAAACCTCACTTAGGATTAAGTTGGTCTACCACATCGCAAATGGTACAATTTAAGTTACTCACTTGTGTGAAGCAAGGGTGTTTGGGTAGCATTCTTTACCTCGTGTAAACAGTTCTGCTTTTGGAGCTGTGTGTTTTCATCGACTTTAAAGGTAGCTGTGATCTCTGGGATTCCTTTTTAACCAAAGCTACTCAGTTTCCCTGAATGTGTTGTGAAATGTGCTACCTGAGGAGAGAGGAAGTCATTATTTTCTGTTTGCCCAATTCTAAGAAGCAACTGATAACAAGTAGTGCTCAAGATGGGCATTCTGTTGGGTGCAGCCATCTAGTGCTTACATGCTGATTTAATTCTGAACCCAAAATAGAGGGACACTTCAAAAAAAAAAAATTAGTGTCATCTACAAAAGCTTGGGTATGATCAGTTCTAATATTTGGGCTTTTCTGGGAAAAACTGGGGACTAAATTCTAAACCAGCTCAGTGCCATCTAAGGAAAATTGTCGAGTTTTCATGTGTGGTGTAGTGAGGAAAGAAGTCTTGCAGTGAAAAATTGAAAAATGTCAAGTAACTGATATGTCATCCAATTGTTTGTGTACAGTATTTTTGACAAAATTAACTGTCATTAAACTGTGACCTTATGTGAAGCTCTAGAGAATTTTTTTCTAATTATGTTCTGGACTAATCCTCTTTGAATGCAAGTTTAAAATGAGCTCTTGAACATGCGTTATGAATGTGACCCTTAGCAGGGTAATGCATAGTGTTGTGCATGTATAGCATTTAGTTTAATTTCAAGCTATTTTGCCTTAAGCAATTTTATGGAACTGCACAATTCTGACACTTGCTTCTTTCCTTACCCATCTCTTGACCTATACGTTTTCAGAAGGTGGGGGAAAGGGAGAGGTTTGAGAAAGAAGGGGACAGACTCTTTAGCAGGGTCTGCTGTGTTAGGACAAGGGGAAATGGCTTCAAACTAAAAGAGAGGAGATTTAGATTGGATATAAGGGAGAAGGTTGGTTTTTTGTTTTGTTTTTTTTTACAATAAGGGTCGTGAGGGACTGGAACAGGTTGCCTGAGAGGTGGTTGATGCCCCATCCTTGGAGACCTTCTGGATATGAATGTGATGATCTAAAAAGTGACAAACGTGTTTTCCCTTGGCTTTTGGTAGTATTGTATTTACTTAATTCAGTGTGGCTTATTCCATCTTTGAATTATAAAGAGCTGTGATACACAAAGTACACATGCCTGCATTTTTTTATCAGGCTGTGTGTCTGGATTGATTCCCCATTTAGGATGGCTAGCTGAGAATTTTTTTTCCCCTCAATTCTGTTTTTCTTTCTCCTATAGAGGAAATTTACGATCAATTAGTTAGGGATTTACTGGTACATGGGAAAGTAGGAAAGCCCTTTCTTGCAGGAGCACCAAGAATTATTGTAGGTGCTTCTTTTTAATCCAGCTAAGCCACCCGAATGCCTCTTGTCCCCTTCTTTCATTCCTCCACTCCTTCCATCTCTCATCCCCTTAAAATAAATAAAGGGCAAATTTTGGCCCATACCTGTTCATCCAAGGGTGAATGAGTGCCTTCAGCAAGCCAACTTAATGGAAAATTTCTCTGACGGTGATGGTTTGGGGGAAACTTTTTTTGGAGAAGTAGTTCCTGCCAGAGATGCTTCTCTAGACCACTGTTCATGTGGTCAGACAAACCCCAGGTTAAGTGCTGGAGCACGCGCTATCCTGAGAGGATGAGAAGAATAATGTGATCTGTCATGGTGCTGCCCACTCAGCCAGGAAAGAAGAACAGGACAAATGGCTGTCTCTAAAAAACACCTGGTGCTGGGGGAAAATTAAACTTAGGTGAGGATGAGCTTGAATCCCAACTAATTTTAGCTGAAGTGTTTGGAGAAGAGAGCTTACAAAAAAAATGGAATGAAGTTTTTTTACTTTAGCACTTTGAATTGCGGTATTAAAGTCAATTCACAGTGATGTTTGTCCTAGATTGTAAGATCTCTTTTTCAACATTGAAAGAAAAGCTGTGTTGTTGGTTTAACTTGCTATGTTTAAGACTGATTTGAAGCACTAAAAGTTTAAATTATTCAGATATGAGTACATAGAGAAGTGTAGATAATGCTAGGCAGGATGTGCTGCCGGAGTGGGGTTTGTGAGCAGTCTGCCCCTTGGGAGAGAAATGGAGCAGCTCTGTCGTAATTGCTTCTGACAGGGCACAGAGCTTTTTTGTCATGGCGCAGGGATCCCGGCTGGTATATTAGCACTTCCTGTGAATGTATGTGATAGCGTAGCTAGGGTGTCATCTCAAAGCAATGCAGAGCAATTAAGACATGGCTCAGTTCCTGTCTGCACCAGGTTGACTGACTGGTGGAGAATTGCCCATAGGATGCTGGGCTGTAGGTAGCTAGAGCTGAGAGCTGAATTTCAAATTTCCAGGAACATTTTGTTAGCGTTAAAAAAAAAAAAACCTTGGCTCAAACGTGGCTGCAATGTAACTACATTGGAAAGCTGAAACAGTTGAAATGTCTTTGCCTGTTTTTCAATGATATCTGGGGAGAGATGTGTCCTTGGCCTCCTAAAACAGATAAGGTTCATCTGCTGCTCCATGTTACTGCTCTAGTGAAGCTGCTTGATTCTCCCTACCGCGTGCAGTTTCTTAATTAACTATCTTTGTAACTTCCAATTGAATAAATTTCCATAGTTTGTTCATGAGCATGTCAGTAGCACTGTGGCTGAAGCTTTTGTTACTATGTGTCCCTGTTTCCACCTCCTGATAAGATTGCCCAAAACCCTGACAGAGAAACCTAATGGTTTTGAACTGACTGATCCAAGTCCTACAAAATGATCAACCCTGGAAAACAGAGCTTCAGGCAGACTGTGCTGGGCAGGTGGGGTGTCCCTGAACTGGTGGGATCTCACGTGGCTGCTGCCACCTCTTGAGCTGTGGGCTCCAGCCACCTTTGCTGTCCTGAGTGGTTAGCGAAAGTCCTGTGGGCACCTTGTGTTTAGCAGGCCAAACTGAACTCAAGTGCTCACAGGTGATGAAGCAGCAGCCTTGTCCATCTGAAAGCTGGCCACTAGCATCTTAGGAGATGGTGATGTTCTTTCCCCTTTGATGTCTCAACCCTGAGGCAAGTGGCTGAACTTGCTAATGCAGCAGTCATCTTGTTGCTGTGTTCCTGGGCTTGTGTGCAATGTGGACGTGTCTCCTGTGAGGAAAAGCAGTGGCAGACTAATGTGTTATTGTGTTTGAGGCAGTCTCGCACAGACTTCTGTCTTTCTCTCCTTACATCATTTGTTCCTCCCTAACTCTGCCTTGCATCCCAAAAGGGCTGGGGGGAAGTCACAGAAATCCTCTGGCAGGGAGAGGAAGTTTTCCTAAGAGGATTTGATCTCCACTAGGCTCTCTCCTCTCTAATGAAACTGTATTAATAATACCAACAGAATTCTTTTAGAATTGTAGTTAAATATTAATGTGTTTATCTAAATAGTTTTAGGTTAATAATTTTCAATAGGATGCTTGTTATTCCTGTCTCCATTCCTTTGGCTAGGCAAATGAAAATGAACTATTCAATTTGTTTTTCATTAGTGAAGAGCTTTTAAGAAGTTAATCTTTTGATTAGAAAATCTGGATTGTTAATGACCTGAATCCTGAGGACTTCTAGGCTCTGTGAGGCACTTCTGTTTATCCTATTTTCCCTCAATTCTGGCGCATGTAGGACATTTGGTTTAGAAGAAGGCATGTGGGCTTTAATTTGCTAGCGTTTGCATCCCTTGTTCTTGGAACTTGGTTGCTATCCTAAGTGTCTTGGCTATGTAATGTTTGCTACTCTGTTATCTGTGGTGCTCTGTAATGTATGGGGAATGCACTTCATATGGTGAGCAAAGCTTGCTCTAAGAAGTCTTGGTGTCAACTACAGCTACGGCGATTCTTTGTCCATAAATGACCCTTTAATGCCTTTAATGGATTGGTACAAGTATGTTGACTTCACCTCTCAAGAATGTTTAACATTACACGAGGGGTTTTCTATCATTTTTTTCCATCATGTTAGTATTTATTTAATGTGGAGATCAAAACAAATTACTCTGATTCAGTTAAACTCAATGACTATGTGCTCTCCTGCCGTTCTGCTTTCTTGGCTAGCCAGGTTTTTGCAGGAGGTGTCTTTACCTGCTGCATCTGACTAGTCCTCAGCCTTGCAACCAGAGAAACTACTAATGCAACTGTAAGCATGCTTGTATTTAAAAACAAGCTTGTCTTGCTTTCAAGTAATTGGCAGCATGCGAGTAGCATGTTGTCTGGTGGAAGATATTTGCATGTTGTGTGCCATATTCATACTTATAACATCCCTTGAAGGTAAATTTGCAAGCTGTGGGTTTGTAAGGTGGCACTGATTCCTTTCCACTGCATCTGTACATGGAGAAAGTAGTGGTGTGGAAACAAAAGAAGATCATGCAAAGAGATACAGCCGGTAATTGTTGAAATTCAAGGCTTAATAACATTCTGTTGATAAATGTCATTGAATTACTCTGTGTGTTAATTAGGCTATCTGTGACCAAGTAGCATGACAAATAGAGACAGTGGAAAGTTAAGACTTTGCTGCAGATGTGCTGATAAAAGGCTGCTTTCTAACAATTAGCACAAACACTGCAGCAAAAAAAGCCATCCCCAACGCTGAAATACAATCTATTTAACATACAAATTAAATTGAGTAGCAATCTATTTACATACAATTAACTTGGGAAATTAGTGTAATGAGAATAAAAAGGGGTTTAAAGATATGAATAAAAGTTAATCCGCAGTTGCACTTGCTAGGGTAAAATTAAGTGAGCTATCCATCATTTTAGCAATTCAATATCTGAGATACTTTTAATACTTCAACCTTCCCATCTTTGTAAGATGAAAAAAATGAAACTAAAACAGAGCAGCTGTCATCTCTTACTCTGTAAGAGCTGCCAGCAGTTTTTTTTTAAATGTACAGACTCTTTCATACTTAAGCTTCCTTCTGTATGGTATGCCTTTGGTTTCTGGAAGGTGTGAGCGCAGCATTGGTACTATGTCACTGCAACCCTTCCTGAGCTGCTGCAATCTGAATGTTTATCCATTGTCACATGCAGTGATTCCTCTTGAGTCACATCAGTGTGCAGCACGTGCAAGAATATGAAGAATATGCCCTTGAGGTAACTTGGAGTAGGGGATCTAGCCTCTTTCCCCTAAAGGACAACGGTAGACAAGTTTCTTGGCTCTGCTGTGCCTCCTGACTTCTCAATTTAAGACTGAGGTTGCTCACAATCGACAGGTATAAGGAATAGGTTTATTGAATCAATAACGGTGTAATTGATATTTAAGATTTTTAGAATCATCTGAAATGTTTTGCTGATGTGACTTTTTTTTTGCTCTGATCAGTGACTGCCATCCCCTTTGGTGATACTATATCATATTATAGTGTCTGTGTATTTTCATATATACTTGTATTAGGTTGTAGTTGAGAATGTAGCTAGCAGCTCTCACGCTGAGCTCCCAGCAAAATGCAGCTGGTGTGCTCCTTGTGTCTGGTGTAAGCTCTTGCCTTTGCCTTTGAGACTGTATAGCATTGGTGTTATTCATTATGCTTTTTCAAAAAATAATAATGCTCAATCAGGAACCAGGCTGGCTCATGCCATGGCTAGAGAGTGGCTAGGTCTTCCATGGGGTTCAGGCGTAGAGAGGAGTGCAAGGGATTAATTTGACATCATGCAATCAGCTTAAGATGTAGTTTAACATCACAGCTAAGCTATATTAAGAGTCAGTGGCTGAGCTGGTAACATAACACAATGATCTTAAGTCAGAGAAGGGCTTGGTGGATGATGTGAATCCTTACCTACCTTTTAGCTCTCATCCCAGCATTCTCAGTAATGTTGCTTCAGGTTTCTCGTTGATTTTATTTCCTTCTTACTGAAGTAAAAGTGTTCAGACATGGCCTGGGTACTTCTCACAGTAGGTGGCTGGCCTTCTGTAAATGGCATTGAGGAATCTGGCTGCATTCCTGCTGTGTCTTCCCGTCCTCTGTACAGATGATACTACCCTGTGCTGTAAGGGAGGTAGTCCTCTGTTGAAACAGAGAGCTTGTTTTTCAGATGCTCTAAGTTCAGATTCTGCTTGTTTCTATCTTGCTTCTGAGATTCTTCAGCTGATGCAGTACAGGATTTTTAAGTATCTTCTCTAGCTAGAAGCATTGTAACGCAGTTTAATTTCCTTAAATAGCTGCCCTGTGGAGGAGACAAGTTCTTACAGTATGTGTTGAAAAAGCTGCGCTATGCATTTGGCTTTTTTCTAATTGTTTTCTACAGCTCTAAATAGAACTTGTTCTGCAGTACTGCAAGGAGAAATTTGCTTTTTGTACCTCTCCATTTGCCTTAAATGTGGCCATTTGCAATGCAAGGAAGCTTCTGTAGCTGTGAAATATATTATCAGACTTAAGAAAACAAACTGTTTCTTGGCTTAGATTCGCTTAGGCAACTCCTTAAAAGTTGACAACAACGTATTTGATGCCAGATAAAATTGTCATTCTGTTCATTCCGAAGTCAAGTATCAGTGTCACTGTGTGAGAGGCCATCGCAGCAAGTGACTTCTCTAGACAGAGTTCTTTGCACTATCTTGATTATAATAAAAAGAAAATGGTTCTTATGGCTTTATTCTAACAGAGACCTAAAGGAAGAAATTAGAGTGAATAGATAACTTAAAATAAGAAAAGAAAAAATAATTACCAAGTGACTTACTGAGAGGCAGAAGACTATTCCCTTGCAAATGAAGTCTGCTTTATAAATATTGTAGAGGATTGAAAGGCTCATTGTGCTGTACAGGGAGGTGTGTGAAACTTCAACGCTTGTGAATTGCGGCTTCCTTTTATGAGCAAGGCTTTGTATGGCACCTTCTGAAATGTCTTCATTACACATTTGATCCTGTATTAGTGATGCAGTATTTGTTCTGGGTTACATATTTGGGGGTGGAAGAAGCACTCCCAAACTGACAGCTACTTCTTGATTTGGTTTATTGTGACAGCTTTTAAAAACAGCTTTTTGTTACTTGTCACTTGTTTTTTCCCCATGACTGAAGGGAAAGCCACATAAGAGGCATGCTTTTACAAGGACTGGGAAGGACAGAGGAGGAGTTGATCAGGAATTATTTAAGTATTCTTTTATGTACCCTGGAAACAACATTTTACAGTTCCTTTTCAGAACTTTCAAACTAGTTGAAATTCATGCAAAGAGGAGTACATTTAAGCATGTTGTGAACTAGTGCTTGGTCTTTCCTTCCGTCTGGATTAAAAAATCCTGACAAGGTAATCCAGTTGAGATCATAATCTTATTTACAGCTCTGACCTTGCGTGGCAAGAAATGCATGAGCTTTCAGGTGAGCACTTGTACACAAATAAAAGGCTTGGATAAAGGGGGGCTATGGACTCAACTGTTGTCTTAATCTAAAACTCCCAACTAGGGTTTCTGTAAAGAGCTGTAGAGTGAGGTAGAGAAGGAAATTGTGGAAAAACTAAGCCATAGGAGTAAGGAGAAGGAAACGGCCATACAGGAAAGGAAGAGACAGATGCAGGCAGCAAGGTGTGGTGTGACTGCAGCCGTCAGCTGGAGGAAGAGCTTCTTGTGCTTGAGCAGAGGATGAAGATGCCTTCCCTGCACTTCACCAGTGGGCTTGCAGGATACAGGTGGGGTTTGTCTCCATGGAAAAGCTGCTGTCCTGAAGATAAAAAGGAAAGCAGAGATGTTTAGAGTTTCTGTAATATTTTCTAGATAGAGTTTCACAGAGAAGTCATGCCTGGACCAGTTGCAGCTTGTTGGCTAGAATGCAGGTGACTATTGTAAATAGTTAGAAATGCCCTGAAATCCTCAGCCTATGGTAGATCAGCATCTGCCCATCGTTAGCTTTTGACTGTCCCAATAATGAAGGAACAGATATACTGCTCAGTGATGGTCCTTCACTGACTTGACTCAGCTAGGGATATTTCTTTATCTTGCAAGCTCTTATTTTGGAGGGGTTTGTCACTTCTCAGTTTTTTTTTAATTGCATATTGAATTTTGGTGTTTTTTTTTCTGGTAAGCAAAAAATTCTTATTGCAGCTGCAATTTCTTTGCCAAGGTGCATGTTAGTTCAAAGAGCGTGTGCTGATAGTTTTGACTGTGGGCCTTCCTTTTGATGAATTCTATATTTGTTGTATCTGAGGCCACTGGAAGTCACTGCCAGGTTGAAGAGAAATTGATGAGCTTGTTCAGCAGTATCTGAAGACCAGTTTAAGATGAGACTCCAGCTTGATTGAAAGAAAATCTCAGGCTTAACTGGTGTTACCTTGAACTCAATTGTTCTACCTCTGAGTTCAGCCAGTCTTCAGCCACTCTCCAAACTACAGATCAGTTATTTACAGTTTTGGAGCTAAAGTGAAGCATTCTAGTGAAGCACATGCACGTTAACATCCTTCTGTCTATCACATGAATGAAGAATCTCTTCCAGAAGCTTTGAAGTAGGTCATGATTGGATTTACCAGGTACAATGAAAATTAAATCTGTGATTTTCCTTCAGTGAAATTGGAGTCCCATCTTAAACCACTGATACATTAGGCTCTAGGGAAGCTTTGGGGGTAGCTTGACAGCTTATAGATGGAGAAGGGAGTTTGGATGGAAGTTTTCCTTTACCACTGGTGTTTGCCTTATGGTTATAATTTTTGTAGTGCTTTGATATTCACACGAGAACACAGTTCAAACTCAGTGAACTGTACATTGTTTTTGTACAGTTCAGGAAAAAGGGAAAATAAAGTATAAAAGCATCATCTGAAAGAGGAAGAGTTCTCTTCTGTGGCCCTGGTGTGCATGTATGGCCTTTTTTACTTTACAAGGGTGCATGCGCTGATTTGAGTCCAAGTTCTTTGAAAACTAACTATTCTTGGTTTTATTTTCCAGGATCACATGATTCTTTCAGCTACTGGGTTGATGAGAAATCTCCTGTGGGACCAGACCAAGCCACAGCCATCAAACGGTTGGCCAAAATTTCTCTAGTTAAAAAGATTATGAAGAAATGGTCAGTAACTCAAAACCTGACTTTCAAAGAGCAGTTGGAAGGTGGGATCCGCTATTTTGATCTTCGTGTATCTTCCAAGCCTGGGGAAATAGGACAGGAGATTTACTTCATACATGGATTGTTTGGCATCAAAGTATGGGATGGACTAATGGAGATTAACACCTTTCTTGAGCAACACCCCAAAGAAGTCGTCTTCTTGGATTTCAATCACTTCTATGCCATGGATGACAGCCATCACTTCTTCTTGATCAACAGGATTCGCTCGGCATTTGGATCTAAACTTTGTTCCGTAGAGTGTGTAGAATACGTGACGCTACAGTACATGTGGGAAAAGGAGCATCAGGTGGGGGAAGGATCCAAATTTTTTTTCACACTCAAAAGATTCAGATTTAAATAGATAATCTGGGTAGGATTCATTCTGAGGTATTGGCCCAGGGGCAACAATGATGGCTGACAAGCTTGCTGGGGACTCCTTAAATAACTATGATAGTATGCTTAGGGCCCTGCACTCCTTACCTTACCTGTTTTCTTTTCTGAGAGAGCATGTTGTGCTATCTACTGAGGATATAATAGTGTCATTTTTTGGTGTATTTAAAGTACATAAGGTTCATCATGACTAAGGGAGGCTCTGGAACTTCTAGCTGCTTTACAGCCATCCACATCAATAGGGGCAGGACTAAATGCCTCTTGTCTGCAGACTGAGAGAACAGGATTTCAGTGACTGCATGTAATTCTTAAACTACAAGTTAGGTGAAATTTTGAGGAATTCCTCTGAACTGGTGCTATTAGTGCTTTGCCTTGCAGGTCTACTGGGCTCCAAAAAAGAATCATTTGTAAGATTGGTTTTCAACAGTGTCGTATCTTTGTGCTACCCTCTTACAGAGAGCCACCTTACAAGGCATAAAATACTGATTTCTGATTTAGAGAAGGTTTTGCTGAAAACAAGACTGACTTTAACAAGGTTTCACTCTCAATGTTATTAAAATACTGGATAGCCCAAAGTGTTTTAGCCATTTAACAAAAGTTACATAGAAGATGTCAAGATAGCTAAAATCCTTAACTTCAGTGGTTATATTCTCTGACAGTGCTCTGAAATGCTTTTTAAGCAGAGTGCTTAGAACTGACATTTCACTGTGCTGCTGGCCATTCTTTCATTTTTAAACTGATGACCCTTAAAGCCTAAAGCAATCCTGTCCTCACAGCTAATATAAACGATCTCCATCCCTTGTTAGTAAATTTATTGACGGTTGTGACTCAGGAGTAATTTCTTTGCTCTTTCACTGCTGTGCTAGCTTCAGGAGTAATGCATAAACCAGTACTCCATCCTGTTTATAAATAGAATAGTTAATAATTATTTATCTTCTCTTTTTTTCTTGTTTCTGTTAGGTACTTATTTTCTACCACTACCCCTTGTATAGAGAATTTCCCTTTCTATGGCCAGGGAATAAAATGCCAGCACCATGGGCTAATACGACCAACGTGCATAAGCTCTTGCAGTTCCTGGAGACCACTCTTGAGGAACGAAGTCGTTATGGGACTTTCCATGTTTCTCAAGCAATTCTCACTCCTCGAGTGAAAACTATTGCACGACATCTAATCCGTGGTCTGAAGAACACACTTGTTCATAGGTAAGGACTTGTCTTGATTTCTCAGTTCGTTGCTTAAAATCTTTCATGTTGAAATGACACTGGGTAAGCAAGAAACTTTCAGGCAAACATTACAGTAAGACTTGCTGACTGACCTTTTAGGAAGCATGCAACTCTACTTCATTACTGCTGTGGGTTGAGATATTTGCAGTCATTAAAAATCAATAATTATTGAAAATAGAGAAGTAAAAGGGTATATATTGTAAGCATATGTATGTTTTCTGGTAATTGGAGTTCTTGGAGTGTGATCCCACAAAACATGAGTTTGTTTGCCAAAAATCACCAAAATTCTAACAGTCCTGGTAGAACCCAGTCTCCTGGCTTATTGTTTGCCTATTTTGATGTCACTAACAGATTGTCTTGCTATAATGATATTAAATTCTAAATAAATTTGTGAATGGTGTGCACAGCTGCCTTAATTGGCTCTGTGACTCTCATTGTGATGATCTCCACAACTGTTCTTAATGTTAAGCAGTGAGATAAGCACACACATCTATAGCAGCTGGTTTGTGTTTACTTCTTGGGAGAATCATTAGTCATATTATTATTATTATAAGAGTATGACTTTGAATCAAAAGTCAATGTAACTTATTTTCTTTAAAAGCCTTTCTAAAAAGAGCAAGTGCTGTAGTTCAGCAATCACAGAAGTTGCCCATAGAAATACGGACATTCCAGGTAAAGTGTAAATCGTGTGAATTTATGGCTTCCTTCCTGTTTAGAGATATGAGTCAAGTAAGAGATAGTTAAATGCAAAACATGTTTGAAAACATGGTCGGGTATCCTCTTTGGGCTTGCTCTTTGCCTTTATCGGTGTGTGATCAACATCAAACACTAGATGGTGCTCAGGTGCTTTAGGACTGGTGCTTACTGTCACAAGTTGCAGGAATGTAAATATGCATGGTTGGTAGGGATACTTAACAGAGAGCACAGATCTAACTTATACCTCTGTAGAGTATATTTTATGTACTCTTGTCTTGTGGTTAAAGTTAGCAAGATGACACTGAATTTCTGTTTTCAAACTAGTAAAGAGTAATTTTAAAAAAATGGAATAAAGAAGCAGTTTTGTTTCAAGTAATGTCTGGCAGAAACCTGGGTTTTTAGCCACTGAGAGGCTGGAAACCCTGCTCAGCTTCCTCCTGCCCCATCCTATCATGAGCAAAAACCTGTCTGAAAAAAACCTAAAATAGAGGCCACTGTTTGCAAAGCATGATGGCTCCTGTGCACTTATACATGCTAGCTGATTTGTATGCACAAATCTCTGCAGTTATGTCTGCTTTCTCATATGGAAATTTTGCCCTGAGCATGAATATTTAAGTGTTCTGGAGCTCTTGTTAGAGGAGAAATGTACAGCGTTCACACTCAGCTGACTAAAGTCTGTGTCTCCTCTTGGTACGAACACCACCTACTCTTTTACTTCTCCCTCTTGTTCTTGACAAGTTTCTTTTTCTGGAGCAAGAGCTGTGGAAGATCTTTGTGGTTTTTTTTCCTCCCTGTCCTTTCGGCTAATCTGTGTGCCTGCTATCTTCTCATTGAATAGATGCATACTGTGGTGCTAATTAAAATAATTCTAATGCATTTAGTGATTTTTTTTCTCTGTGCTGAAAACTGAGATTTGCATACTGAAGTACAAAGAAATTTGTGCAGACTCCTGGCTGGCTGGCTGTCCAGGAAATGACTGAAACTTCTCCCCACTGTAGAGCTGAGACAATTCCTGGCACACCTCGTTGTTCTCTTGTTACAGCAATGTATGGTGGGATGCTTAGCCCTCACAGCACTGAGGGCGGGATCCAGCCTGGGCTTCCCTCCACCAATTGCTCTGGGTGGCTGTAGGGTGTTTGATAGAAGCACCATGTGTGCCATCCACAACTGCTTCATCCTGGCTGCCCTAAGGCAGAGGTGGGCACAGGGGCATCTTGTGCCAGATGCAGCTTTGCTCTGCCCCTCTGAGATGCTAAGCTTTTGGTTCGACATGTACTTGTTCAAAGCTGAACCAGGATCAAAACCATTGTGATGCAGCATTTCATCCTGAAGCACAATCTTACAGATGAAAATTGATTATTTTTTTTGTTTACCGATTTCATTTTGTATACCTATTAGCTCGGATTGATGACTGACCAATGTTCCTGTTTGACCACTAACAACTGCTTGCTATGTTAAGCACTCTTCTTTTCATGTGGGTTGCAATTTTGGGTGGCAGCTGTGACCTGATCACAGATGAGAACATAATTTGCAAGCACCTTGTATTGGAAATAAGCAGAGTGCCTATAGAGAAGTGTCATCTTAAATGTTTGTTTTTCTTTCTTTTTTCTTTAGGAACCTGCCCATGATTTTGAACTGGGTGAAAGCACAGAAACCAGGTGTTATGGGTGTTAACATAATTACATCTGACTTTGTGGAGCTGGTTGATTTTGCTGCTACAGTTATTGCACTGAATGACCTTCTTCTAGAAGAGGATGGTTCTTCAAGTAAATCCTGAATGCTGTGTCCCACTTGTACTCCTCAGTGAAGATCTTTCAATCATGCTAAATGCTTTTTTTTAAGTGAAACCTACTGTAATCAGTTAATTTAAAACAAAGTTTTCTAGAGGAAATGTGGTTTTAAAAAATCATATACAGGAGGTTTTTTCTCCCAGGGCTCTGTGGATCTGAGTGGAACACAGAGTACCGGCTGAGTGCTGCTGCATGTTTTTTTGTGGCAACATGTTTGACTAAGTTATGCACACATCTGCTGCAGCACACAGTGTTGTCTGCCTGCCAACAAGAGGCTGGCCTCTGAAGTAGATGTACCCGGTTACTGTACGTATCTCCTTGGTGACTAGACTCACCATGTTTGTGTTCATCCTGCTTTTTTTCAACTCAAGGACTCAAATCAAGGATCATCGCTGATCCCTTTGTAGCAGTTTTACCATTGCAGCCAAGACTTTTTTGTTCTTTGGCCACCTCAGGCATATCTGATCTCAGCTGGATGCTGCTCTTGTATTCGTCACACTGTTTTAGATGCTACCTCTGACTTAATTGGGGAGGGGAAAAATAAAACAACTGACACCCCTGTTGTTCAGGGAGAAGCAGTTGCTGCACTCTTGAATATCTTAAATATCCTTTGGGCCCAAGATGCAAAGACATGGCACACACTGTCTCTTTGGCATCCAAGCTCTCCTAAACTCCTAACTAAAATATTTTACTTCAGTTCTTTATTGTGACCATGATTTAACGTGTCTTTCTTCTGACATTAATTTGGAGAATATTCCTGTCCTTAAATTATCGGTATTGTAACTCACAATTCTGAATTCTTGTTGTGAGACAACTAAAACAAAAACCAGCAACCTTTCTTTGATGTGCTGGTCACTTTTTCTCATCCATCAAGATCTGTGAGGAAAATCTCTCACCCAGATAGTCCTTCTATGGAAGGAGGCGGGCTAAGTGGGAATTTGCTTGGTATTCAAAACAGTACTGATAGGGACTGCTCAGAACTGAGATATTGGATCTGAGTTTTACAGAGTGACAGTGAATTCCAAAACTGGACTCAAATGTTATGCTTGCAGTCAGAGCTCCCACAGTTATGTAGGAGGAATTTCCTCAGCTTTTACCCACTTGTGACAAAGTAAGCTGTATTCACAAGGGCTAGCAGGCATTGGTGCTGAGTGTAGTCAGGGTCATTTTTGTGTTGATGCACAACAAATGTGACCATGTGCTTGAGCCAATGAAGTCACATGTTGATACTTCTGAGCACTTAATTGATGAGCTGACAGTGGCCTCGTGGTCTGCTTATCTTGGGTTAAAAAAGCAACATTGCTGAGCAGATACTCCTCGATTGTCTTCTGAAACCGGCTGCTGGTGCACTAATTATTCAGTGGTTATTAACTTGTATTAATCTATTCATAAGAGAATGAATCATCTCTACGGGTATTTATTACTTATCTTATTCTGTGTATGTCATTGTGATGTGACAGCACAGGAAAAATTCCAAACCATTTTGTTTGTTTGTCACAACTTTGAACTCAGGACTTTTATCTAAAGGTTTGCCAGCCTTCCACATGAGCCTTGGACAAGTTCTGAGCAGACTGTGATCTGATTTATCTTATCTGCTTGTTGCATGGTTTTTGCTTGAGTTCTTTGCATTTCTTTTAAACTGAATTAAGCTGAATCTTTTTTTCCCTTGGGAGGTGGGGAGGTTCTGTCTTTCAGTCTGTCTTTCCTCCTGTTGAGCTTCAGTGAGGCAGGGGCAAGTAAATAAAGCAATCCTGGGGAAATAAAGCTCAACTTTCTAGTTTAAAATTTAGTTTGACAACTCCAGCAGCAGATTTTTATTGCTGTTTTCTTGTTGGTTAAACTCCTAGAACTTGTTCTGATCAGTGCTATTTTGTTTGCGCTGTTATTTAAAATACCCGTTTTTCTTCAGCTGAGTCTTGTTAACGTACCTTTAGCATGGCCAAAACCAGAACTCCATAATAGTATTAAATGTACAGATTCTGTTTCAGTGGTCTTCTAGCTACAAATTATCTTAGAGCAGGAAAACTTAGATTGGATGCTGATGAAGCAGAAATAAAACAATACATTTGCAGGGTTTCCTGCAGAGCTAGAAGACGAGAAGGTGAAATAGGTATGATGCTGGAATTTGACCCTTAATATGTTTTGTACTGTATATATCTACCTCAAAAGAGATTTATTCAGGCATATCTAATATTTATTTTGTGTGTGCAGAGTAATGGCTGTGTTCTTAGTCCTTTTGTTCTATTTATTTGAATAGAGATGTGATGATTGCAACTCAGGGTTTTGGTTAGGAATTTTTGAGTACAAACTCGAGTTTTTTTTTTTACTTATTTGCTGTTGGCTCTAGCCTCTTGAAATAGGACAGAAGAGTGCTAGGTATTAGGGGTGTTGTTAGCAGAGGGACAAGAAATGCTAAATAGCTTTAGGATTAATTATGAAGTATGAGGAGAAACTCTTCTGTAAACCTGGCCCCTCTGAAGAGGCTCATCTTGTTTCAGGGCAGTGCTTGGTGTTCTGCCTCTGTGAGGAACCTGACTTCCTTAGTAGGAAGCTGGCAACTGTCAGGTACAATCGCTTGCTGCGGGATATCTCCTGGAGATGCTCTGAGCAGTGTTAGTACTGATGTGTAGAACTGATTTTAGGGTATTTCCAAACTGTCCTGAGCAACAAGAACTGTCTTTCACCTGTTAAATATCATAGCCCACAACAAAACTGCTCATGTGATGGGCTCATTCCTCTCAGCCCCACAGCATATCCAGATTCCCTTACACACTGAAAATAAGCTTCTCTGTGACTTGTGTTTGAACTGCGGACTCTTATTTTCCAGTAGAATAGAAATGACAAGGAAGAGGTGACCTGGGCAGGAAATGAGGGTGAGGGAAGTAGGGCGGTAGGCTGCATCCAGATCCCATGCTTGAGGTGTGGCAGTGCTTAGTCAGGTTTCTGGCAGCAGTGGCGAGCAGGTCTGGTGGGTGCTGGCGGTGGGCACTGCTCATACATACTGAGAAGCTCAGCTGAGTCTTGCTCTGAGTGGGCTGCAGCTGGGTCAGGTGTGAAACAGCAAGCGGGCAGCAAGGCCTTGTGCGTGCGAGCTTGAGGGTAATGAAGACTGGCATTAGTGCAGGAGAAGGCTAAGGGATCTGTGTGGATGATGCAGACCTGCATCTGTTGAGCATGGTCATAGCTTTACTTGCATCTTCCCAAAGCAATTGGATTCACTTTTAAACAGTTTAGGTGGAAAACTCCCTGAGGAATTGAGGACTTGGTCATTTTGTAGATGCTGGGAGAGAAGAAGTCCATAAACTAATAGCTGCTTGAGGCAAAGTACTTGAAATGTGTGTTCTTGAGTAATTATTTATATGGCTTGTTATTACAGATTCTGTTTACTTTTTTTGCTGTTTCATGGCTGTCACTTCTATTCCTTGTGTGCAGATGCTGAATGCTGGGCACACTGGTGGTGTGCCTGTGCTCCTGGCACTGAGTGCTGCCATGTACAACCCTCAAGCACACCTGAGGTTCACAGACCTCTGCCCGCATCCTGGTAGGGAGCAGCAGGGAGATGAGCATCAGGAACATAGGAGTTGTAGTGTCTTACCATGTGCTTGTAAGTGAAAGTTAAGAATTGTAACTAACAAGATTTTCAGACTATTGATCTCTTAGCTCCTTTTTTTTTTATTTGGTGAGGGGGAACTGTGGTCCAATTTAACAATCATGGAGCTGAGAGTTGTAGTTTTTTGTTTGCTTATTTTTTTCTTGTTTTTCTGGTGTTTTTTTTTTTTAATTGGAGAACAAAAGGCAAATTCCCATTGTCCAAGTTTCTTTCAGGTGCTTTGCTGTGATGGTGAAAATCCCTTATCAGCACCATCTCCAGTGGGGTGTTTCAAGGGTGTGGTGGTCAGTGGCACATATTGGACTGGGGTAGCCGTCTCCTTATAATCAATGTTTCTACTAAACTGATGTTTTAGGGAAGGAAGGAACAACTGAGAAAAATGGGATCTTCTGCTTCTGACACCTATTTTTCTGTTGTTTTGATACTAAAATAATATGTTGGTGTTCAGGAGGCACTCATGCTATAATGATCAAGTTTTTAGAGCAGGGACTTTAGTTCAAAGTAGGGTGTTTGCCAAGGTATTTATCTATTGTTCTGATCTGGCTAAGCCTTGGAAATATTTTCCTTGTGTACCTGTCTCAGATGTCAGAGTTCATTCTTGCATAATTAGCAGTTCTAGTTCTAGAATTTTTTCTAATAAACATGGGTCATGGAGATACTGATTTAAAGTAGATTAAACATGACAGTGAGTTGACAGGGCATATGTGACTTGAGGATTACTTGAATATAAAATATTTATTAGTGTTCATATGCACTTTCAGGTAGACTTGAGCATATTATTCCTCATCCCTAAAACACTTCTGTGAGAGGACCACTTCTTGGGACAAAAGTTAGGCTGAATTTGTGGTGGTTGCTTTGAGTGCAGGAAAATTGTCCCGTGTTGAAGACCAGAACTAACCCAAAACTTAATTCAAAATTCATGCCATATCAAGATGTAGTCCTTTTAGCAGCGAAAAAGATTTTTTTTTGCTCTTCTAGGTGTCTGAAGGAAATTCTTCCACTGTCTGGTAGCCAGAGCATATACTGATGAAATAGTGGAAATCTGCTGGGTGCTGATGTTTCCAAGAATCCCAGTTCAGTTTGCTGACATAAGGCGCTATGGTAAAAGTTGAGTGTATTTGAACTGGCCTCCATTTATTAGTTATTTTACAAATAACAGTTCTTGGCTTAAGAAATCAGTGATTTTGTCAAAGCGCACAAATCATGCTCAGTTAGTTTTATTTGAATACAGATTTGAAAAGTTGTTCTGCAGTAGTGAAATGCTGCACCTGCTGTCACTGGGAGGTGTAAGTGCAGTGCGGGGCTTGCACCTTTCCTGAGGCAAAAGAATATGGGCGCTGGTCAGAGACCTTGCATAGGGCTCCTACGCAGCAGAGCACGCTGAGATCTGTTTTAACTTGAGCTGGTAGAACAGCCCAAGCAAATACCAAAGAGTGAATAGATTTTAAGCTAAGGATGTACATGTTGGGCTAATGTGGGTAAGAATGTAGCGTTCTACTTGGTCATAGGTAGATACACGACAATCTCACTAGCACTTCGGTTTAGATTGTTAAACCAGTCTCTATTTTACGTTTTTCAAAAAGTCAGGCCCTCTGGATGTCAGTCTCACTGAAGAAGTATGTACATGTAAACATTTTACTTTTTCCTACAAGTCTTTAATCTTGTAAACAAGCTCAAGCTCTTAATTGTAAGGCCTGGAATAGTACTGTCAGTTTAGTAGTTTGCTGAATCAAATTATGTTTCGTATTTCTAAATATTTACATATTGTGTTGTTCAGTGATACAGTGCTGCTCTTACTCTTTATAGACCTGTGATAATTTACTGTCTGTACCTCTCAAATTCACCTGTAATGTATTCTCAATTCTTAGGAAAAAAAGTACATTTATATCAAAGTAATTTTGATTCTTTAATTTTGCTCAATGTCAAATGTATTTTGTAATTGAATTTCTTGTGTTTATTCCCTTGATGGGAGGGGCAAAGGGAGCCAGACGAAGAAGAGTTAATTACTTGCAATTCATATGTTGTGCAATTTCTCTTCTTTCTTTTGGCCATTCATACTTTTATCAATTGGTGCAATTCAGTCTTATGGTACCAGGATGCCTCACTTGAACTGCAGATAAACTTGGGGTTGACATCTGTTTGTTTCTGCTTTATTCTGCATCTATATTGTTGGGGTTTTTAATCCTGAAAATAAAAATATCATGTGAGATAATCCCACTGTGTCTTCTGTGCTGTTGACTGATAAATGAAAATTGCATTGCGTCAGTTGCATTGATTGGGCTTGCTTCCTTTTTTCTAATGCAGGATGGTATCACTGAGAGAATCTATAAGCTCAAGGCTTTTTGAGGTGCCACATCTTGCTGCGCTCATGCTCCCTAGACAACAGACCTAGAATGTGCTTGGTTTTAGGCTGTGCTGAGAGCTTTTCAAAGTAGTGCAAATAGATTTGGAAACTGTATGCTTGCACCTGTATGCATGAACGGGTGCATCTCTGCCTGAACAAACAGGTAAAAGCATGCTATTACATGGGTCAAGTTTTGTTATGAAAGGCAGACAGATACCTTTGTGCAGCATCTATTGCCATAATACAGGTGATGAAGGTCCATGGTAACATTCTATTAGAAAATTAAATACTGATAATGATTCCCAAAGCCTGGGTGAATGTTGGTACTGGTAACCCAGTGGGATTAATGGGACTTGTCTTTAGGGTTACTTTTAGCTTGCTTGTTTCAAGAATGGGGGGAGGAGGGTGTGGGTGACACCAATTCCTCTTTGGATGGTTGACTGGTAGCTAGTAAGTACTATGTTTGTGGATCCTAAAATCCTGGAGGTAGACATCAAGAGTTCAGGGCTGTTCCTACCTATAGTCTTACACCTTGTAGTATGTGGTCATGAGCCAGACAAGATTAACAGCGACTCAAGTTTAATAACCTGTCTGAAATGTGCTATAGGAACAGGGTGTCCTACTTGGACTCTAAAGAATATTGGTAATTTGTTTTTAAATAAATTCAAGACAGGTTAACTAGCTTGCTGTGTGGCTTTTTTTTAAACTCTAGATATTGTTTTCCCATGTTAAGAGTCACGTGTCTCAGATGGGACTTTAAGTGCAAGATAGAGTATGGTTTCATCACACTGCTTCCCTACTGGATTTCATAGCTCTTAGTGTCCATGCTTCAGTCTAGTGCTGTGCAGAAGCACTGCACAAAAGCATCTGGGTGCCTGCATAAAGTAGACACCTTTTGCAGAGCATATAGTGAGACTACAGAAACTAGTCACATGTTCTGTGACAAATTTATGCATTCCTTTCATGCAAAGTTTTGCTGTTGCCATAAACCTGTGAGTAGCGATCTAATCGGAATCATTCCTGAGCTGCACATGGCTGAATATTTGCCCCTTAGGAGATGCTGCTGAAATTAAAGGCAAATTCTGGCAGCGGACAAACTCTGTCTTGCTGTCTAAAGGGAAGCCAGCACGTAAACACCCTCAGGCACTGATGCTTTGAGGTGTAGCAAGGTGGTAGTTGCATTCAGTGGAAAGTATGGGACACTGTTGTTGCACACTGTCACTCTGCAATAGTGGCAGGCATTTTGGCTTCAGGATGACCCTCTGGAAGAGTCCTGGTGACTCAGGAGATACTGAACAAGTGACTTTTCATGGAAATGCTTGTGAATTTTACTGAAATGGCTTAAAATCTTGACCGGTGCCTGCAAAGCACAGATGGTATCTCTTGCTTGGCTTTAGAAGGGTAATTTATGTTTAATCTTAAACTGAGTATTGTACATATCTTTGGCATTTTCATCTATGTTACGATCACGATGATATTTTGATCCTGTTTGTGGAGGTGTGCCTGTGGCGGCTGAGTAGAGTGGCAAGCAGTAGACTGAGACATGCCCCTGCCCCCCCCAGCTCCCTGCTGCAGGCAGCACCTTGGCTTTTGACATCTCTTTGCAACTCTAAAACCAAGTCTTCTTGGGTCAAACGTGTCTGTAGTACAGAAGAAACTGAGAACTGAGTTGTTTCTTAACGTGTTTCTTCTTGCAAATATGCTTTAAGAAAAGGGAAATAAAAGACTGCCTGAGGGGATGTTCTTCCCTGCATCAAAGTCATCTGGCAGCCTGGGTGGAGAAAAACATACCTTGTTTGTTTGGTGAGGTCTGTGTAAATGAGAATTAAAGATGAGGAAGATATTTTCCTTGATCTTTCTGCTACTGAGTGTTCACTTTTCAGTATTAGGAACTGAGCAAAGGGTTGGGTTTTGGTATTCCTGCATTGTCTTCCAGCTTGAAATTAGCCTGAAAATAACAAGTGAAGGAAAGAGTAAGCATCCTCAGGGAAAGAGTGGAGCAGTGGAAAGGGAGGAGGAAACAAATACTGAATGGCACGTGGCAGAAATTGTGTTGCAGTTTTGCCTTTGAAACAGAAAATGACTTTTTTTTGTTTGGGGGTTTCTTCACAACAAATTATTACATGAAGTCCATCCTTTGAGTCACATCCAGCCCAAAGTTCATCTGATAAGTTAAACACAGTGTCTTGATTACAAAAGTGCTGAACTTGACTACACTGGCAGCAAATAAAATAGAACATGCCAGGCATTTCTTCAGAGAGAAATAACAATCGCTAGTATTTCAGCTCACATATCTCATGCTAGAGCTTTTCCTATCATTTTGCATTTTGTAGAGGAGTCATGATTTGAACTTCATAGAGTTAAAAACAACCATCTTCTCCTGTGAGATAGCAGTTACGGCTCAAAAAAAATGCACTTTGGTCATTGTCAAATCTAAAACCAAGAAAACGTGTGCATCACAAAGATAATCCTCTTCTGGCCCTCCATAAATCTGTCTTGAAAAGTACCCCTTGGTAACAGGGTTGTCTGAAGATAAACGATGCAAGCTGTCTCACCATGCTGCTGCTTTTGTTGCACACCACAGACATGTTTATAGAGTGATGAACTGGTGTTTCTCAAGACTGTTTTTCCCCTGTGCTGGATATGTTCAGTGTGTAGCCATGCACAGTGCTGACAATCACACTCGAAACCAGACAAACATTTCCAGGCTGTAAGTTTCAAGACAAACCCAAAATTCAGTGTAGAGTTGTTGAACTGATAACTTCACAAAAAGAGAACAAGGCTGCTGCAACAGTAGTTTACTCATGCAAATGTTAACATAACTTTGAGGATCTTGATGTCTCCAAACAGTTAATCATTTGTTTTTAAAGTACTGCATCTGGAAAGAGATTTGGTGATGCCATCTGGATTTTCTGCACAAGGAGGATTGTGTTCTTAGACGGTTGTTTGACTGCTATCTCTTGGAAAAAATTGCTGAAAGACCACTGAAAATGTGCTTGTTTGTGGTAATAAGCTAGATAATTATAATCTTTCCTTTTTGCCTTTATTGCCAAGAGCGAGGTCTTCTGAGTAGTTTAATTTCCCTTCTGCATTTAGTTCCTTCCTCCTGTCTTGGGGCTAGGTTGTTCCCTTTCCAGGGCTGACGAATAATGCAGGCAGTGTTAACAATAAACACCAGGGAACTCAAGATTATGGCTATAGTGAAATTCTGCTTACCCAGGAGTGAAATGAGATTGAACAGTGATCTTGTTCTCTGCCATATCACTATACTGCGGATTTCAGAGCAGAAAAGGCTATAGAAGCTGTTGCAGCAATGACTTTAGCAGAGAGTGAGAAACAAGTTGGAAATCCAGCCTCCAGAGGACACTGGAGCTTCCACTAAAAATGCATGCTTTGTAGATGGCAAGCAAGCAGTCAACTTGAAATTCTCATTTTCCTGCCCCACTGGATGTGAGTGCTTGCATTTTGGAAAAGCTGAAATTGAAAATGCTTTTTACCATTCTTATGCTCACAGAAACAATGCTGAGTAGATGTGTATATACTTCTGTTCCTCAGCTCACAAGGAGCATTGGCCAGGAGGTGCAGAGGCTCCCCAGCGAGGTGTGCCAGCTCTCTACCACCTGCCCTTTTGTTGTTAGAGAGTCGGTTGCCCTGCCCTCTTCCCAGGGTCTTGCTTTCCTTGGGTCCATATCATTCTAATGGTATATGTAGACCTAAGATGCCTGTAGAATCAACAGGTGGAGACTTACTTCATGGATGTCTTCAAGCCTTGCTAAAATCATGAAAAAAAATTGATAGTGGTAAATAAATAAATTGTGTTATCATCCTTAGAAAAAAATATGAGTACCTTCCAGTATGCTGAAAATTACAGTTGTGATCTTTATACCTGCCCAGATCGCAAAGCATTCGTTAAAGCCTGACAATGCTCCTACTATGGTACCAAGGGCTGCTAATATATAGACCTGCATACACTCTGCGTTGAGCAGACTGAAACCAAGCTCTCTCGTATGAACACAAATTGACTTCTGCTAAGTGTGGTGGGTATATGTGCTACGCTGCTCCTCCTGCAGATGTGAGACACACCTCCCTAGGGAATGCTGACCCCCAGGTCACAGGCTCCAGCATATATGCCAAGATACCATCTCTAACATTTCAGCGTGCCACATGTGATCCTCCTCCTCTTAAAGAATCCTATGTGTGACAGGGCAGGAGAGGGAACAAATAGATAGTCTCTTGTACTAGGAATCTCAAATCTCTTATCATCTTTCCCTTTTGTTCCTGTCTTGCTGGATTCCCATTGGTCAGGACATGTCTACCCTGCCCAGTGAGTCTCATTACTAATGCTGGTGCTGTTGTTTTCCTAGCTCAGAGATAGCTGGCACATATAGTTGTATTCTGTAAGAGAATTTAATTAGATTAGGTATGGCTTTCTGGCTTCAGGTTGAGACAGTGTTCAGACTGACTTTTTTTTTCCGGAGCTGATTAGTCTAGGACAAGTGTTGAAAGCTGCCTTTGAATTTCAAAAGCACTTAACCATTATACAGTTATTAGCATTGGCAAAATGCCACCAAATGGAATGCAGTCTAGGTCCAGTGAGGTGATAGAGGTGTTCTTAGTTTGTTGGGGTTTTTTATTGACTTGATGAGCAACCACAGAAGGGCACCTAACTGTCAACATTTTTCCCTCCTGATCAGCTGGCAGCCGGAAATACTGGCGCTGCGTTTGAGGGAAATGTGAGCTTTTTCCTGTGTTCTTCTATTTTGATGGCACTAAATTCAGCATAGAAGGGTGTTTGTGATGTAAAGGAGAATTCAGAAAATGCAAAGAATTCTCACGTATCTTTTTCTTCCTGTTATTAAGTGCCTAAGAGTGAGAAGCCCAAAGCAGCCTTTCCAGACCTGTATTCAGAATGTAATTACTCCAGGATGCATTTCATGGTTGTTTTGCTATTTGGGGAGGGAGTATCCACCCCTACGGGGGATTTTTGGACTCCTGTTACCATCCTGCTGGATGATGGACTTGCTGATGTTTGTAAAGCTCCATTTGTTGTCTTATCTCTTGGCTGTTCTGTGTCAACACACCTTCAGCTGACCTGCTCTCTAGAGCATTTTTAAACATTACAGGCATACTAAACGAAACAATCTCCCTTTAGAATGGGATTGCAGCACTTCCACTAACCAGTCTGGCACCAGGAGCAGCGGATAGATGAAAGTGATGGCTTTTGAGAAGGTCTAAACCAGTAAGGAGAGAGCAGGGAAAAGTGAAGTGTGGAACCATGTAAGCCTTATGTTCTGGTGGGATAGGTAAGTAAGGGACTACCTGTGGGCAGGGCTTTTTAATGTGGGCATTAGAGCTTTAGGAGTGCTGTGGGAGCACGTGGAAAGGGTCTGAAATTAAACCACTGCATTGCATTTGCCTCGCTGAAGGAGAAGGTCACTAGAGACGGTTAATAAAGCTCTGGCTGCTGAGCTCACCAAACATTCTTCCAGTTCAATGGCCTATGCAGAATGATGTGTTTAGTCAATGTTTAATTCCTAAGCAACAAATGGGGATTGTCCTAGTGGAAGGCACTTGTGGTGTTGACTGAAGCAGAGGAGGCCAAGGATTCAAAAGGTCATGTGGGGAAGATCCCTTCTGCAGCCTCCAAGCTTTCTCCTCTAGATTGGGTTCCTTCACAGCAGGAGAAAATGGGAAGAAACAAGAAAAACAGAAATAAAAAGTGTTGCAGGAGAGGCAGACTTCTGGCTGACAGCGTGAGGGGAAGGTGCTGCAGCCATGTGGGAGGCGGCAGCTGTGAGGAGGATGAGGGCTGCCTGTGCGGCCAGGGCCTGGTGAGGAGATGCAGGGAGAGCTGCCCACAGCGCCCTCACAGAGCAGGGGACACCAGGGGCTAGACAGAGCTATTTCCAGTGTTGGGGGGTAGACTGTTAGTGAGACTGGGCATGTGTAATACAGACCAGAGTTCTACTTCAGGTGTAGAAGATTAAGGCAAGACTGAGTAGATCATCTCTGATCTCCCAATATTATACTGCAGCTGTTTCTTGGAGGGGAGGGCATGGCAGCAGGGCTACGGGAGGGCCTACCTGTGGGCAGGGCCCGTGGCTCCTCACATCCCAGAGACTGATTGAGTGGGGACCAGGAATACATTTTCGTCTGTGTAATTTCCATCGGCAAAAATAGATCTGGTATGAAATTACTGATCTGTGTTTCAGTTGTGGTAGGTTTTTAGTTTTTACTGTTCGTTTGTTGTTTTTTCCTGATGAATTTGCTCTCGTAAACAAGTAAGGCAGCTTTGTGAAGGTCATCATTTGTTCAGTCTTTGCTTTATTACTGTTCTTTGAAATTTCACACTGCTTACCTTCAGAATGAGGAATATAAAGTGGCACGTCCTATGAGCCAGCATTACTTTGCTCAGTGTATCAGCAGGACCGAGCTGTTCCAGCAGCCAGAGAGCACATTCCAAAGCAATTAGAACAGCTTCGTGAGTATATACTGCTCAGCAGTTGATAAAAAATGCATTTCAGATGTCTTCGTAAAACAGATTCAGGTGACCAGCAAAGAACTACTCTCTGTAATCTTTGCAGTTGAATGTGAAAGCACTTGTTTTGATTTCAACACCTTTGCTTTAAAATTGCCGCAAATTGCAAGTAGCTGTTAATTTGACGTGTTAGAATAGCCTGCGACAGAAGTCTTAAGAAAGAAAAGGTGATGATCACAGATTCCCCACTCCTGTCTGGTTCCCCAGCGTTACTGCTCTCAGAGCATAACTACACATGCAGCTCATTTGGTGCTTGGCTCAGCTGAGAGGATGAAAACTTCTGGGGAGGAGAAATGAGTGGGGGCTGGAAACCATAAAAGGAGGATTTCCTCTGCCTATAAACTGGCATGTACATGACTGCAATTCATCTGGGAAGCTCAGCAAATTAAAGCATACCTATCTGATGCTCAAAAGGAGCATTGCTGCAAGCCCCAGTCCTGCTTCCCAAGCTTCTTTGACTATCAGTCCTCTCTAGTCTTCAGCTTTTCCAGAGGTTGTCCCTTGTCACTGAGCTGTGAATTCCCAACCCCACAACTGTGTTTTCTTCTCCAGGCCATCTCCCAGTTCCAATAGCTCTTTGTATCCCCCCTGGCTGTGAGAACACCTGACCCACTGTATTCTTTGGGTATGAACTTAAGAAGTTAGCAATTATTTTCTCCAAGTCCAAAGCAAAGATCTCTTTTCCAGAAATGTGCTTTCAGAAATAAAATAAAACTGTCTTTAGATGTTATTTTTTTTTCCTTTTTCTCTCCCCATTTCTCTGGTTTTCTTTCTTTCCTATACTTGATGTCTTCTGGCTAGTTTTCTTACTTTCTCTGGTTTGATTCCTTTCTCCATGCTGCTTCTTTGTGAAGGACAGATAGAAAATTACCCAGGGATATTTTTTTCTCCAAGCAGTTTTATTTCTGGAGGATTTTACTGTGATGAACTGCACAAGGTGGAAGGCTACCTGGGACACCCACCAAAAATATATGTGCAAATGTGAAGATGAAAGAGAGAAGCACAGTCCTGTGACCAAGGCTGAGAGCTGAACTCAAGAGCAATAGAAAGCAGAGATAGGCCTAGAGCAATGCCAGCTGAAATTCAGCCTGGACTCTGCGTTCAGCCAAAGCCCAAGTCTGCTTGCTCTGACTGGGTAACTTAAGACGTGCACTTGGACACTGCAGTTCAGGCTCTTGCCAAGCACACAGAGCATTATCCTGCCTGAATGTGAGGGAGAAGTCTTCACAGCTTGTCCAGCTACAACCCAAGCCTCTGTCACATAAGCACGCCCTTAACTTTAAGCTTGTGCGTAGCCCTAGTCCCAGATGGCATATGAAAATGTATCCCCATTCTCCTTCATCCTGATGTAGAGAAGTTTATAGGAAATGTTTTAGGCATAAAATTTCCTTTTGTTCTGCACTGCACTATGGTATCCAAGCACACAGACATGAAATGTACACAAAGATCTATTTAATTTCATTTGCTCTAGCAAGCAGAAGTAGGACAAGTATTGGTGCTTTGTTTTTCTTGTTCAGTTCTGATGTGGTTTTCCTTAGGGGGCTGTATGTGATGTGGTAGTGGGAGAAATGCAAGTGAAAGAACTGGCCTTGGCAGTTTCCTGCGGACATCCAGTGGGACTGCTGCTGGCACATACCTGACGAGGTTCCAGATGCGTTTGACTATAGGAGGATGCTTCTGCTGCCTCTTGCCCAAATGCTTTCCCTGCCTTGCTCCCCCTTCAAGCTTGCTTCCAGTACAGCAGCTCATGATTGCACCTGGTGAAGCCTGGTTCTGCTTGAGGCCTTGACCACTGCTGTGCTTGGGCCCTGGATCATGACATGATATCCAGAGATGTACAACCCACTTTCCCACTCATTGGCTCTGAACCAGAAGTCTATATATAGAATTTGTTTCCACATCGCTGTTTTTTTTTTTCCCCCCAAAATCTTCAATTAGACTAAGTAGTGAAACAGCTGTTGATTATTAACAGGAGGCCCTATTTATAGTATGGCCGTCTTCCTCAGCTTGACTTGATTTTAAAAACAAACATTTCCAAAACGTGAAAAGGCTGTAGCTAAAGCTTTCTAATACTTTTGGGAGCCTCAGTACA
The DNA here is from genome assembly GCF_002078875.1 of Numida meleagris. Taxonomy (NCBI): domain Eukaryota; kingdom Metazoa; phylum Chordata; class Aves; order Galliformes; family Numididae; genus Numida; species Numida meleagris. Next base: position 86,343,175 of record NC_034409.1, read on the forward strand.
TGAGAAGTATCTTGGGTTTGGTATGCAAGTAACGTAAACTTCAAATTTACCAAAATTATCAGCTAAATTTTATTCCACACAAGTTCCTCTATATCAGAGGTAAAAGTTAAAATTTTACCCAGCTGATTTGAAGAGCTTCAGGACTCTCTCAGAGGACCTTGCTCAGTTTCAGTACTTCATGAAAAAAGCAAGAGGAAGCTTCTATAGTTTTAAATTTAGTTTCAAGCTGTAGCTAGAAACTCCATAGCATCTCCTTGCTTTGGTTCAGGTGGAGAGCTGCCTGGCTACGAGACAGCTGATTTGGATGTAGCTGTCAGGCCTCCCCATGGAGCCCTGCTCTTTGCAGGTCTCCTGTCAAGGCTGGCCAGGGGTAGGTAACCCATAGTTTCTATGGTTTTTCTGAGCTCAAACTTCCTATGGGTCTGGGCAGTACACCACCCTGTGGCTCTCATAGGCTATTAGGTAAGGATGCAACAGGCCAAGGGAAATCTCCCAGAAGCAGGGAGAAGGTCTCCAGGTAGCTGGTCCCTGTGGCCACTGGGACCTGTCTTGCCATGCCAAAGTCAGCTTGGAAGGACTGATCCTGAGAGCACTGTAGCCTACGTCAGCTCTAGGAGCTTAGTTATATTTTTAAAATAATGGGTTGGTTGGATGGGGGGATTTCTGTGTTTCTGCCTCCCTGATCTTGTGCTGAGTGGAGCAGAGTTGAAGTCTGCTGCAAAGTTAGCCCTGAGCCCTCAGCTCCCAGAATGACGCTCAGGCTCGTGTCTGCATGAAAATCATTATAGCAGTCTTCAAATTGAGGGCTGTGTTTTGGCTGAGTAAAACATCAAAATTCAAGGAGTGTTCAGATTGAGACCTTTCACTGTTTTCATGCTTCTGACTATGAAAAAGCCTTAGATTCTTATGCTTCTTATACCTATTAGTTTTCAGCCCAACCCAAAGCTCTTGCATTAGTGCAACTGACAGAAGTCAAGCAAGTGGGACCGTGTGATATGCAGTATAATTTGCCTGTAGAGGAAGATACTTCCTAATTCTTCTTGCACTGACTTATGCAAAATTCATGAGTTGGGACAAGTGTTTTCTCTTCTGCCTATTAATCATTTGGAGTCTGGATGGTCCTGCTGTGCCAATGTGCCTGCACGTGGCCCAGAGTAAGGCACCAGTCTTGACTTCAGGAACAGCACTGTATGATGAAGACTGCAGGTTTGAAGTCTGAACCCTGTGGCTCAGGAAAAACCTGACCTATGCCCCTGTTCTCTTGTGTGCAATGTGGCAAAAGGTATGTTCTTCTCACTTTTTAGCTTCTCGACTTTGCACTTTGCTAAAGTTCCGTTTTAACTATTTCATGGGAGAGGTAAAGAGAACATTTAAAGCTGTTCTTTCACCTTTAATTTGGGCAAAGCGAACTGAGAGCTGCTCATACGACAATGCTGGAATGGATTAGCTTGCACACTAACAGCTTTGGTTGCTAATATGCTGTAGAACATGTACTTTAGGACATGAAAAACTGCTTCTTTTCCCTAATGGCCTTCAACTGTATGGATACACGGTATTTCCTTGATATCTGCATGAGACCAGCAAGCAGTGTACCAAGATAACTCTGATGGTATGGTACTTCTACAAAAATTAGCAGTCAGCTAATTTCTCAGGGAAGCCAAGAGAAGCTTCTCAGTAGCAGAATGTCCACAGTGCCTAATCACATCCGCTAATCCCTCAATAAGTAAGAACGAATAGCAAAAACTCATTTTTTTTTCTGATGTCACCTTCGTCTTGTTGAGAAATTTGTGCTTCTTTCACCCCCTTAAATGATGATTTGACCACATGTTCATTGTCTCCTCAGTGATTTTTCTTGCACTTATTGTTTATGAAGCAGAGTAACTCTGGTGTGTGTAATTCTATTAGAACGGTATGTTGCCGCTTGCTTTTCCCATGTCCCAGATTCTTGTGGTTTTAATGCACATTCATAAGGTAGATTTTGATCTCTGGGTTCCCATGAAACAGCCACATACTTCTTGGACATAGGAAGACATGAGATATTGAGAGAGTGCTAGAGGATAAAAGGTAATGTGCTTGTGGTTAAAGAGGCACAGAGGAAAATTGAGTCAGAGTTCCTCCTTAGGAAATCTTTGCAAAAGAGGTGTTTCAGTGCAATCAAAATATTCATCCTGCCCTTCCTTCCAAAAGTGGCTAACAGTTTAGCTCATTAGAGAGACTGTTCCAGCTACTCGTTCACAGAAAAGTTGTGGAGCTCAACAGCAATGGGCTCAAATTAAAAGCCTCAGGGAAATTTGTAATGCACAGCCTGATGGTTTCCCTCTCGTGCGCATTTCAGAGCAGTGCTTGCTTCTAATCTGGAGAATATCCTTTCAGTACCTTTTGGCAAATCACACCACTTTAATTTCAGGTGAAGCTCTAATACTCTTTTCTTTTTTCCTTAGTATCACTTCCAGCTTCTTCCAGCCTTGGTCTCCAAACCACTTCATCTCCTTAAAGCTCACTTGTATTCTAAAATATTTGTGGGAAGTTAGTTATTCAGGGAGAAGTAATAAAAAGAAGGCCTTGCGGCATTGTCTGATGTTTAACAGAAGGTTAAAAAGTCCTAAAAATCTCTCCTCAAAGCTGTGGGCAATTTCAGGCCAGGTTTGCATTTTTTAAATTCTTACTTTACCTTATTTGGCCATGCAAAATGGGATCCAGAGGTCCCCGGGGACCTGGCTGCACGGCGATGGGGCTTTGTTCAGATGAAAGTATGTGCTTTTTTCCTTCGGAGACACATTGCTAAATATGGGCTGTGTTAATAACAAACAAGGCTGCTTTCTGGCAGAGGTTCAGCTCCCCAACGTCCCTCAAGTTAAGAAGGCAAATTCACAGCAGCCCTTCAGCATCAAGCTCTGCACCTTTGACAACAACTGCCTTGAAAGCTGGGGGTAGCGAGGGGATACGCTGATGCTGACGTTGGTGAAACATGCTTTGATTTCATGGAGACATTTGTGTGCAAGATAGGAAGGCTTATAAGAAACAAAGACTTAAAATTACACGAAGCAGGCCAGAGAATTACAGTTGAATATTTTTTGTGAGCAGAGCCAGTGTGTTGCCTTTGTGTTTTTTGTTTGTTTGTTCATTTGTTTGGGGTGTTTTTCCTGTGAACAACTACACTCCGCCTGAGAAATACAAGCCAGCAAAACATAAGGTAGCCAAATAATATGCGTAGCTTTAGGGAATAAATATTGACTTAGCATCTGGTATTGGTTAAGTGTTACAATTGAGGTGTGTCCTTATAAAGAAGAAGGGTCAGATTGCAAAACCTCTTCCAGCTCACCTTTTAATTTCACATTCACAGGAGCTGTAACTGAAATAGTTTTCAAGCTGAAATCGTTGATGGGCACTGTTGACATTTACCACAACCGAGGGGGAGAGCATAAAGGGGACAGTAATAAAGAAGCATAAACTTATGAAAGCATGTGTTATATAAAATATTAACTGTATAAGCAGAGTTTTAATCTAACAGCAACATCTGGGACTTTTTAAAATGCTCCATTGCTCTGATCGATAAATGCATGATGGTGGATCCATCGTTATTTTGAGGGATCAAGCTCGAGACCTTGTTTGTCACCAGTGGCAAAAGCATCCTTCAGCCGTGGCCTGAGTTGCACTGGAATTGGCAAAAAGCTTTGCTGTGAGCTCTGCTAGAGTTAGGAAAAAGTTGTGGACAGTGAAACAGCTTCTACTGGTGGGTGCTGCTGATGTGATGGCATAAGCTGCATCCCCATTCTAGAGTTCAGATCAACAGAGTTAGCTTCTCAGAAACAGTTACAGGCCCAAATCTATATAGATGTGTGTCTCAGGCTCTCCTCTCACAGAAGAAATTTAGGAAAAACCAGCAAAACGCTGGCTTAGACTCTTCTATTGAGCGTGACTTCAAGTGACTCATCAAGAAAAGGCTGAGACAGCAGGTCCCAATGAGATGTTGGTTAGGAACACATTGCATCTCCAGCTTGGTTGCTTCACAAGCTTACTATGCAGTTGATGAAAAGATGAATAGTCAAAAATGCTGTTCAGATATGCTGAAAACTTAAGGCGGCCTCATGAGCTTGAAGGCGTGGTGATGACACAGTGCATCTAGATGCAGCTGCATCATGAGTAGAAGCAGATGGGGATCAATTGCACAATGGCTACAGCCCTGACCTGATATCTACTCTTGGGGTAGTCATTTTAAACTTACCACTCTCCTAAAATGTTGATACATTATCTGCTGGATTGTATGCATTTTCAAGCAGTGGTGGCTGAATTATGTTTTTTGTGAGAAGAGTCTCACAGAAAAGGATCTTACTGAAAAATAACTTTCACATGAAAATGGAAAACTCTTCCTGGACAGTTATTTTGGAGTTTTCTCTCTCTCTCTCTACAAAATATTTTCCATGAAAAGAGGATAAATATTCTTAAAGTTAATGAGATATGCCCTCAGACTTCCTGTGAACACCTGTGCTTTGTGATGGGATGAAGGAGAAGGATGTTGGTTCCCAGGAGCACTGTGTGGATTAAAGTCTTGACAGTGCTTTGAACATGTGGGCTATTACAAAACCTCTGTGTTATTTTTGATGTAAATGACATTTTTAGCCTTTTTGTAAATGTTTTGAAAGCCAGAGTGCAAAGATCTCAAAAAAAAAGAAAAAAAAGCCAAATATTGTCACTCTTACTGTAATGTACTTGAGTGCCCAAAGGTAGCACATGTTTACTGTTTTTCAGTGCCCAGCTTTGTACCCGGATAGTAGTGGTGTTGATCGGAGTGATGGAGTTGCAGATGGTTTAGGACTGTCTAAGGTTCTGCCCAAGGCTTCCCAGGCTTCACTCCAGGATTAAAGTCTTTGTTCTGGAAGTTGTGGTGTAACTTCTTCAGCCCTGGTGATGCTTTTATACCACCTTTGTGTGATGATGAGCTGATATTAGCAGAAGGTGACTGCTGAGGACTGATTTCCCTTGACCTATGACAGTTGTTATAACATGAAATGTGTGATTTGTTCAGGAGCTTGCTCAGGATTGAGGTCTGGAGGTGGCTGGAGAAGGGTTGAGTGAAAGACTGAGAGCTCAGTATTATCAGTGTCCTCATACTGCGTCGACATACGGAGTTACTGCATCCAGATGTGGAGCCCTCAGTACAGGAGAGACATGGATCTGTTGGAGTGCATCCAGAGGAGTGCCACAAAAATGATCCAAGGGATGGAACAATTCTGCTGTGAGGACAGGCTGAGAGAGCTGGGGCTGATCAGCCTGGAGAAGAGAAGGCTCAGGGGAGACCTGATAGTGGCCACTCAGTATCTAAAGGGGGCTATAAGAAGGAAAGGGACAGACTCTCTAGCAGAGTCTGTTGTGATAGGACAAGGGGAAATGGTTTCAAACTAAAGGACGGAAGATTTGGTTTGGATATAAGGAAGTTTTTTTACAGTAAGGGTCGTGAGGCACAGGAACAGGTTGCCCAGTGAGGTGGTGGATGCCCCATTCCTGAAGACTCTCAAGATGAGGCTGGATGGGACTCTGAGCAACCTGGCTTAACTGTAGGTGTCCCTGTTCACTGCAGGGGAGTTGGACTGGATGGCCTTTAAGGGTTCCTTCCAACTCAAACGATTCTATGAAAAAAGTGGTTGTTTTGCTCCCTGTGGCCAGTACCCAAGACCAGTGACTGTGACTACTTCTTTTGCACCATGCCTAAAGACAAGCTGTAAGATTTTCTTTAGCTGCATCTTCTCATGTGATCTGAGACTGTCAAAAAACAATATACCTGTGCAGATGTGGGGAAGCAGCAGCCTAATGGTGCTTCACAGGGCAAAGACCTGGGCAGCATTTGGTCCGTTCCTCTAGCTTGGGCACAGAGTGCCACAGAAATGGAGATGCTTCTACAGCCCCTAAGGGCTTGTTAGTGAGCTTCAGCCAACACAGTTAGCAGATTTTTGCAATACTAATGTTATCGCTGTGTGCACTGTCTCTGTTGTTTTTTTTTTTCTCCAAGCAGCACCCACGCGTTCTGCAAGGCCTTCTCCTCCATGCCGGCTGGCTGTGCCCACGTGCCGAGGAACACTGGGACAGGGCTGGGATTCGTGCCTGGCATGCTTGTTGCATGCCAGCAAACCCACTCCCAGCGCCCGTCTGCCTAGAGGAGGCCCCAAGGGCCCTCACAGCCTTTGATAAGTTAATTAAGGGTGACCTGTGTGTCTGTAGGGTGGAATGCCGCCTCCCATCGAGCCTCTGACCTGTGCTGAGGAGCTGCCTGTGGCGCGTTGTTTTGTGGGTGGATGGCATTAAGTGTTTGTGCAGCATCTGAGGTTGAATTATGCTCCTTTGCAATACTGAAACTGCTCTCTTGCCTGTTTTAAGATATTAATTAGCACAGTGCACTGAAACCGGGCACATAGGTTCATCAGGCAGCCACATAGCCCCCTCAATGCCAGCAGTTTGTGTGAGTAATTGCACTGCTGCTAATTACAAGGTAGTCATTGTTTATAACCTCTGTTACCCTTCCTCTTGGGAAGATGGGCATGGCTCCATCTCCCCGAGGTAACCGGAGACAACGTGTCTTGGCGCTGATGGTTGGCCACATCAGCCAAAGTGTGGCACTGGAGGGGAACATCCAAGCATCGGCCAAGCTCCTGTTCTTCAGATACTCCTGACTGAGGGCAGGACAGGGAGGAGCAGGCTGCCGTGTGGGGAGTCCTGCAGGAGAAGGAGGCTGAGGGAATGGGGTCTTGTCCAGCATTTTAAAAACAATGACAGCAACAAATCTGGTTATTCTGTGGTGAAGTAGAACATGAATTCCAAGCGGAATAGTTATTGTGAAACAGCCTCCTGGATGAATGAGTGTTAGAGTCTTGAATTAAGGAATTATTGTTTTCAGGAAATGAGAAGAAAGAAGGGAAGCATGCTTTTCCTTTGGAAACAATAATGTGGGATTTGGGCTGTCAGATAGTGGCTGTGCTGATGCAGGCACAATAGCCATCTGCCAGAGCATGCTGACAGCTTAAGGTTGAAATCCCAACACTCCCAGCAAGCACCCACACCCCTGTCTGAGGTAGAGCTGGCAGCCATGGGTATGACCCCCTCCCCAAGAGAAAGATTTCACTGGTGTTACTGCTGGGGACAGTTGAGTAAGTTTTGATGAAAATTTACCCAATTCAAAACACTTGCTGTTAAATCATGAGTCTGGGGAATGATAAATTGTAGTCATTAATTTCCTCTGTTTGATTTTAGCTGAAAAAAAAATATCATAATGTCTCAGTTTGAAATAAAACACCTTACCAAATCAGCCATGTTATAGGAGGGCATTGTTTCATTTGATTTCTTGGAGAGTATATTTAAAGCAAACTGTATTTGATACTTTAAGACACATTCGAAAGCGAAGAAAGTTTTTTGAGACAGTATTTCCCTTCATTGAAATCAGCAATTTGCTTCTAAGGAAGATGCTTTATCACTCTTAACATAAAACTGGGAGCTTTTCAGCCTTTCATTCTTGCGAAGACTGAATTATTTTTAAACATCAGAATGTTTTCCAAGAACAGAAACTGGTTCTTGGCTGACTTATCTACATTAAAGAATTTAATCCAAACATTGACCTAACTGCTAGAGCCTTCAGAACGCTAGTCTTTTAATTTTCATTTGGACTAGCCTCTAAGCTTGAGCTTGAATTCCCAGCAAGGAGAAATGTGCAGCGTGGGCAAGGTGCGTGGGCTCCAAACCCCCTGCCCGTGTTGGTAACCAAAAAGAAGTGAACACAAGTTGATGTTTGTCAGTGCAGTGTAACTGTACTTAACACTTGTCTGCTACAGATAGCCTGTGCATCCAGCAGCATCACTCTCTTAGGCCTGGTCGACTGATCAACAGGGTAGGCACAAAAGAGAGGACGAGGGAAGGAGGTGGCTGTCAGGGCTGCCTCATGGAAATGCCACCCACAGGAGGCCCTGCGGGTCTGTGACCGCCTTTTCTGCTCTTCTCTGAACGATGACGTGTAGACTGGGTTGATAGCTAAATTATCGTTATTACTTCAAGGTACCTGTGCACAGACCAGGCACAGCTGTTGTTTCAGGCTTCGTGCACATTGTCCCTTTGAAATCAGAGGGAGCATCATTCTGGACAGAGAGCTGAACCTCAGGGGAACAATGCAAGCATTTGCTAGAGGTGTTGCTGGGGAAGAGGGAAGGTTGCAAACAGAACTTTCCTGAGTAGCTTCCTGCAACATCAGGGAACATACATACATGTTATCATTTTAATGGACACCACTTTGTCTACTAGACATGCCCATTCTCCTCTGAAGCAGGAGAACAAGGAGGCTGCTCTGTTATTGCTATAGTTATCTCAGAGGATTCCAGGGTTGGGCAGAATAACAAGATGAAAAGACTCAAAAATTTGTTTTTGATAGGAAATGAGTGAGCAAGAAAGCAGGGAGTAGAAATGAGAAATCCCTGTCCCATGTACCTTGCCTCAGAAGGAGTCGGCAGCAGCCCCCTCCCCAGCAGCTGGGCCAGGGGCCTCTAGCAGACTGGAAAATGGTTACAGGCAGAGTGTTAAGCATAATACAGGGCCTGGGAAAGGGCATATTTCTCACCGGGTCCAGAGAACTATTTCCCTCTGTCTATTCTTGTCTTGCATAAAAATTCTAAATTGGCACCAGCCTGTAGCTAGTTGCAGCCGATGTTGCATATTTCACATGTACCAGCCTTTTGTAAATATGACCTAGAGCAGTTGGATCTGAAATTTAGCCTTAACTTTCAAATGGGAAGGATGGATTATAAGCCTTAATCTAAAAGGAAATATTTTAGCCGTTATTTTTGAACGTTTTGGCACTGCAAAGCGCTGCAAATCAAGCACGGAGTCCTACATTGTACCTAGAAATAGAAAGTCTAATAACAATGAACTTAAAAGGTAAGCTAGCAGCATCAAGAGGGTTAACACAAGTGTAAAATAACGTGATTTCCTAAGGAAATAGGTTGTTTGATCAGGCCTGCTATTGTGCCTTTTCTGCCTGAAAACTTTTTGCATCTGATGTCCAACATCAGTTAAGCATAATAGATGGAGAAAGGTACTCAACAAAATTAAGTTCTGACAAGGTTTGTGAGAGCAGAGAGCCAGCAGCAGGGCGGAGAAGTCATTGCTGTCCCCCAGAGAGTGCTTAGAGGTGATTGCAATCTTCATAGGCGCCAGAGAATCCAGGCAGGGAGAAGCCTTGTGCACACCGCTGCTGCAGGAAAGCTGCTATGGGAGCCTGCTGTCCCTCTTGCTGCCTTTGTGAGCCCCACCGCCTCAGGAAACACTCCCAGCATAATGGAGAAGTCTCTGCGTAGTGACAATGGAGCACAGGCTATATGTGAAAAGTTGTAGAGATGCCATGGGGCTTTGTGAAGTAAACAGAAAGAAGAAATTGAGTGGAAAAGAATGAAAAGAAGCAATGAAAGGTAAATAAAAAGAAACAATTCTAACACAAGTAGCTCTATGTGTGTAATCAGCATTGATTGCTCTCCCTGCCTCCCTTGTGTCCACGGCTGGTGCTCCATATGGTTCCCCATCTTGTTAGGAGCAAGATGGAACCAGTTGCTTCCTCCTTTGTCCTGGAGGCATGCCCTTCTCTTTGAGTGTATTTACAGAAAATATTTAGACAGGGAGGTTGTAGCTGGTGGGTTGCTCACATGGCAATGTACAGAGCAGAACCCTGGTTTGTGGGAGAGCAGAGGTGCAAGGGCATGGAATGCTGCAGCAATGGTGATGGGCATTGCTAAACTGGATCTCCATGCAAGCCCAGGGGTATTACATACCCAAAGTACTACCAGGTAAGATCAGTTGCTTTTTATATAAACATATTGTTAAATAAACAATGTTAATAGTCATTTTGTGGCCCATGTTCTAGGGAAGAGGTTGTGTTTAAGACTACCTCTGTAAATGTGTAGAAAATGAGAAGGAGGAAGGGAAAAAAGAGAATGCATCTTTGACAGTGTTGCGTTTCACAGATATGAATGGAAACATTTCTGCATGTTCCTCCTAGTACAGCCTTCCCAGTGTTAAGATGGTGGAGGGGTTTGCTGGACCAGTAGAGAAGAGGTATAGGCTCTCAAGTACCTCACTGTAGCACTCAGTCCCACAGCAGACATTTCAATTTGCCATGAGGGTCAGCTGTGTTTGCCTTCAGGTGCTATGGGTAGCTGCAGAGTTTCAGTGGGAGGGTAAGTCTTTGGGAGGGGCAGAAATTAATGCTTGTAGTGGTTTGTATGGCATAGGTTCAGTGCTGGATGATGAGGCTGGTGCTGGTACTTCTCTTTCCTCATGGATGATCTAAGCCTGACCTTCCCCAAGCAGGGGAGAAACCTGCTCCAAAGAGTCCCTTAGCCTCCAATGTGTCCTACTCTGTGTGAGGCTGGGATGTGGCAATGCTGGGACACTGCTCAGCAAGAGGGAAATTAGCATCCCATGTTGTGATGGATGAATTATGAAATGACGTGAAGCCTATTCTTAAGCAAGCAGAGCTTACACATGCCTGATGATAAGCAAAACAGGAATAATTTGCTGTGGCAGAAAATCCTACTAAAGCAGCAGTATGATGTTAATGAAAGTTTTGCTGATGACAATTTTCATTCTGGAAAAGCTGTGTTCTCTTAAAAGATCCCCATAAAGACCAAGTTACTGCTTTACGGTTCATTTCCTATATTGTGGGAATGGTGTGCTAGCCATATTATTTTATGGAGTAATTCATAACAGTGTTAAATTTTTGGCTTTAGCAGAATAATAAGATTTATGAAACACAGAGTTTTATAATGGAAAAAAAATGACAGGGAATCGTATTAGGCAGATTTTACATCTATTGAAAGTGATTGTGGTGTTCTGGAGGTTTTCATTGTGGTGAGGTGCCTCTCTTGACTTCTAGCTCTGAATGTCTTTGAAAGCAAGGATCATTGCTTTTCACACAAATCAAATGACCATGCTCACTTTGGTCTTCAATAAGAAAGATCCACTAATGAGTGTTAATGAGGAATAATCCTATTACGCTTGAGAATGAACGGTTTCTCCAACACCATATGACTGTAGAAGAAAATGATGCAACCGTGAGCAGTAAAACAGAGCTTTACTGCAAAGGGATTTAATTTAGCAGTTTTAGAAACCTAGGCTTCATGTTTCTCTGAGAGAGTGAGATGATGGATTTTCTGTGTGTGTGGAGTATCCACTTTAGATCCAGACTTCTCAGATCTCTGGTTTCATTGTGCTGTTGCATCTCCTCGGAAATAAATGGGGAATAAAACTGAACATGTGTAGGCCATGTTGATCATTGACAGTATGAGCTAATGTTTTTCAAATTAAGCTACATAGTATTTCTGTCACTGTTCCCTTCCTGTTTTTGTTTGGATTGTGGCTTTGCTGAAACTCATTGCACCCTAGGCCTTTGCATTTTTGGGTGCAGTTCTTCTTTTTCCCTTCCTTCTGCAAGGCACAGCAAGAGAAGTAATATTTGTGATCCATCTAGCTCAGGCCTCAAGCCTGGCCTAGCAGTGTGAAGTATAGTAGGACCCGGTCTTGCAATACTGCCCATGAGGCAGGCTAGTCCCAGGCTCACTCCATAGGGCTGGCCTCAGTTCCCGGTCAGGGTGAGCTTGGTTGTCACCCAGCAGCCCTTGGTCTGGGGAAAAGAGCTTTTGGTTGATGTTGCAGGAAATCAAACCTCTGTCATTCTCTTGAAGAACAGTGTGGGTGGGGCCTTTTATTTGCAGGGGGGAAGGACAAGCTGAGCAGTGGCTAACCTGATTTGCTTTAGAGAGCACTTGGTTTAGATGAGAGGATCAGGTTTTGGAAGAGAGGGCTGCATCTTGAGAGAGACAACAGGAGGCACTTGTCACTACCCTTCCACCTGGTAAACCCACACTTGCTGAAGATATCTTAATGAACCTGTTTCCAGCATTTTGACTGTTTCTTTTAAATGCCAGAGTAGTTCACATCAGCTTTTAGAACATGGTAGAACGAACGTAAACATATGTCCTTTCTTAAGCAAAACTTAACCAAATGTTTGTATTACCTTGCTTGGTAATTGTAGGGAAGTACTGTGTAATATAACTGCAGAGCAGAAAAGTGCTCTTCATCTAGTCATTCAAACAACACCCAAACGACAGAATGCACTGGATCAACAAGAGACTGGTCATTATTTCCTCTGACTACTTGGATGGTGGAATAGCAAGTTCTGGTGAAATGTATTCAATAAAGGGAAACTCGGGTGGAGGGTGGGGATCAGGAACTTTGGGTAACAAAATTCTGATTCAAAAAGACTTTCAGAAACTGGAAAGAATGACCTGAAAATAGAATGTGGTCCTGGGAAGAGAAATATGAATTCCTGCATTGCAACACACAGCTGGTTATAAGGCAGGAAACACGTGGCTAGGCTGCAGTTCTACAGAAAGAGATCTGAGAATGACACTGGCTGAGGCCATGAATTATAGTGAAAAAGTCAGTTATTCCATATTGTTACAGAGGTGACAGGACATATAGCGTGATCCTGCTCCATGTGGAGATGATAGTGGCACTTCCTTGGCAAGACCAACTGGGAGACCTTGCAATAATTAAGGAGAAAGAACAGGGCCCTAGAACCATGAAACCCAAATGGGGTTTGTAATTTTGGGAAGATAAGGCTGAGGGAAGTGTAAACTTTCAAACAGATAAATTGTTTGCAAAGACAAACGATAATCTGTTTTCTGGTGGAAATTATTACTATTGTTTTTTTTCTGTGAGGAAGAGGGGCTGGAGCAGGCAACTGGCGGAATCTTCACTCCAGCCACACAGATCACATCCATCAGGACATACATAGGCGTAACCAATCCTGCCTGGGGGCACGGTTATGTGTCATGAATCTGTGAGATCCCATTCAGTCTTGTGATTCTGCAATCCAGTGGTGGTAGTTGGGAGAAAAGCCCTAGCCTGTGGTGATGCAACATTTTGGCCAGTGCTTTCTTCAGCTTTTCTTCAACCCTGTGTTTTAATCCCTGAACATGGACACCTTCTCTTTGCCCTACCTACTGGTTGCCATAAATTATACAGCAAGTCCTTTCAGGCAGGGGCTGTGTTTACCTGCCTGTTTATCTAGCATCTACAGGGCTCTAGTCTTGACTGGAGCTTCAAGCATAAGCAATACCTATTGTCAGAACAGATTATTCACCTCAGAGCGATCTGAAGTCATTTGGTTATGAAAGGCTCCCCAGAATATGAGGGCTTGCTGTGGCCCAGAAATGTTGGCATGAAAATCGATTACATGGAAGGAGTTATGTGGCAAACTCACAGCTCTTTCTTGTGCAGACAGCGTGCGATGTCCTGGAGCTTGTGCCTATTGTGTGAAATAGATGTGCAGTCCTCCTAAAGCGAACAAAAACTTCAGCCATGTGAAAGAGGACTGAAGGAGGCAGCTTGCAAGAAGGGGAGGTTACGCTGGAGTTGGTGACGTGGGAGGAAAAGTATAATAATGATGGCAGACAAACAAGATGCAGTGCCTGAAGAGATGCAACTCTGACATATGCTCTGCTGCTTGAGCGCTGGATAGGCAAAGCACTGGAGAATGCACAGCTACGTGTCTCCATAGAACTAGTCTGCCAAAATCTTGCTTTCTGGGCTGGTGGGGAGAAGCTGTGCCTAATTATTCATTCCATCTGCCACATTTCCAAGTGCTTTGCTGTTGCTACTGCTGCATTGTGGCAGCAGCTGAGGGTGCAGCATCTCGTGGAGGGCAGTCAAGGCCTTGCGGCCCATGGTTACATTCTCCTCTAACACAGTCAGAGTTATAGAGGAGGTCCCCAGCTGTTTAATTTGTGCTGTCTCAGGGCTGTTGAGGATGGCCACCTGGGCAGTCAGACTGCAGGGGGCCCAGGGAGAAGTTTTCTTAAAACAGAGTTTGGGATTTCCATAAGAATACCTTTTTAATTTAAGATGTGTGTTTGTTTTTTGTTTGTTTTTTTTTTTAAAAAAAGAGCAAAATGAAAGCAAAACAAAATATGGGGCTAAATGTCCTAATGGGACTGTGTTGAATCTTATTCTGAAATGGTAACACTGCCTCAAAGGCTAAATGCAGGAGAATACCTCTGAAGATGATCAAAGCCACTCTTCCAGCGCACTCTAACAAGCACAGCAAGGGAATTTCCTGGCAATGTACTATTATTATGTGAAAGTGCAACATGTTAAGTATCTACAAAGTATGCTCAGCTCGGAGCAACAAAGCTGTCTTCCTGATCTGTGCTCTGCACTAGGGAATGAATGGAATAAAGGAGCAAGGAGAAGATGTGCATGTCCAGCATTTACGCCTCCCCCAGTGGCAGCCAACCGATTCTTGAGACTGTAGCAAAGAATCCCCTGAAAGTGAGCTCTGAGAGCATGTGATAGCTCTATACGCAACGAGAGACAAAGTTTCTTTCTTAATCCATGCGGTGATCGGTTTTAAGCATGAAGCATGAAATGTGATTACCCGTGTCCTGTGTTTGAGTTAGGGGGCTGTAAGGAAAGGCTCAGTGCTTCAGCTTGCATGAGGGAGGGGAAAACGGGCACCGCGAGCTGCTACTGCACGTCTCTGTGCAGCAGACACACTTATATGCTGAAATTTGAGCATGATGAAATAAAAGTACTAAAATTCTGTTAGCTGGAGAGCTGCTGACGATGAATGAGCCCGCATTTACAGCTTAATTCTTTATTTTTTTAATTTTTATATTACCTTTTTTATCCACCCGCTCCTCTAACCACAGCTATCCATCCATGGTGAGAGGGCCAGCTGGTTACGTTGTGAGGGGAGACTTTCATGCTGCAGTCTGTTGCATCTTCTTTAGCACTGCTCTGACTGCTGTAGCAGCAGTGATGAGGAAAGAATCCGTCCCTTTCTGCCAGCCCTAGAACAGAGTTGGGGACGCCTTATGGTATTGCTCTGAACTGATAAATAGGTATCAAATATGCTCAAAATAGAAATAGCTTACCAGATCCTAGTGCTTCTATATTTCACAAGATGTCTAAGTGAATACACTACAGGCAAGCCTACAGGACTACAGAAAATAGTATCAGCAGAGGCTTCAGTTTGCAGAACATTCCCTTGGAGTGCCTTCTCCTACCCTGTCCTCAAAGCCCTAAAAGTTTACAGTGACAATTAGAGAATCTGGCGTGCTTTGCTCTTGCTCTAACACTGGTATTTTTCATGACACTTTGGAGTTGGGTGGTGATTCTTTTGAGTCTATGCTGCCATTTGAGCCGCTAGCTTTACAGAGAATTCACTGGTATTCACTGAATTTTGAGTGTTTCAAGTTAAAATGTGTACGTAGAAACAGCTTGCAACTAACAGTTGTTGTCACTGAAATACAAAGTAGAAATTTACTTCTTCACTTGCATTTGCTTCTTCAATTGCATTTGCTTTCTAGACTTTTTTCCGGGTTCTCTGACCAGTTTTGGGAGCTTTCTAGACTGAAAAGAATCACTTTCTGGCTCTGGAAGCAGCTGAGTGAAATGCTTTGGTTTTAACAATATGTTTTAATCTTAGTCTACTGGCATTGTATCAGTGCCTTTAGATAGACAAATCCCACAAACACAAATATTCATAGCTCTGTTTGCTGTAACTGGCTACTTGCAAGCACTTGACTTCATCTGTAGTTGCTTGGGCTTGAACATGTAGGAATATTCAGGAGATCTTGATGGTTGGTATCAAGAAAATAAGCCCATTTGGATAGCTAAGCTTGGAAGATAGACTTAAAAAATCCATACAGTAAAAAATAAACAACAACAAACCCTTAGCTTTAGTCTGGTGGACTGCTATTTCACCACTGCTTTGTCTGAGGACAGAATGTTGTTCTGCACCCACTTATAAAATGCTATACAACAAACACAGTAAAGTTGATACCTGTCATTACTATTATTCATTCCCTGAGACTTGCCCCTGACCTTTACAAATAAACCTACTTTTCCCTTTTCACTGTTCACTTTGCACGCGCTATTGTGTAGGGTATTGGCAAGCTACCTACAAAGAGATTCCATTCTGGTTGCATATTGTCCTTTCCTATCCCATTACTCGGGCATTAATATATTTTTACATGTTGCATAATGAGCCCATGCACTGAGATGTTTCAAGGCTTCTTTCCAGCATGCCGTGTCCTTGAGGAACTTCTGGAGGGATGCTGGAGAGCTGTCGTCACCTTGGGCGAGTCTCGTAGCTGAGCGCAGGGATTTCCACACTGGTTAGGCACTATTTAAGGGGTCCATTATTTATTAAAAAATAATAGTTTTAGAATTGCTTATTATAATTATCAATTTACTAGTTATTTTTTAATTATAAAATAAGCAAGGAATAAGAGACGAATGACATAGTTTGAGCTACAAATCTCTCATGACTTAAGTTAAAGTTTAAAGCTCTATTTTGACTTTCATCTATACCAAGTGCTCTTCTGCTATTGATACTAATACATGCAAAAAAAACCAGACATGAATACAAGAAACTCTTTAATGTGAAGTATCCATCTTATCTTGTTTCAGACTAGGTATTTCAAGTGTGTCATCACCTTTAACAGTTCAATATGGCAGAGGGCTTGTTTCTCATCAGGAAACTTTGCAGCCCGTCTGACTTCAGATAATAAATCTCTTTGTGGCATAAAATGTTTTCCTATGGAAAGGCTAGTTATTAACTTTTGCCTTCATAGAATTTTTAATAATATGCTGCATACAAGAGATATCTGTGGTTCGGATGGGGAAAAGATGAGAAGAAATGCAGCAATTCATATTTACATATTAGGCAATGTGTCTGGATGAGCGAGGATGTGACAGAATTAATTATGCAAGGCTGCAGAGACAGCTTAAAAATCGAGCATACAAATATGGACTTATCTTTTGATGCTACCGGTGCTGGCCACCACAGATGATTCCAGTTATGAAGCCGGCCCTGCTTGGTTAGTTCATTATTTCAAATTAGCTCTAATTTCCTTCAGACGTATGTGGCATTAGTCATTTTTATCTGATATACTTAGTTTACTTAATTTTTTTTATTATTATTTACTATTCTTTTTCTTTATTCTTTTCCCCATTACATGACTGAAACGCTCGGGAGAGAACATTAGGGCAAGAAAAAAAATGGGGCATTCCAAGTTTAATGATCCTGTTGATATTAGTCAATGTTTTAGGAGCCACAAATGCTCTTATGAATAGTTGGCAGTCTCCAAACATTTCCAAATAATTAATATTCTGATTTGATAAATGAATACAAACTAAGATATGGGGTTTAAATTCTTTTTTTTTTTATGTTGCACTTTATTTTTAGCTTTCTTCTCTGTTCCCATCCTGCTCTGGTTGATGAAACTGCAGCTAGCCAAAAGCATTTGTGTTCATCACGGGCTATCATTTTACACAGGATGTTACAGGCCTTTGGGTTCCTGGGCAGGGAGTTCTTTTGCTGCTTTGCTGTGCACTGTGATGGCACTGGCAGTTGCCCATATGGATCTTAACCCTGTTGGCCAGTGTGTAAAGCACAGGTGCTTCCAGGCAGCTCTTACACCTGCCGTCAGCAAGCACCACCTTCCCAAACCTACCTTGCCTCTTCCCGCTGGACCTCCGCCTGCCCTCCCCATCTCTGAACTCTTCATCACTGACATTAGATCTTTACATCTTTGCTGATGCAGGGTTCCCAAAATCAGTGTATTTCAGTACTGCCAATGGTAGCAGCAGCTCTGGGCTCTGCGCTTTACGCAAAAGCAGAAAGTGATGCTTGTCTGCTCAGGCAGTGTTTTGGCAACATCTGATGCGTGCAACTTGTCTGGGAAACCCTAATTAAGACCATTCAAGTCTGACAGCATTGCTCTTCTGTGGCTGGAGTTGAAGAGACATCAGATCTAGCCCTAGAGCCTCAGCTGTAAGCACTTCCTCTTGATGCCAGAACTCAAATATTCTCTGCTTTTCCTGAGCCCTGGAAAAAAAAGTTAAGAAACAAGTGACATCTGTCTTGCACATCCCTTCCTGGCATGCTAGCAGTGGATCTAATCAACAGCAAAGGAGATATTAAGAGTGAAATAGACAACAAAGAATCACAGGTTCAAGCCTTTGCAAGAATTTTAACTGTAGCTTCTTGGGATTTTTGTTTCATACCTTTGTGTGGCTTCTGAAGTTCAGGGTTAATTATTTAAAATGCAAGCTGAACAGGATATAGAATTGTAAGTCCTTCAGTAGCCTTTGGAAATCGAAAGTGACATTTATGTTAGGTCCACTAACCTGAGGAGGAACATACAGCTTTACAATATCAGGCAATAAAATGATATTCTACCCTAGCTGAGACCTCTTTTCATCTGTGTACAGCTTTTCATGATGTTTTGGAAGTGTCTGATGTACAAGAGCACAGTAACTCTCCTATTGTGTCTCAGCTGTAGAGAAATGGCTCCATCTCGGAATGGTCCATGCAGATGGATTGCTATACTTGAGGGGCAAATGTTTAATTAGGCAATTAGGAGTAGCAACTTCATTCCCCACTACTTGAATGCAACAGTGTGCAGCTGAATGTATTGCTTATTTGCTCCTGGATGTACTTTTCAAATGCTTCTTGAACAGCACTCACTGAGTGACCTTTCCTCATATAAGAAAAACAGCTCTGATTACACAGCCACTGCTCTCTGCATTTCCATGCTGAATACATCTCAGACTCATTTCTCCTTTCAAGCCTGTGTATAGAGTAGTCATCAATACAAGGTACTTAGCAATTACCCCAGCTTGTTTCAGGGAAGGCTATTAAGCATGTGACTCTTCTTCTTGTAAAGCGATGCTTTGTTTTAATGGATCGTTTTGCAAACAAATTATGATGATCCGTTGAACACATGAGTTGAAATGCCACTCTTTAGAGCTGGAATATTGCTGCAGCCATGGGTGGTAAATTGGGAAAAAGAATACATTGATAGTATCCATCTTTCTATGATGGCATATGATATGGTTGTGAAGAAAGTATTGGCAGAGGGGAAAAAATTGATCTTGCAACCCTCACAGAGTAACTGGTACTCAGAAGTTATTACATCGCTGTCTGAGTTTTTCCAGTGTCATCAGTTTTGATAATTATGTGTGTGCTTGTCTGTAATAAGCAGTAAAGTTTACCTAAAAGAGAGCGTGTGTTTTTGGCAAGGCACTACATCTGCTTGGAAAGGATTATTTGCTGACTCATTTGGCATAGGAATGTGGTGATTTTATGTTGATAGATAGAATCTGAGGATGTTTTCTGAGATGACTCGATTTGTGAACCAGAGTAAGTAGAGTGGAGGGAATGTTGTATTTGTCATCTTTTAATAAAGAAAGATTAAGAGAAGAGTGAGGACGGACTCAGAAATGCCTGAATTTGTGCTAGTACTTCAAGGAATTGAAGTCTAAGTCTAAGTCTAGCTTAGGCTTCTCTGGTGCCAATTAAAAATTTAGTTCCCCAGTGTTTACAAGCCAGAAACCTGGCTTTGCCTGGTACCTCCCAGCCTTTAGGTATGTCTGCTTCCATGCTGATTAACATATATATTATGCATGTAAATATATTGAAACTAGATGATCTTAAAGGTCCCTTCAAACCCAAACCATTCTATGATTCTCTTCCATGATTCTTCTCTTGAGAAGGCAGTTCAGAGCAGGAGTATCACTTCAGAGAAGGACTCGTCCGTTTCTTTTATGTCAGAAGGGATGGGTAATGTCTCAGTGGCACAGTCACTGTAGTGATGGTTATAGTTTCTTAGCACCCACCAATCCCATGGGGCTCATATGTAGGGGTTCAGGCCATTGCTGGCCCTGGCAATCTATCCCACAAGCAGGCAGTGGATGAGGCCTGGAGCCACCTCCTTCTTTCATTTCCCCCTGGGAATTAAGTTATTTTGGACTGAACTTGGCCTGTCCCCTGTGGTGTGGGCTGTTTGTACGTGCATGTAACAGCTCAGGAAGGAAGCAAGAAGGATTATCATGACACAGTTCCCAGAAACTACATTGTTCCTTCTCCAAAGTTTTATTGGGATCATAGATTGCTTATATATCCACGATGTGAAAAGCTAAGGGGGCACATGTGGAGAACAGTACCCCAAGGAACCTCCTGCGGTAGATCCCCAAGTAAGCGCAACAATTCAGTCCTTCCCTTGGCAATGAGAACAGCTGTTCAAAACTTAGGGCTTTGTCACCTTAACCTGCACATGGATCACGAGTGACTCACAATGCAGACCCTGCTGCAGGCTCAGGCTGAGAATGCAGTGGCACTGCTTTTTGAAGGGACTTGCTGGTGTTGGCTTCCTAGTTTTCAGACACCATGAAGGGGCTGGGTTTTAAGAGGAGAGTACTCAGTGCAGTCCGAAAACATTCTGAGGTGCTCTGTGTTAAATATGCAGAATCAGAGATCCAAATCCACAGTTATTTTAGAACATGTTGACTGGAATATTTCAGGCTGAATTATTCATGTTTTAATTTCTGGGAATAATTCCGGTGACATCACCACTTACATAGAAGTTGTTGGTCTTTGAATTCCATTACTGTCACTGTGGCTGCTGAAGCAATGGGAGCATTATAATGCTTTCAGTTCTTACAATACGCAGAAAATCTCATCCTTTTTGAAACCCTTCTTTTCTCTGGCTGAACTGAGCAAAAATTCTAGCCTTTGCTTTTGTTTTGTATATCAAAATTAGAAGTTTGACTGAATGGTGATTTTATGCAGTCTTTTTCTGCAAAAAAAAAAAAAAAATTCTGGATTGCTCTTTCCATACTACAGACCAAAAACTAAGTAAAGTGTATCAAGACTTTCAAATATTAGCTTTTGCAGATGTGACAGTTGAGAAACAGATGTTCAAAGAAAAGATTTTTGGCTTTATACCAAGATGTCAAAGACATTTAGGACAAATTAAAGTAAATTTTGTTAATTGCCAAAAACTGAACTGAATAAAAAAACATTTTGTGAAGAGAGAGAAGATTATTCTGACTCCCTTCCATTGCACTGATGATAAGGTCTGAGTTTCAAATCTAGACTGGTACAGATCCATAATAATTCCTAAATCAATTTCCAGATCGTATTTACACTGTTTTTCAGGCATGTTTTAATTGATACTGGTTATTACTGATATTTTCTGAAATTTTATAACAAGTGAAAACCTATGGTTAAAAGTTATGTGGATACACATTGTGAACTAGATTTGCTTGAACAGCCCAGCTGTAGGCATGGAGCATTAGAAACACTAACCAATGCAAAGGAAGATGTTAAATTGAATTGGTAATGGTGAAGTCTCATTTTTTACTAATATCTAAAAGGTTAAATAGTAAACCTGCTTTGCTTTTATAGATTAATAAAAGGAAAAAAAAGGCAAATAGGCAAAAGACTGGATGTTTCTTCTATTACAATCCTTCCAATGTTTTCTAGACAATGGGTGTTGTTTTGTGCCAAATAAGCCTCTGACTGCACATATTGTCACTTTACCAAATTATCTCAGACCCGGCAGATATATTCTGATCTCATGTTTGGAGATGAACGGTAACATCTGGCACTCACCTAAACCACATGGGGTATCAACTCTTGTAAACTGAATGTAACTTGTCCCTGTTAACTTTTCTCCATGGCAGAACACCTGCATGGTCTTCGGCCCTTTTCTGAGTGGCCAGCACAGCTATGTGCTGGACATGTGCTGGGCCTATTTGTCTGAGTGGTTCCTGTTTAGAAAAAAAATAATGTTTGAGCTCCGTGCTCTTTTGAATTTGGCCTAAAAGAGATTGTTGAATTTGATCTGAATTTGTGGTTTTAGTTCTCACAAACCTGTGAATTTTTGTGAATAACCGAGTTGTTATTTTACACTAATGATCAGTATTAGCAGTAGAAATGAGTAAGGAAGAATTTCCTTTGTGCAGCAGATTTCATGAAGTAAGATTTTTAATAACTTAACCCGTGCTCCAGGGTTAAAATATTAACTATGGTGCAAAATACAAATGACAGAAATAGGAAGGTGAAGAAATGGATATATGGTATTTATTGTTTAATAAATGCATAAAATATAACAATTGTGACTAATACAAGAAAGAATGAAATCAAGAATTGGAAGGAAAAAAGACACAAGATTAGATTTTAAATATTAGCTTAAGTGAATGTTAAAGAAATATTGAATTTTTTAAATGCAAATCCTGTCTCCTATCTAACTTCCCAAAAAATCAAGGGGACAAATGCAACATTGAAACACTACGTTGCAAGGCAGGACATCAAGAGCTCCAGCTCAGGAGTCCCCCAGCTACATTTCTCAAACAATAGAGCTATATGTCTACCTTGGCATGGGCACTTCTAAGATGGAAAACACAGCATAGACTAACATCTTCTAAAAAAAGAAATCTACTTGTGCAGAAGAAATGACAGTACTGAGTAAAGAAAAAAGATAGGGAAAAGCTTTTATTGGACAATGAAGGTCATCACACCTTGTTTCAAAATCACAGCACCTCTGTGGTTTTGTGTTTCGACCTCTTCTCGTGGTGCCAAGTTTGAGATTGTGCCCAGTGGAGAACTGATGAGAGCCTGAGTTCCTATGAGCATTCTTGCATTTGGCAGAGAGGCTCTTCTGCTTGCTGTTTGCTGCAGCAAAAAGAACAAAAAGAATTTGGTGAAGCTGGGGATTTGATGAAGCTGGGATCTGGAAGCAAGCACTTACAGGACTTATGCTGGTCACTGGTTGTTGTAAAGCCAAAACATGCTACTTAAACTTGAGCATATGCACACTGTGAATTAAATACAATTACCATGCAAAACTCTGAGGCATGAGGAAGAAATATATTTTGGTCTTCCTTATTGAGGTCTAGATAACTATTTGCAGCAAGAACAGAGAGCCTGGTATCTTGTAGGGTGAAGTCTAAGACATGCTGGTGGTTTTAATTTTGGTATAATTTTGCCTGGGAACAACACATAATAATATGTTTATAATGTAGTGATTCACAATGGCTTTCAGAGGAGGAAATGCACATTTACTTGAATGTGTATCTTGCCTTGTGGACAGATGGCTGGCTTTTTTGGGTGACTCAAGTGACAACATCTTTTTTAGGACACGTTGAGCAAAGGATGCTCTATTTTTCCATTATTACTGCTTCACTAATATGTGTTACTGCTGAGTCTGATTAAAAACATAAAAAAGTAGATGAATCTAGAACAGGTCATGGTGAGAGAGGAAACCAAATAACTGACAAGTCAATGTTTAACATAATCTTAGACTTACAGCCTATGGCACCCGGTCTTTCAGTGAAGCTGTACTAGTCTCCCTGAACCCTACAGGCTTGAGAACTTCTGGAAATATTTCCTGTTTTGGTGCCGTTTGAGTGCCTGCAATTCATGATTAGGTTTCCAGCCCATTTTGTCCATGGTCGTGTTTTGGAGAAATCTGAGAATAAAAAACAAATTCCTCATCTTTTGCTTTCCATTTGAAATGTTTTTACAGAAACCAAAGGAGTCTGCTGGACTTTTTCGAGAGATCAAATAGGATAGCATGAAAAAATAACATGTTTTTAGCATTTGTTTGTTTACAGTAGATAAAGATGACAGATTACTTGATTTCATTTGGAAGACTCTTTCCATTAGAGCCACCCTTGTTTCAGTGTGTACTTTACGCATATGCAGCAATTTAAGGTGTGACATTCACTCATTTAAAGTATGTGGTTTGCTTTCAGGCTGCACAAAAATTACAGCTTCTTGCAGATTTTTCTTTCTTAACAGCTTTTAATCTGGATCTTCTCAGAGTCTTCCACCTGGGCTGTCTGTTTCTTCTCTTAATATTCAGTGCACTTTTCACTCCATTTGCCTTACTGTCTTATGCAGACCCTAAAACACGCGCTGTTCTTAATGACCTTGGGCAGTAGTGTATGCCTTGTTTTTTTCCCAACCCCCAGCCAGGAAGCAGAAAAACAGGGTGTGCAAAAAACAGGCAGGAAAGTAGCTTTAAGTATCTTGATGGCTGTAAGATCTTTTATTTAAAAAACAAACAAACAAACAAACAAAAAAAAAAGAAGCCAGCAACCCAACACGCTTTTCTTGGACACTCTCCAAATTGTGGCTTTGTAAAATGTTAATTTTAGAGTCTCTGTCCCCATGTAGAAGTGAAGCTTCTAATAACACAAGCAGGACTTCCTTTCTCTCTTTCCTCCCACCACAAAGAGATATACAAATAGCATTTTTCCTGCAGAATAAATAACTTCACCAAAATAGATATATAACTCCACTGTAAAACTCAGTCTGTTTATAGCTGAAATCCAATTGTTATTTTGCAGCTGGTCTCTGCATCGTATGCTGAATCTTACAGAAGGTTGTTAGCTTATCTGAGATCTTAATTTTTAGCACATTAGTTCCTTTTGAATGAGAAATCAGCCTTATTCCTGACGTTTCTCAGTAGGCATTTCTGCAAGCAGTAGGTACAGTGAAGTTCATTAAAATAGCTGGGGTAGATTAAGGGTCTGCAGGCTGCTCGCAAGTGTGTTCACCTGAGCAGCCACTGCACAAAAAGCAACAGCTGGAGGCAGGGATGGATGCAGCTTGGCAGTGATGGCGTGTGTCCTGCTAGAAGCCTCTGCTGCTTCCCCGACCCTGCAGAGCAAAGGAAGCAATTGAAACTGGGGTGAGCCAGAGGGTGGAAATCATGTCAGACAGGAGAGACCTGTATGGCACTTGTCCACGGTGTAACAGCCGTGAGGCACTTGTTCCCAGGCTGCATCTTGTGTGGAGGTCATTAGTCACGTGCTTGGAAATGGCACCCATAAGGAGTATCGATAGCTCAGTGCTAGACTTCCTTGTTGGCTTATTACTTGCCTCATTTGAAACAGGTAGCTTAAGCCTATAAAGTGATGTTTGTGTTGCTTGGTCCTATTTTGCTGCAGACAAAGAGAAAGGTTTGGCCAAACAGGGACAGTCTCTGGAGCACTCCCGCGCTATATATGGAGCCGGGGCCTTGAAGGGTTGAGATGACACAAACCAAGTCATAGAATCATAGAATATCTTGGGTTGGAAGGGACCTCAAAGATCATCTAGTTCCAACCCCCAAGTATGGGAAGGGGTGCCACTCACCACATCCCACTGCTCAGAGCCTCACCCCCTGGCCTTGAATGCCTCCAGTGATGGGGCATCCATAGCTTCTCCACTTCTCTCCACACTACATACACTCCGTGTACTGTCCATTACTCCTGCCTACTAAGCTATACTGCTCTGCTTTCTGCTTTTTTGAAGTGAAGAAGGGAGAGGGAAGAGTAAAAAGGAAGATTTTTGCAGGACATTTTGTGGGTGCATTTAGGACAGAGCTAGTATCTTCATAATAAGCTGTAATTTCCAAACTATAGGTCATGGTCGTAAGATGTTTGTGATTTTTGGAGCTGATGTTACTTGCCTAGAAGCACTAATCAGAAATGTATTTATGAAGGGGAAATTTGGGGAAGCAGCCTTCTCTTTTTTTGCCAAAGCCAATCTTAGATTTTGACCACAAGAAAGCAAAGTGTGGAGAGAAGTGGAAAATTATGTTGCTGTTCCAGTTCAGGTCTTGTTGTCAGAATATGCAAGACCTAACAAGATTAGAGCAGTTTTGCCCTTTAATTTAAACAGATGCATGTTGGAGTCACTAGCAGATTTACATCACAGCTCTGGTTCAACACTGAGTCATGGGATTATTTCATTCTGCTGTATTCTTTTTTGATGAACCACTTTGCTCCTTGTTTTGTGAGGGAGGGTTAAGCAGTAATTCCTCAATGAAATATTTCTCCCTTGTTGAAACTTGAACGGGATATTTTCCAGAAACTCGGCTCAGAAACCACCCTTAACATACCAGCTCTGCCAGAAATGCCTTACCAGGAAAGCAGATTGCCCAGGGGGTGGTAGCGTTAATAAAATGGGCAAGGGGGACTTTGAACAGAGCACCTCACTCACATGTGCTGAGGAGCTGGCCCAGAACATCTGCAAAGAACCAGCCATCTGCATGGTTCCAGGCTGCAGCTGCTGCAGCATCATAACGAGGCACTAAATTGGAGCTCAGAAATGAGAAGGGACTAACTCGGTGCACGAGGGAGCCACGAGCTAGCTAAGGGATGTAATGAGGTTTTTAATTCAACAGCCTCCTTGAGACCTGTAAGATTTTCCTGTAACTCTAAGCTTCTAATGAAGAAAAACGTTTCTGCTGGGATGAAAAACAGAAGGTACAGTTACAACGAGGCTTGATTGTGCTTGCTAATGCAAATGGTGAATGGATATTTTTTTCAAATCAGTGTTCTTAAATCGGAGTATATTTAAAATGTCAGAAGGAAAAAAAAGAATATCTTCGCCTGGTACTGATTTTCCTCGTATGTTTTACCTATGTTTAAATCTGTTTTGCTTTCTCTCCGAGAAATTTGATCTTCCCCAAAGTGTAGACTGTGTAGCTATAGGAGCAACACTGCATTGCTCTTGGAAAAATCTGCATGCCATTGTGCTTAGATTTCCTTGCTTTTGCGTCTGAGCCGAGCCCCTGACAATTGAAAATATTTAAAGAAGGAAAACTAAACCCTAATGAATGTGAAAGGCATTTGCACAAAAATACAAGCCGTCTTCCTTCTGTCTTAATAGAAATACCTTAAAAGGACTGCATAGGCTATACCAATAAATGCAACTACTCTATGTGCGCCAATTTTTGAAAGTCTTTGTTTCTATTTTTGTCTCCTTACTCCTTATCCAAATAAAGATCTGTAAGTAAGTACAATTTCTGTCTGTGCCTAAGCTCAGCAGCTCTGTGGTCACATCTTCATATCATTTTTCCTGTGAACTTTCAGTTCCTCCTCCTTTACTTGGAACAAAATCAAGCACTCTGTTAATGGCCAGGACTCTTCAGCAGGAAGTCCGTACCACATCTCATCTGGGCCTGCACAGGCAATAGGTGAAATGCTATCAGGTGGAACTGCGATGAATAACTTTAAAGTCACTTTCCTATAATAGAAACTTAGTTTAAGAGCAGAAGTAGTGCTTGTCTGCTTCACTGCTTTCCAAGACCTGTTTTCACCATGTAAAGTCAATTGGCTGTAAGCTATGGACCCAGCTTGGCTTCAAAGAGTGCCTGGCTCCTCATTCACAAACTAAATGCTCTAGAGAGCTGCCAAATTGGGGAGATTATTCTGTCTCATTTTCTGGCAAGCTGCGACTGCGTGTATCGCTTCATTTATATGCTAATTGAGGCCAAGCCTCCAAAGAGGCTCCATACAATATCAGTGTGACTTGGCTCCCTCTCTATGATTATTCTGCCTTCCAGCAGCTTCAGTGAGTGCTCTGAGCCGGAGAACGTTTGCTGCATCTTCATCTATGAAGTCCCGAATCCTAGCCCCAGCTTTCTGAATGTGATGGTGAGACTAGAGGAGTGTGGGTCCCTCGTGTGAACGACCACCGTGGGGCTGTGAAGGTGAGCTCAAACCATTTGTTGATGAGGACTCTCCCTCTGCTCTCTCTGGCTTGAAGGAGATGTTGTTTCTCAGGTCAGCCAGTGTAAGAAGAGATTGCGGAAGGCATGGATACTTCCAGGGACGATGTGTTGACAAGGTAGAACAGCCAGTTCTGTTGCCTCCTCTCTTCTGCCGGCTCATATATGATCATAAAGCAAAAGTTCTCTCTACTCTATTCTGCCTATTTTTAAAGCACAGTAAGGATCCATGCATTCAGTCATTCATTGAGGAGCACTGTGTTATTGAAAGAGCAGGTACCAATATTGTGGTGGTTTTATGCTGGCTCAGCTCCACCACACTGCTATCACTCTCCTAACCTTTTGAGGCTGCATTAGCTTTTCATTTAATTGTTTAGTATTTGATAAACTTCACAAGCCAAGGATGACGTTTCCAGTAAATGGGACGCTTGCCACAAGCTGAATTCACTGGAGGTTTCACGAAAGGCTACTGAACATAGAGTGGGAAATGCATGTGTTTGTGGTACAAAATCTTTGAGCCTTTTCAGAGGGAAGTATTAGTACCTCTTGCTTAAATCAGAGAGGTGATATTGGCTCACAAGTGTATTTTACCAGGGATCCAGAGCTCCAAGGATCAGAGTTCTGTGCTAAATTCTGAAATTTCCATGTGATATCATTTCCTTCCTTTTTTGAACTTTCTCCGAGAAACACATCAAGGTGTATTTTAAAAAGCCTTGTTAAAAGAGAACTGAGCACTTGAAAGTTAGAAAATTCCCAGCTAGCAGTCACCTGCACACACCCTTTGCAGAGCTGCAGTACAGCACATGCCATTACAGACAACAGCAGCACCAGTGTGGGTGCATGGAATTGCTAAATGTCTAACTCTTCAATAGCCAGTGTTTGTACTGGATTTCACAGTCCTGGTCCAGGTAACCAAAGAGGGGGTTCATAGTCTACTGGGGAGCGCAGATGGCCAAGGAAAGAGTGTTAACACAAATGTGTCAAAAGTTCCTGTGTTCTCATGTGTCAAGTGCATGCTCACGACTTTGGAATAAGGAATGATTTGAAATCAGGACTCATGGCTTGGACTCAGGCAGCTATGTTATCTCTGTACATGGGAAGTGTGTTGTTCTTGTCTGAGCTGTGGCCACGCCTACTTCTCATACAGGGTGCGAGGGATATCAGAATCAGTTCAGCGCGGACCATGTCCCTGCCTCAGGCAGTTCAAATTTAGGCTGCATGTGCAAGGTAATTTGCTTACCTAGGGTGTGATCTGGCACAGAGACACTCCCCGCCTCACCTATTGATGTGGAGTCATGATCCAGCCAGTGAAGGAAGGAAGACTCATTAAGCCACGGGGAGACAAAGCAAGAGGGAGCACGACTGTTTTGCTTGATGATGAAGCAATTTCCTGGGGTGGACCAGGTGTGGGATCCGGTACTTCCCAGAAGCACTTAAGCATTTTTGCAATCTGCTCATCACTCACCAGAGAAACCTTCCATGGGATTTCCAAAGCCTGCCTGTGCATTGAATTCCCTTTGTTACTGTGAACCGTTTATTTGAATCTCTCCTGAGCAACGTACTGCCTCAGGGTTATGACCTGTTGGCTGACAAAAATAGGTGCCAGGTGAGGTTCCTGCCAGGGCATGACCGCCAGGCTGAAGAATACTACAGCACTTGTGAAAGGACGCGGCTCGTTTATTTCCATGACACACTGTTCTTTTGTGTGCTGTATGCAGCAGGTCTTGGCAAGCACTGCTCATGCAAGTCTCTATTTTACATGGAAAAGCTCCAAAGTTGATAAATTTCCTGTATAAGATAAAGGACATCTCTGTTCTAGGCCAGGATGCTTTTGCTAGCATCCTGTTGCTATTCGGGCTGCAGTTCTATTGCTGCTGGAGTACGACACTTGTTCCTTAGCAGATCCGGAGGCTTTGAAATTTGTTTATTCTATGCTGGAATGAAAGGAGAGCTCTTTGTAATCTTACTGATTTTTACATACACATTTTTCTTGTCAACTCAATTGCCGTGATGTCCTCTTTTGGACTCTCAACAGGATGTTTAAATTTGTGAAAATGTATTTTGTGGTATCAAACACTGCCTTGATGCAGGATGCATCCCATTTTACAGTGGTAGTTCTGCACAACTTAGAGGTTTCAACTCCAGACCTTCTCGGATGGACAGAGCAGGAACTTGAACACAGGTGTCCCACGGCCAAGAGCTCTCTCGATAGGGTAAATAGCTTCCATTCATTGCCAAAAATGCTGATTTTGACTGAAAGGTAAAAGCTTATTTTTTTCCAAAATATTCCAGCTATGCTGCCAGCTGGCCACACTGAGGCTAGCTGACAATGCCAGTTACTTTTGAAATGTGTAGAATTGTGTTTCACAAAGTTATGCACCTACAGACAGGGAAAGCTTTTGCAGCAAAAAGAAAATCCCACTGGTAGATTACACTGGAGAAGTATCTGGGGAGAGGAGAGTGATTTAAAGAGGAAGAGTGGAAGGGATGGTTTTCCTGTAGGGCTTAGACACTACCTTTATCAAGGTAAAGGAGGTGGCACACATAAATAGGGGCTTCCTTACTACAAGAAGATGGAAGAAAAAGCTCTGCAGTTTCAGAAGTTTTATGGCAGCATATTTGTGTGTCTGAGAAAACTTGAGTTGTTGACAGTGGTTAGTGTCCTGCTGAGCACTTCTGAGGGCTGTAATTGCAATGGCTTGTCTGGGTACAGAAAATGCATGTGTTGTGATGCTGGCAGTTGTGTGAAGACTTGCTGAAGGTAGTGGGTGTAACAACCACGCTTCATTTTATTTGCAAAGTGCAATTAAGTTTCATGGAATAGATAGCTGAAACAATAGGAGCCACCACCCCAAAACTGAGGGTACGTGCGAAGCTGTTCAAAAATCCGTGTTGTGTGGGTGGAGGGTTTGATAACATGCTGAAGTAAGGTGCAGATGGCTGAACGTAGTTCATGTGGGAGAGAAACCAGAAAGACATCACAGCAGACGCATAGAGAAGACATCAAGAAAGTCCCAGCAAAATAAAAATACTTGCTGTTTAACTGAATAAAAGCCATCAGTGTCTTCAGGAATCCAGCAACCTGGAGCTCAGGGCAAGCAAACAAGGTTCTACCTTCCCCGGTGTTCTCACTGATACAAGGAAATGGATGTTTATGGAGTTGCACTGAAATCAAAAGGTTTTGTTTCAAAAAAAAATAACAGGACCACATTCCACCATCTGTCCATCTGCCTGGGAGAAATGATGCAGAAATATCAGGCGACTGCTCAGCCCAGCATATGGAAATACTCAGACAGATCTCCATTACTGCAGTGTGAAAGAAGCAGGGATCTCTGCTTCCAGCTCTAGATAAGAGAATCTGTTATAGGGAATGCAACTTCAGATTTCAGGGCAGAAAATATAAATGGAAATCAATGTCAAGGGAAAAGCTGAGTCAAAATGAAATACAAACCTGGCCCACCTAGCCTACTGGTGCTTTCCATGTAGCATTATTTACCGGATACAGAGCTGAATTTGGCAAAGCGAGACATGCACTTAAATTTGGAGGCTTGCCTTTTCTCTTGATTGCGCGGTCAGCTTGACCACCATTCACCTTTACACATCTTTCTGATTACTACAGTGTCTCACATGCTTTCTCTTGTATGAGCTTTACTTACTTATTCACTATTCACCTATCTTGCCACCTTCTTTTAGTTGATTCATATTTTATGCACAGTGTTAGCTTTGTTGACTAGATCTGTCATGTGAATGACTTTTCTGTCTTTGAAGAAAGGTTATCTTATGGCTTTGTTTGAAAAAATCTCTTAGGCTTGAATTTAAAAGATTGCTAATATTCTGAATTTGGGTTACAACTGAGACAAAGTTCAAGAATACCAAAGCAGCACCTGCCACATATAGTTCCTCTGTCTTTAAAGTGTCAGCAGGCTCCATCTAATTTCCTGTACAACCAAGCCTGACTTTTATTAAAGCGCCGTCCCAGTCTGACTTGCATTAGTTCCATGAATGATGGCCAAGCGTTGATTTAGATACCTCTTACACTTAAATTGCACTAAATGCAAAGCAAATGGGCTTAAGGCAAAACTGAATCCATGCTGTACATCATTCTATTGCATCCTTCAGAACCTCAGCTAGCTTTCTGATGAAGCACCAGCCAGAGTTCTGTCTTTTCAGAGCTTTCATAGAATAGCTTGGTTTGGAAGGGACCCCGAGGATCATCAGGTTCCAACCCCCCTGCCACAGGCAGGGCCACCAACTTCCAGATCTGCTACTAGATCAGGTTGCCCAGGGCCCCATCCAACCCAGTCTTGAACACCTCCAGGGATGGAGCATCCACAGCCTCTCTGGACAGCCTGTTCCAGCACCTCACCGCTCCCTCTGTATAGAATTTCCCTCTGACATCCAATCTAAACCTTCCCTCCTTGAGCTTAAAACCATTCCCCCTTGTCCTATCCTTTCCAGCTTGCATTACCCAGAGTCAAACTTCTAGACTTTTGTCAGCCAAAATTAGTTTATGTGTAATAAAGAAGCTCTTAGTAAGCTTTCAAAGTGAGAATATATCAAAGGCAATTCTTTATTTCACACAAAAAAGTGAACAGTGCAAGATACCACAAGGATGCATGAAATAAACCACTTGGGTCATCCAATGCAGTGCCTCACAAACTCAAGGGTAATAGATGGTTAGACCCAAAAGGTCTACAAATCACCCATTGTGCATATACCACAAGCCACAAAACACTCCCCAGTGCTCTGTAACAGCTTGAAGACATATAGTACATCCCATTCAAAGCCACAAACTGGTGAGTACCACAGCCCTGCTGCTGCAATCATAGAGACCAGCATCTAGCATCTCCTTTAATGTACCATAAGAGGCTAGCAAGACATCTAAGGCATTTTCAATGTCCTAAGTACCAGATACACTGAAGTGCTCTCAAACAAAATGCAGTAAGCAATATATCCTACGACATCCTTCAGCTACACTTTTGCAATCTGCTGCTATTACATAGGTTCAGAGAGAAAGTTTCAATACAGCACGCACACATGTAAACATGTTCTCCTGTGATCTTCTCATTTGTGCTTGACGTGAAGCAAATTTAGGGTCACAACCATCCGAGCAGACACATCTCCTAAGAATTCCCCTACTCAGATGCAAGTCTTACATCCTTATATCTATGAGCTTTTTTCTTCCCATGTTCCACCAACAGTCTTAATCTCCATGAATTGCCGAGAAGATTGCCCCTCCTGAAAATACACCTTCTGTAGATTCAGAAACATCTGCATATGTTGAGTATCATCATATCTGGATGTTTCTGGCTGAGCTGCTGTATCCTGTTCCCTGTACATGTGCACAGATGGGGAGTATGCACATTTCTTTTTCTCCCTCTCTCGAAACAAAACATCAAATACGGTAACCTAAAAGATATGTACTACAGAGGATTCTATAGAACATAGGTATGTTTTCAAAACGTTGAATGTTTGTTTTTGAGTTTTAGTCTAGTTTAGGCCTTCATTTACCTGAAACAGTTGCATCACTCTTATCACACACAGAAATATCAACTCTGCTAGGGAGCAGAAAGCTAATTCTCTGAGGATAACTCCAAATAAAATTAAGGAAAGAAAAATCTTAGGTCAGTACTCTTCTGATAACAGGTAGATGAGAACTTGCTCCACATGAAGAACAGACTTGGTCTGTTGGCATCCAAACAAATCAGCAGTGTGACATTTGTTTCTCACAGGAAAATCCTTTCCCTAGAGTGCAGACAGGAAATTCAAAATAAGAAGAGGAAAATACCAAAGGACCACTGAGGGAAGGGGAGGATCAGAAAGAACAGTGCTCACTTGTTCCACAGACTAAGGAAAGAAAACTGTGTGAGAAAAAGTGTTTATTTCTAGATTATCTGAAGAGCTCTTATTGCAGAACAAATCACTCTCCTGCTATGGAGTGTGCAAACTACTGTGTCTTTATTTTCTCTTTACTTTTTTTTGGGTAAAAATACACAATACCAACTAATGTATGAGAGAGACCCTTAAGTTTGTTCACTGCACCTATTTTTCTGACTACCAACCACTGGGAACCAGCAGCTTCTGTGAAGCCCTTGACCGTTGTGTCGGGAATTTTTGGTCCACTCATTGATCCTGTAGCAGGCCAGCACTAATAGCAGTGCACAAGCATTTAACATGGGGACCTTCTGCTGGTTATACACTGCCTAGACTAATTCTGCCCTCTCAAGCTGCTACACTCTATGTGATGCCACGTTACAGGAGTAACGTGGTGTGGTAGACACTCAACCAAGCTTTGTTGTTTCTCCACAAATCCACTGATGGCAGCTTCAATTTGGACTGTTGCTGTGATATCAGCTTCCCTCAGAGCCCAGCACCAAAACGCTGGGCAGCTGTGCTGGTGGTGGGTAACAAGAATTAATTACTTCAGCTCAGGGAACAAAGTGTGATTCACCTTGTAACAAAGGGCCAGGTGAGGGGCTTCTGCATGGAGCTGCTGTGATGTTCAGTGACAGCAAGGCTGTGAAATGGAGCTCTGAAAAGGATATTCCTCCCACGGCATTTGCTGACTTAAAGTTTTGGTCAGCTGGATCTTTGGGCTTCTTGCCAGCCCAGAAGAACTAACAAAGGCCATTTCTTTGGTTGCATATGGGCAGGAAAGAAGGAGAAGAGGAGAAAAAGGAGGGACTGTAATACTTTTAAAAGAGAAACATTTTTTTTTTTTTTCATAGAAGTATAAATGTCTTATTTATATTGACACAGCCTCTGGTTATTGTGATAATACTTAAATCTGTGAGAAGTGGCACAGATTACACCGCTTTAACAGAGCACAGAAACCAAGGAAAGTTAGGATACTCTTGAAACTGAACCTACAGTTCTACTGTGGAAGGAAGGAAAAAAAAAAGAAAAGGAAACATGCAAAATTAAGCCTGACAAGGAAAGGCTTGGACTGGATTTGTCCATCAAAGATTATTTCCACTCACTCAACGTTTTTGCACTCAGTTTCCTAGGCTCTTCGGAGCGTTTGTGCTCTTGAGACAATGTTATCAATGTTATCAGGACTGGGGGATTCTTCAAATAAAGAAATAAATAAGCTGCTCACATATCCTCTCACTTTCAAAACTCCCCTTTCAGTTTCTCAGTCATTGAAAATGTCTGACTGAACTCAGGAATTTCACGGGGCTCACATCCCTCGGCCATGGCATGTTTGACGAAAGTTGAGCTGTTAGATATCATTCCTTGAACAAATTCCAAAATAGCCACATCTTTGCATTCTCTTCCTGATCTGCTACTGGATGCAAATGCCATCATTGTAAGCATTGCCAAATTCTATCCAACTTATTCTCTTTTTAAAAAAATTCCAATTATTATTATTTTTAAAGGGAGTAAGAACAACATTTTAATAGCAAAGTATAACTATTGTTGTCCTTTCTCTATATAAGCTGTTATCAAGTTTTTGAAGTTCTGCCAGCTTGTTTCCATTACAAGGAAAACCTGATACCAGCTGGAATTTTTGCAGTACAGAGGGAGTGACTGCAACGGTCCTGTTGACTTAAAAAACATGCACAAAATCCTGAGTTTTATGAACATGGAATAAAGAAAGTGAAAAGCTTTCTTCTTAACTATCTCTGCCTTGTCATGAGTACTAACCCCGAGGAAGCTCCATCTTTTTAAACTTCTTTCTAGTCTAATATCCACCACAACTTTTATCATTCTCTCTTTTCTTTTCAAGGCTTTTTTTTTTTTCAGTCTGTACAACCCATCAGTACTTCAAGCTCTAGCTATAAAGTGTTCCAGCCCTGTGCTTATCTTCCCCAACAGGAGCCTCCCTGCTCGCATTGTGCGGCTCCTACTCAGAGTTTTGGGTGTTAGCTTCTGGGTTTTTTTCTGCCATCACTAACCCCTGAGAGTCCTTCAGTCTCACACTCTGTTTAATCCAAGCCTGTGACTGATGAAAATGGTTATTAACGCTTTCAGTGTAACAGCTGGCTGCAGCTAGTGACATTAAAACCAGCTGTCATGTTCACTCTGTTGATCTCATGCATCAGTGGGCAGGTAAAGCGTTCTCATCACAATGATTTGCCAAAATGGAGAAATCAGACTGTAGAATGGATCCTTGCTAGTACGTGAAGCACACATGAACACGCAATAGC
Source organism: Numida meleagris (assembly GCF_002078875.1). Taxonomy (NCBI): domain Eukaryota; kingdom Metazoa; phylum Chordata; class Aves; order Galliformes; family Numididae; genus Numida; species Numida meleagris. The sequence continues at coordinate 86,378,711 of NC_034409.1, forward strand.
CCTGTTTCATCTACAAAGCAGAGTTCCATTTCAGCATGTGTACTCTATTAAGCTTTCTCTGCATCAACATAAAAAAAAAACCCTTGAGTTCTGCAGTATGACATGATTTGAGCCATATGGTGCATGAGAAACAGGTGGAGCAAAGCCGAGCAAAATGCATGAAAGGAAGAAAAAATGAATCACATAATCAAGATAAAGGACTACACTTGTGACCATCACCCTCCCAGCAATTATTACCAGAATAAATAAGCAAGCCCTTCCCAGTAAAGAAATTACCCATGATTGTAGGTTGAATGTCAGAAATTATCTGCTAGCATGCAGCATTCTTTAGAAAGGTGTTACTAACAATTATTTGGTCTATGCTATACGTGGCTCTGGATTGCTGGAGGACTGATGTGTCCGACTTACGTGCTGCTTAGTTGTGATCTGTTTTTGCTAAGAATTTTTCACCTTCCTTGTGGAGTTTTAGTTCAACATGTCAATGGTGTGATTCTCAAACTTGCTAAGGCTCTTTTCGAAGCAGCTACTCGAACACTTCCCAAGCAAATATTTGTTGAAGTGCTTATTAGCCATATGATCTTGTTCTATATTTTGTTTTCATGAATGTTGTTATTAGCAGTGTTAATGAAAATAAGAGGCAATTTGTAAAAGGTGTTAATACTTCTACCCTGGCTGGTTGAAGAGGATGAGTTAATAGGAGTATTTACAACTACATGTCTTGCTTTTATTTTTCCTTTTGCTTGATGCCTGTTTTCTTTTTATAGCAAGAAAATACGTAGCTGTGTGTTCCTATGGCAAGCAAAAGCCAAAGCAGTCATCCAGCTGTTAAAATTAGTGTTAGATCTGAATTTTGTGTGGATTTCCTGCTGCATGGGAGGAAATCAGCTTTCATTGCTTCTTTCCCCTCCTCCCCTTCTAGCCTTCTATTAGATTAATACCAGAAGCATGAAGTAACGTTGAACAGAAAGCTGTTGCTTTTAGCTCTTGGAAAACTTGGCAGCCTTTCTAGAAATGAAGGGGGAAGGGGAGCCTGAAACTTCTACTCGCAAAAGAATAGATTTCAGGCATTCTGCATGAAGAAATATTTTTCTCCTATAAAGCCTCTGAGGTTTTACAAGCAAGCTAATGGCAAACTACTCCAAAGACTAATAAGGATCCAACATCAGCCCTTTCATCTCTGTGCATTCATTGGCTGGCTGTTTCTGTGTCCCCTTTTCATACTGCTACCCAGCTTAAGTGCTGTTAGCGAAGTGTATAGCTAAGATGGTGTATTTCTCTTCTTGGTTGTGAAGGGTTTCTCAGATAAGTTCACAGGACAGAGCTGTGGGAGCTTGCAATCAAGATGAACGGTGCTGTTCATGAAATGCTAGGATGCTTCTGTGACTGTTACAATGTTTTGGCAGCACAAAGAAGAAGGAAAAAAATGCAACGTGCAAACAAGGCATTATGAAACTTAAGAGAGACCACCCCCAGTGTCCTATCGCACATTTCACAGTCCTCTTTAAACTACAGTACAAAATTTTAATTTATTAAAACAATGTGTTAAAAACTGTCATATGTTAATTTCCTGTGATACTGTGGGATCAGCAAGCATATTTTATTGCTTCCTGTGGGCCTAATCCTACATCAGTCGGTGTGAATTTCATTGGGAACACGTGGGATCGTGGTTGCAGCAGGGCAGACCCAGATGGAAAAGCATGCATGGGACTGCTCTGTAAACAGGCAGCCTGGGCTGCTGGCGTGCAGTGATGCAGGACAGGCACAGATGCTCTGAGGTGAGCAGCTTGGTATCAAAGCTGGCTTGGCTACAGGAGCTGGCTTTCTACAGTAGTGACTGGTGTAAAAATGCAAGGAGGCATTGGTCCATCTCCCTTTTCTGCCCATGCTGTCCGATAGGACAGAATGCACACCATTCTGCAACCCTCTCCCCCACCCTGCTCCATTTTTAGGATTTTGTAGAAGGAGTTGCAACGGCAGTCAGAGAGTTAGGTGCCTACTGTTTTGGTTAGGCTGAGTTTGCATTAGGTATTAGTGACTCTGCGGGACGTTTGTCTTTGGGTTTTGCATATTTTGTTTACCTAAGCACATAAGCAGCTTTGAGTAAAGGACAGATAGGGAGAAAATGATAATTTGTATTTATTTTCTGTTGCTTTAATCCTGTCCCTGTTTGTAGAAAACAAACAAACAACAAACACACACACACAAAGCTAAGGCTGAAATTTGTCTGCCTCTTATTCTGCCCCCAGTACTGCAGGAAAGCAGTAGTGATATTGCGTCATCTTTTGTGTTGTTAATGGGAGCTAATTTCACATTTGAGGGCCATCTGCTATGAAAATCCCTCTACAGCTCTTTTCAATGCACACACAAAAATTTCTTAGCAAAGGCAGCTCCATGAAGCAGGTGTGAGGATGTATTTTATCTAACCTTTGTTAGGATGAGCTTTCACCCTTAAGAAAGCACTAGCTCAACTGTAGCCCAAATTACTCTGAAGAGAATGAAGTACCTTTTGGCAACCATCTTCCCTTTTGGTAGAAAGGCACTGTTTTACCTCTTTTGACTCTACTAGTTAACTGAATTTCGTCTGAAGAGGAAGAAAGTTTTTGCAGAAGGAAGGACTCAAATGAGTACTTATTTCAACACAGAGATCTAGTTTTACATGAATTAACTTTAAAATCAAAGTAGTATCGTGGGTTTTTCCATTCAATGTTTTGCTCTAGTGGAGATTTTGTGTGTAACCTTGGTCACGTGGCTTGAACGTTTTCAGATCTCTTCAATCTCCCTTCTATAGAAAGTACTACCTTGCTCAGACAACCCACTGCATTGTTATAGAGAGAGATATAAAAACATTTGTGCATCTAGATTTGATAATGACAGATAGAGACCAAATGGGAACAGCATATTTTCCTGGCTTGGCATCAGAGACAAATTTAGGCGTGTATGGGAATCTATTAATCAGCTTATTGCCTGCTGGGAAAAAAGTCTAGATGGAGCAACCACAGGACACAGATACCCCTTGTATCCAACCACCAGCTACAGCACAAATTGCTGCACTCGTCTGTGACTGTAGTTGTGAAGCACTGCAGCTACTGTATTTGCACCATGTCTTCTTCGCCCATCATTTGCTTACTGCCTTAACATCTGAAAAGAACACTGAACAAGGTGCTGCCCGCAGACCCTGTGCTTGGGGTTATCAGCTTGTTTGTTCACAGAACTGGCTATCACGTATCAAACACGTATTTGTGCATAGAAAAACTTTAATAATGCTGTACTGAGTTTAGCTGCAGTATCAAGGGTTGAGTAATTAAATCATAAGCCATTCTTATTCACAAATGCACGCTGCTTCTGGCAAAGGGAAGCAATTAATCAGCTACAAAGACAGCCACGCTCCAGCTAATAGGGTAGTGCTCTTGTGATACGAAGAGTCATGTCTGGCCTGTGTTAGTAAAAATCTTTTTGATTACCAAAACGTGTTACTTAAATAAGAACTAGCAAGACCTTTTATTACACTAAATGGTATAGTTGCTTTGACAAAAATGGTTGCCTTTCCAACAAATCTTGTCTTGTTTATATCTTTAGGTCATTTTGGCTACAACATTGCTACTACTTATATAAGAAATTATCAGTTACGCAATTTACTGATAGAGACATTTTAAGGTGACAATCATTAACAGGAAACTGCCTGAATTATCTAAATCCTCACTTTCATGGCTGTTCTGAAATATAGCCATACTCTTTAGCATGAAAAGAGCAGACCCTGCAACTGCAATGCAAAATCAGCAAACCCTCACAGAAGTGCAACGAAGAACAAGCCCTGCCAGCCTGGTCTTTTAAGCTGAGAACTCAGCTGCAAAAGCAGGCAGCACTTGATGATTCAGAGGAATGCAAAACCCAACCACTTTCTTGCCTTGCAATTACAACCTAGTTAATTGTGTACAACAGCGCAAAGGAAGAGAGGGAGGAAATTCCTTCCCTGACCCTTCCAGCAATTGACTTGTGCCCTGGAGCATGAGATTTGATTACTCATGTAACTTATTTTCCCAAGGCGGTTTGTTGTTGATAGCTCTTGTGTGACAATTCAATAAAGTTTTAGGCCAAGTCACAAGAACTCCTCACTGGCTGAACATCATCTTAATTTTCTTTTTGTTTGTTATACCTCTGTAATGCATGCTGGATTAACAGATTTCCAGATTGTAGCTCAGATGACAAGCGGAACTATCAGGCATGATTATTTTTTTTTCACCAGAATGGTACTAATGAATACAGTCATGCTCCAGGTTGCCTTTTTGTTTAGCAGAGATTCCTTCAGTACCAGATCCAGCCTGCTACACTGCCTCAGAATGTCTTTGATGAATTAAGAGTAGAAGAATCACCACTTACTTTGAAGTTTCATCAGAAGCTCAGGTTGTGAAAATTGTTATTATTTTTGAGCTTTAAGCAATTGTGTTAGTATTATTCTGCAGTGGCAAACAGCAGCTGGGTTTCCTTACCGAGGCAGTGGTTCCAAATGCTCTGGTTACATGCTGCAAAGCACTGAGTCTGTACAACATTTGTTGCCACGTGCTGCTCAAGAAGGGTGCAACTGAATAATCCATTGGTGTATTGTTGATGCTATTTCAAGAAATGTAGCTTGGTCTCCAGCACAGCATGTCAGATCTGTGCTGCGCCATGGTTCCTCTTCTCATCAGTCACTCTAGCACAAGGACATACCGGACCTCTTTCAGAAGGAGGGGGCAGGGAAGGAAGTATTCACCTGGATAATCTCCTTGATCTCGTTTCCACCAGTAACTACATCAGCCCACCAAAGAAAGCCACAGACTATAGATTGGGAACCTAAACAAATACTTAAGGCAGGAAAGAGAAGAAACTGGACCAGTTTTGCCACCAAAGAAAAAACTGGGTGTAACTATGCCCAAAGTCATCAACAGATAGCTTTATCTTGACTGACTTTGTCAGGCTGGTGTTGTCTCTCCTCCCGCAGGTAGCACAAAGCTGGAACCAGCTCCCAGCTCTGGGCTCTGGCTCATTGTACAGAAACGCAGTCGTGCCCACACCTGATGCGGATAAAATCTGTAATGCTCAGGGACTGTTTAAAGGAGAGATGGTGACTATGGGTGCCTGCTGAGAGGTGACTTCAGTTTAGAACCAGCTGAAGAGATTTCTCCTTCCCTGTTACAGAAGCATGCTAATGAGATATTTTTATGACTGTTTTCAATGCTCCTGATTAAAATATACTTCCTGCAAGCTTTCCAACAGTTGATTTTTACTTATATGAATTACCATGGAAACTACTAAACCTTTATCGGGCATGCTGCATACTCAGGGGTGGAGAGTTTTAAAGGCCTCCGTGATTTGCAATACAGTTGATGTAGCAATGACACTGCCACGAAGACAGCTCAAGCTAGCTAGGTGGACAAGTGAACCCATTTGAAACTCCGAATTCATGTGCAAGTTTCTGTATCATTTTTCCTGATTTTCTTTAATAAGTTTGTTGCTTTTGTTACAACAAGAGCAGGAAGGCTGCACCTCTTCAGTTTTTGGAGTTTTACTTCTTTGCTCATTTTTAAGTATTTCTCAATCATAAAAGATTCAAGTGTGTAGTTTTTGTTTATAAGTTGTCAGAGTCTTGCTTGATAGACATTACAACTTATCAACTTATTTCACGGCTGCAGCCATGGCTGACTTTAAGTACCTTTTATTATTTTGGATACAAGCTCTATTCTTACTTTTTCATTCTTTTGCTGCCAAGAAACAGATGCCACTGACTTGGGTATCATTTTCCCACGCATACAAGGACTGTTCTGAAAGCAATGCCTCCTACTTCATTATGTTGGCCCACGACATCAGAGGTGGATGTTGGTGGTACAGTAGGAGAGGCGGAGCCTTCCCACCAATACTACAGTACATTTAGTTGCCGTGTGACAGATGGCAGCAGAGGGGCAGTCTGACAAAATAACATCTGATGTGGAAGTGCTTATGAAGCAAAGGTGTGTCACTGAATTCCTTCATGCAGAAAAAATTGCACCCAGTGGCATTCATCAATGCTTGCTGAACACTGATGGAGATCAAACAGTGAGGCGGTGGGGGGTGCATGTCAGCGATGGTGACAGTAATGTGAAAGACAAGCCACGTTCCACACAGCCATGCAGATTTTTACATGCATGGCATACAGACTCTTGCTCACTGCTGGAGAAAATGCATAGCTAATGGTGGTAACCATACTGAAAGATATTGGTGGTGACTATACTGAAAAACAGTGTTTTGTAGCAGAGAATGTGCCCTATCAAACAGCGCTATTGTGTACTTTGTATATGTTGTAGTTTCCATAGAAATAAATAGGAGGCATCACTTTTTGAGTGACCTGCCTACATCTGTGAGGGGAAATATACGCTCAGTCTCATCCAGCTTTGTGGACTCCCCACCTACTGTGTAGGAGCTAACCACAGGAACAATTCAACAGCCGTTTCTGAATTCCTTTAGACGAAAGGTTTGTACCTTTGTAAGTTACTCCTTTCCACATTATCAGGCTTCATTTTCCCTAGGGAGGTTTTTGCAGACTACTATTACAGTTTTCCCACTCAAAATAACAAAAGAAAACCCCGTGAGATGAAGGGAAGGCTGGCTGCTTTTGGCTCTGACTACAGGCACTGCTAAAAGCCATTCTCACTTCTTCCAGCTGTGAGCATGTCCTTAACTTTGCATTCCTGACGTGTATGTGCCTTTATTTGTTTAACCGTGTGGACTTACTGTTTGTTTGGTGAGCTGAGCAGAAGAGCCAGGTTCAACACCAGCAGTAAATGAAGCCCCCAGACATCACAGGGGAAGAGCTCAGCTAGGTTCTGGCCTATTGGAATAACTTGTCTTAAAAGCTCATCATTTTCTATGAAAACTGCAGTAGACACCAGGAAAGCCATTACTTCCTTAGTGTTCTCTGGGACTGAGGGTGTTACAATACAGATTTGAAATTTTACAGAGTGATTACACAGTTTATACGGTGGTAAAGTGATGGTTTTAGCCAAGTAAAATATCCCCTGGAAAAAGCAAGACAGGCTCTAGATCGTAACTAATGCTGCAACCAGGACCAGTGCAGAGTTTCAGTGTGTCAGGTCTGCGGGGCGCTACCCAGGCCCCTGTGCAGTGTGTGTGTGCGCGGAGTCCTCTCTTGCTTCTTGAGACACAAACAGGGAATGGCAGGGCATCAAGGCCACACTGCACCGAGCAAGGCTGTGACCCAGGATGCCCTGGTCTGCTGTCCCCATGTCATGGGATGGGGTTAGTTCTCTGATTGCTGGGGTTTTCTTCATGAAGCTGAGGGTGCACGCGTGCTGAAGGAGCAACACTCCTGAATGTTTGGCTCTTGCCGGTCTCCTCAGAGACCTTGGAGGCCCCTTGCTTCGCTCTGGTGACAGCAGCAACCCTGCTGCTCATCACTTCGCAGCCTCCTAGAACTCTGGAGGTGCCTGGGCCAGCATCCCCAGCCTTCCTGGACAAACACATTGTGGGCTGGGCACAACACTTCAGCAAACGCACCCTGCCTGCTCTGTAGGGTCACTGGCTGCTAGCAAAGGCCCTTTGCCCAGCCTGCTGGGTCAGCTGGGCTCCCTGCCCCGGACAGCTAGCGGGGCAAAGCAGCCACGCAGCCTTCGTGGAAACGTGGGGCCTCCCCAGGAGGCCACAAGCGTGTGCATGCACACACGGTGCTTGGTGGTGGTGTTCTTCCAAGCACGGCAGCCTGTTCGAAGGTCCCACAGGTGGCAGCCGGGCTCAGCCCCGGGGCAGCCCCTTTCCCTCGTGGGGCTGAGGGAGCTGCTTCGCCCTCAGGGTCCCCAGGCGGGCGCAGGTAAGGGCACCACCGGCCCCAGGCAAAGAAAAGCAAGCCTGCGACTTCCCGGCAGCCGCCCTATTTGCTCAGCTAATCTCACGGGCAGGAAATTGCCTCATGATTAATAGTTTTGCTTCGCAAAACGCCCGCGGCGGCCCCCGGGGGGCCGGCTGCTCCCGCGGGCGGCCCCGGCGCTGCCCCTCACGCCGCGACGATTGCCCTCGGCTGCGGGGAAGCGGCGGGGCAGGACCCAGCTGGCCGCTGCCAACCCTCGTCCTATCGCCTTTTCCGCTCTTTTCTCCCGATCGCCTCCTCCCAGCCCCACCCCCCTATTCCGGCTTCTCTTCGCCTGCCCCGCTGCCGCGACCCCAGCCTGCGGGGAGCGAACCATTCCGCCCGCGGGGGTACCCACGGCCGAGCCCCGCCGGGGGCGGCGCCGGCTGCTGGGCTGCGCTGGGCTGTGCTGCGCGGTGCGGGGGGCGGCTCCCGGCGGCGGCGGCGCGGGGCCGGGACGGGGCGGCAGTGGCGGGCGGCAGCGGGATGCGCGGTGGCGGTGAGTGCGGGCCGGGGTCGGCGTCCCGCGGGGTCGGGTGGGTGCGCGGGAGGACGGCGTAGCTTTGTCTCGGTGCCCTGTGCTTCTCCCCGTTCGCGTACCTGGCGCGGGGACGGCGCTCTTTGTCCGTGCCTCTTTGTTCGGCTGCTGGCTGCGGGGCTCCGCCGGGAGCCGGCACCGCCGGGTGCAGCCTCGCACCTGAACGCCCTCCGGGAGCCGGGCAGCCCAGCTGGCCCCTCGCGGAGGGCAGCCCCGGGGAACCGACGGTCACATCCCTCCCGGAGCACGGTGCAAACCGGCGGTTCCCAGCGCTCTCCTTCCCACCTCCGAACTGCCCGAGTCGTTTCCCTGCCGTGGAGAAGTGCGGACGGGCTGGCGGTACTTACGTAAAGGCTGGAGAGATGGGGTTCTGCCTCCGTGAGCTTAAACACATTGCTTTTGTCACCAGTTCCTTTCCACCAAATGCTCATCTTGTCACCGTGTCTGCGCGCCTCGACGCCGCACATGCCGAATCCTGTTCTGCATCCCCAGGACGGCCGGTGGGCGCATCGCCCTTTGGAACAGGGCGACGACTGAGCTGTGGGGTGCACACATCCTCCCTTTTGGGGAAAGAGGAAGATAGGGAATGTTGCCTGTTCTCACATCTGGTGAATTTCACATTTTTTTTTTCCTAACCCTCACGGTTCTATTAAATAAGGGAAAAGGAAGAGATGCAGGGTGAGGAAAGGCATGGTAGAGCCAAGGGGGATTGCCTGCACGGAGATGGGCTCGCTTTGCTCTAGCAGAAGGAAGGGATGTAGGAGAAAAAGAAGTTAGCAGAACACGGGAGAGTGCTCACCTGTGCTGTCAGAGAGGGAACTGAGGGAGTGACAGTGTAGGTGTTAGCTTTTAGAGGGTTCAGATAGCAACGCTTTACTGTTGCTGGAGTCACTGATGCCTTTCCCGTGGTCACTTTACGTGGTTCCTTTTCTGCACCAGAAATGTCTTTCCTTTTTGCCAAATGCTAAATCAGCTCTTTTGTGTGTCCATGTTCTCACTGAGGGAATGGAAATCTTTGACAGCAACCAGGACAGGAAGAGCAGTCATTTTTTTCCAAATCAGTTCTTATCGGTGCTTCCCGGATACCATCAGCAACTGGTTTCTTGAAAGTGTGCGAAGTTGACCATTTCAGGGAAGGAACAAAGTTCAGGCTGGGAGTATTTTTTTTGAAGGTGGGAGGCAGAGGGTGGGTGGGATGAAGATCGCAGGTCTGCCTTGAGATTGACTGGGACCAGAACAATTGAGGGATTTTGGATCAGAAGGACCGGGGGATTTTGAATGGGGACGTCTGGTCTACCTTTTCTACTCCACGATACTGAGAACAGCGGGAATAATGAAAGTGCTGACTGCTGGTGAAAGAGTTAATGCTTTGTTCAGTGTGCGTGTAGTGCATTCTCTCCATCTTCGTTTGTTAAAGCAAACAGATAATGCTGGTGCGTAGAACAGCCAGCACTGCAAGCAGTGCATCCCAGTGCATTAGCCAGCCAGCTGTAAGGTGATGCCCTGCTTAGCGTGTTTGGAGCAGATGCTTGTCACTCGGCTTTTGTTTCGGAGCAGCGGGGCACAAATGGGGAAATCTGGGAGTTCTTCCCTGCAAAACCTCTTCCACACACCTCAGCGTAGGAGGGAAATCTATAAATCTGAGAATTGTTTTTCTCCTCCTCAAGTCTCGTGCAAGCGGGATCAGATTTTCAGTGAACTATTTAGCTAACTGCCTTCATTATATTAAGTGCTGTAAGTACAGGTATAGCACCTGTATTCCTCACTCAAGGGAACAAAATCCCACTGATAAGTGCTGTGGTGTGTCATGTAGGCAGGCCCATGGTTTGGTAGTGCTGCTGCCCACAGTGGGCACATCCTGACAATTTGAAGCTTCTCAAGCTGCCACTGTCACGATATGGTTTGCCAAGCAATTGTGACATGAAGCATTTAGTTTGGGGGCATCTCCACTGCACTGAGAGTGCTGAAAAATGAAGGCATGCTGAAGAGCTGGAGGGGATGTTTGGAAATACAGGGCAAGCGTCTCAGGAAGGAGACAAATTGAGGAGAAAGGGACAAATGGAATAAGAGAAACTGTCAGAGTAAGTGGGCAGTGAAGGCTGCTGATTAACAAAGGAACTGACAGGCACAAAGTGGCAGTGAAAGAAATCAGCACAGGGGGAAGCAGATCATGGGCAAAGGTTGGCTGAGGGAGTGGGAAAATGTAATGGGAAGATAGGGGAAAAATAGTAAGGATGTCCAAGAAGCAACTCTTGCATCCACCCCTCCCCCCTCAGAAGAAAAAAATAAATCTTAGGAGCTGTTCTGAGTAGTTTTTTTAGCCTCTTAAATTTTCTGGGACTTACTCACCTGCTGTGTATGGCAAGTTCTTATTGAACGTATTAGGGGCATCCTAACAGCATATGTATCCTGTCAAATTAGGGAAGAAGGAACTTCTCTTTAAAGTCTTTCTGCTTCTCTATGGTGTATGAGTTTGGATTCATAATTTTTTTCACCCAACCTCCTTCCTCAAATTTTAGATCAAGAAAGTCTGCATTTCCTGGGTTTCAGATATGAAAAGTGAACGTATTTATGTAGTTTTCCTGCCACACCAGATGTTGTTTGTTTTTTGTTAGTCTGTGCAATTAGATACAAGCAGTCATAGGCTGTTAGACACCAGCAGAGCTCTCTGTTTGCCAAGTCCGTGTGAATTTTTACATCCTGATTTAGCATGCACAGTTTTTTTTTTTAGCAGACGAGGAGTTGATGAAATAGTGTTTGACAAAGGCCTGGGAGCTCCTTGATACTGGTGCACAGTGGTAACTGTTGTGGGCTGGGTAGCTGACTCCTAAGCTTTACTACCGGAGAGGTACCAAGCCGATCTGAGCCTGGCTTGTCCATTGCCAGCCTTGTTTTTCGATGTGAAGAAAGAAGTTCATTGTTCTGATGGGAATTTCTTCTAAAATATTTCTGCCTCTTGGTGGATTTTGTTTGGGCAGAAAACAATGAACTCTCCTTTTAAAACAGCAATCTTAGCCTCTGCTTAGCTCAGTGAACAAATCTAGATGAAACAGTGGTTTGTGTGACCAAGAAGTAAAGGAGAGGTAAGGATGTCTGCTGAAATAACGCCATTTGAGTAAGTGGTTTAATATCTTGTCCTACCTGTGCCTAGGAGTAAGATAAGGTTCTTTGAGATGTGAACTTGAACAATTTCAATTCCAGGTAAGAGTAGCTGTTAGAGCGCAGATTCTGTTATGAAGCTTTACTGTTTGCCCTGAAGTTTTCATGTGGATATTCTAATAAGGGGATGTCTTCTATTTGCAATCAAACTGTGGTACTTCAATGGTAATAAATGTTTTCATTTTCGATGGGTATTTAAAATGGTCAGTTTTGCTGACCTGATTAAAATGAATATGTGGCTTCAGTTTACTGGAAAGAGTAATTGATTTAAATCAACCCTTATAGAGGTGAGAATCATGCTTATACAGTAGGGTGGAACAATTAAAATTCTTGTATTTGGGTGCAGTTCTTGGAATCATTGGTGTAGTTATACCAGAAAAATAGATGTGGTTTATTATGAGAATAAAGCTGTGTAGGATGCTTTCTGTTGTTGTTGTGTTACCCTCTTTCTGCTCCTTCTCCAATATCCAGCACAATAATTTCTTAGAGGAAGAGATAAGCTGTAAGAGTGACTTCCTCTGCCACTCCTTTTTCCACATCGGAAACCTGCAGGGTTACAGGGGAGGGACTTCGTCAAATTGGATTCACAGATATTTGCCTTTTAATTTATTTAGTCTGGTGAATGTCCCAGAGGGTGAGATTTGGGAATGAAAGCTCTCTGTGTCCATAACCAGACCTTGTGGTCACTTGCACTGGCATATTGCAGGCTATATCTATTATATATTGTGGAAAGTGAGGGACTGGAAGATTTTCAGGGCTGTGCTGGCTGGAAATTAGCTGTAGCTTAAGGTCTGGTGTACTAGGCTGTGGGGGAGGAGGAGGAAATTGAGATGTTTAAATGGACTTTAAGATAGCAGCCTTGCTGAGTTCCTGAGCTTTTGGCAGAGATGACCATGGTCCCTCTTAAGGATGAGCTCATTCCTTAGGCCTTGGGTGTAACATCTCAGCTGAGTTATGTAGGTGCCTTCCTGTGAATGTATTGGTTTGGTTTGGCAGTAGGCTTTAAGGGGCTGGGTAAAGGCTGATTTACAGTTCAGTGTTTTTGGAGGTAAACTACAAAGCTCCATAAAGTTCACTTTCCTATCTATGTGAGCGAGCCTACCAGGACTTTTCATGAATGAAGAATAAGGTGTGTGTGTGTGAAAAAACAGTCTTGCTTTAATCAGGAGCAAGTGTGTTGTCCTAAGATTCTGCAGGAAAAAAGTGAATGGACTTCAGATTGGAGCAGCAGCCCATTTTTGGGTACAGGTGTGCTATTCCATGAGAAAGTTGCAACTCCAGGCACTGAAGCCATCGACAGTCATTCATCAAATTTTGTTTGGGTTGGAAAAACATAGCAGAAAAATGTCTTGTTTCCAGAGCAAAATGGAGTTTCATCTGTGTTCTGTGGGTAGCTGTATGCTGCTGCGGTGTGAGCTTCTGAGGAGAAATGTCAGAGACATGAGAGGGGACAGGAGCTGTCGGGAACTACTTGTGTTGTTTGGGAAACCAGGAATGAAGAAACAATGAAGTGCAGAGAAGCCTGAGAGAGCAGATGGTCAATTTTAAGAACTTTGTTTAAAAATGGCTGTTTATTTTCAGTCAGAGGAACGCAGTAGCTATTCCTGAGGCTCTGCGAGGGGCTTGTTGGTAACACAAGAGTGACCAGCATGCTGCAGCAGCTTGTCCTGAGGGGAGGAAGTTGTCAGCTCAAGCTGAACAGAAGGAGGGGGAAAGAGCCCACACGGCGAGGAAATACCACCCTAAATCTCTGGAATAAACACTGTGCAGAGCTGTACCTGTGTTATGTGGAGCTGTAGATCTCTTCTGCTCGGCTGAGTGAATGGTCGATTGGTATGAAGCAACCCTGTGTTGTAATACCTTAGAAGTGGAATCCTTTGCTTGTCTCGCCGCCTGTTTGAGCCATGAATCATTGTGTCTTCTGGTCGTTAGTAAAACAGAACTTAATTTGGCCTGGGCACTGCAGGGATGAAACATGATTGGTAATGCTGTGTACATTCACTTCAGATGACCATAAATCCCAGATGAAGTCACTTTACTTCATTCCAGACAAGGCTGAGTGCAGTGTGTGCTCTGTTGCGAGCATCAGCCTCGCAGGTTGCTGGATGAGCCCTGCTTAACCCTGCCCTGAAAGAGTACGATTTCACATGAGCAGATAAACTGTTGGGTTTGAGCTGTTCGTTTAACTCCCAAGTTCGTTAGAAGTTTGTTGCTTATGTTCACCGTTGAAAATTTTTGATAGTTTTTCTCTCCCCAGATCCAATTACTGTTAAGTAGTGACCTCTCTGATCTCTCATTCTCTAGGGGGAGAGTTACGTATTGAATTCTCAAACTGAAACTGAAGCTGTATAAATATTTAACCTTAAAAAATACATTCTTCCTTTTGACTATTGGCAAAATGAGTTCACCAAACTGAAGACTGAATTTTCAATTACATAGAAATCCTTCCCTCTCAGCTGTTTGCTCTTTAATATTTGTCCTGTTGATTAAGTGGTAGCCATCATCTTACAGGATAGAAGGGATAGGCTTTTAAATTATTTTTTAGTGATCTTGCCAGTCATCTTAATCATAAAGCAGTAATGCTAAAGATGCAGAAAGGTATTAGAGGTATTTCTCATCCTTCCTTTTAAGGCCATCTTTTCCTCTGTCTTTTCATTCCAAATCCTCCATGGGGTGGGAGACCCTGCTGAATCTCAGGGATGGTAGATGTTCAAGGTCTGGGTCTCAGAGATGGTAGACATTCAGTGTCAACAAAATGGCCTGCTGAATGTGACACTTGTGGCTGGAAAGCTGTTTACTTTCCAGGCCACTTCCCACCGTCTGCCCGGGAGCACGCAAAGCCTGTGGTGCCGAAGGCCCAAGGTGGAGGCCTCTTCCTTCCCTGAGGAGAGCAGAACTGCATTCACAGTGCCCACGTCTCCCATTCCTGGAGAGGGCTGTCAGGGTGAAGGCAGCCTCTCGCTCTGAGAAGAGATGCCCAATGGAGTGGAAACTCTCTCCTTAGAAGGAGTGGGGAATGACCTCTGTAGAGAGAGAAAGTGCTGTGAAGTGAGATCAGCGCAGATGTGATTCATGAAGTAAGAGGGGAGGGACAGGGCCTGCCTGGCACAGCAAGGGAGAGGAGCAGCAGGGTGAGAGAAAAGCCAGAGGTTACTGCAAGGAAGCTTCTCTCCAGAGGGATTTAGCAGGCAGCTCCTGTTCTAAGGCTGTTCTCCGGTGAAAAAGCATGAGACCTGAAATGCTGAGACTGTGACCACTGAGGACAAATAGGTGGCTCATCTGTAGGCAGCGTCAGTCATCTGTCTCCCTTCTTTGTGTGTTCTTCTGCCACAATTCTGTTTGCTCACCCAGAAAGCACAGAGGATCTACAGACGGTCACCATTAATTTTGTCACTGGGTGCAATTATTTTAAAGCCTGTTTTTCAACCTGTCATAAACAGAGTAACCCTCTAGAGACGTTCTATTTGGATTTAATTTTAGTCTTTAGTGGCTGGGATGCAATTTTGGCGTTTCTGCTAAGCCAAGTTTCTCTTGCAGCCACATCAGTTTATTTCTTTATTTATAATAAACTTTAAAGAACCTCTTTGCGTTCCTTGCCTGGCTCCCTTGGTGCCTCAGAAGTCATGTCATGCCAAAATATTTTCTGTGTTTTGGGTTGCATACCTGCTTCAGTGTAGGTTTCATCATGATTGTAGGATGCTGGCGTTGTGTGGGCTGAATTTGGGCTTATGGCTCTCAAAAATAAAATCTTCTGCAGAAAAGTCCAACCTTTCTAATGATTTCTTAAGGAAACCACAGGAATGTGAACCGAGCTCAGGAACTGTGACTAGTAACTGCCTTCACAGAGTCAGGATCATAGGTAACAGCAGATTATCAAATTCAATTACATGGACTTCTAAACTGATAAAACAACTCCAGTCACTTTTTCCCACAGCCTCCACATTAAACTTGGCGTGCACTTTCTAAACATCTTTTAACTTGTTTCCTTTTGAGTTGCATGTGGAAATTTTACATTAAGAAAAGTCGATTTTGGTCGGTACTGTGCACTTGAAACATGTTCTCAGGGTACCTTTCTTAAAGCAACGTTTTTTTCCTTCTTTATTTTATTTGCAGGTCAAAATTAAGTTTCTTTTAACTGTCACATAGAAGATGAATATGATGCCGAACAGAAGTAACGCTTCATCCTTTCAGAATGTTGGGTCAGGTAATCAATTAATAGAAATGAAGTTTGTTTGTAAATTTACTGAGATGTTTCAGGATTTATTGTTGATCTTGTTGATCTTGGTCCTCTCATTCTGCTTACACGTAGATAAAATCAGTGCTCTGTTCTTCTGTCTCTAACTAATTTCACCAGCCAAAACAGGACCACAGCTGGATACACTACAGCCAGTCAGCCCTCCCCCATCCGTTTAATGTCTGACTGGAATATAAATCAGTGACCCCCAGCTAAAGAACTTGGGAAGGACAGAAAAGGAAAGGAATGAGGGGGGAAAAGAAGAGTGGGGAAAAAAAAAAAAAAAAAAAAGAATTTCCTTCTGTATAGCCCCAGGCAGTGAGTGCTTTGCTAAGCAGAGAAACCTTGAACTGTGCATTGACGGTTACCAAGTGCGAGCTTGAGCTGACCTTGGGACAGGATAGATCCTGTATACTTCACGTGCTGGAGCTCCTTGCCCTGGTTGCTGTGAAGGCAGCATCAGACAGAACATGTAACAAATCATGGCTTATTCATAAAGCCTCATCCCGGGCATTACCTTGCAAATTAACAAAGCAAAACATGATCTGGCTTGTAGGAAGAAGTTAAGATTCAGTTATATATGTGCTGTTGTCCAGCTGGGATTTAACCTTATGATTGTGGGCACTCGCATTGGAACTGAAAACATGGCAGAATTTGCATTAGGTATCATAAAGAAAAGTTGGATCTTCATGACTAAATGAAGGTATTGTGACCTTTTTTTATTATACATGTTTGGATTTAAAGTACAGTGAGCCCTTCATTGCTGTGGTGAACAGGCCTGAAAGTTTCCATGAGCTAACTTGTTTTTTGGCAAAAGCAGTTAGTCTTCGCAGAATGAAATGTGCCCTGCTGGTGTTGCAAGGGAGTAATAAACAATTATAATGTCCCATTAATGTGTCTGCTAAGCTATTTATATAGGAGTCAGTAGAATTTATGCAAAGCCAGTTGAACTTCAGCTGTGTTCAAGTTACGATTTGGACAGTACGTTCTTGATGTGAGGTTAACTCTCAGTTAATTTTAAGAGAGATTTGGAAGAGGAAAGAGGGAGGACAGAAGTTAGATTATGTTGTACAATGGAAGGATAAGCATACAAGGCATATACATTGTGCTTTGTGTCTGTCCTCTCCAACAGCTCTTATCTTCTTCCTTATAACACCACTAATATGATGAATGCTTGATCTTTTTCAGATGCTTTGTTTTGTCTTGAACATGATCACGTTCCTCCTTTTGTTCTTTTGCACTTCACTGTTGCTCTTCAACAAAACTTAAGAAAATAGTTATAATGTGACATTTTACTTGACATTTTTAAGAAACTGACTCACAGCAGTGATGGTCTGACATAGAGTTCTGTGAACTTACTGGCTCAAAGGCAGCTTAATTGTATCATCATAATGAATGTGTTAAAATTACAGCAAATAAAATCAGCATTAAAAAAATATTAAATTCTGAGCAGTGATAAATCTGAGGTTTGGACCTGAAGCTGCAAGATAATGTTTTCTGCCACTAGTAGGACTTGTAGTTAACACATGATTAGCCAGATATGCCATGCACAAGAAGACTTTTTTTGTGTGTGTGTTTGTGTCCATAGTGTTGACCTGTTTTATTTTCTGGTTGTTGAGTTGTGTTATTGATGATGCTTACCTTTGTTCTTAAATGTACAGATTTGTGCCTTAGGAATTGAGGAGAACGTTTTGTTAGGCATTTAGACTCACTGTAGGTGGTGTAGAGTGAGAGCTCATTTCCAGAAGCCTGTGGAACAGGTAGATATTGAATGATGCCCAGGACAGTAATTCAGGAGCGTGTTAGCAACAAAGATCCTGGAAACAGGGACCCACTCAAAGAATGCATTCCCACCTTCCACCTGATGTTTGAACCACAGTGAAACTGGATTATCTCAGTTCTGCTCTGCAGTTCCAGTGGGGGGCAGAAATCCAAATTTTGTGTCTGGGCTCATATAATGGTTTGAAGTGGTACTCAGAAGAGGATTAAAGGATCACCTCAGAGGGTTTTAAAAGCACTTTACAGGTCAGGACATTAAGTTTTCTTGCAGAGTGACATTTTGAGTTTAGGTTTGTCCTGAGATGGTTTAATGTCACAGGTGGAATGTGACAGAGTCAAGAAAAAATCCCAGCGCTGGTCCACGTTTCCAGAAGCTATGCTCAGGGACACTGCAGGAACTGACACTGAAGAGTGCTTGCCTTATTAGCTCAAAGCAAGGCCTGGCACATCCAAGGAGCTGCTGGAAATGTTTATGGTGCCATTTCTACATCAAGGGCCCGTTTATCTTCTGCAGTGACTGATGCTGTCAGAAGCTGAATTCTTTTATGTGCTGTCTGCAGAGTGGGACTCATAGCTGTAGGCTGGAGTTTGACGTGTCACTGAACAATACCATCCAGCACAACAAAATGCTTTTTGGTCTGTGTCCTCTCCCAGTAAACAAGTTACAATTCTGAACTTAGGTTGGGGACCTGGAACTTGAAATCCCTGTCAATGTTTGTTGTTTTTTTTTTTTTTATGTTCATATGATTGTTGTTTTTCATGGAGCCTAACGTTATACTTTCTTGGGACAATCGTTTAGCTAAAATGTTCTCTGCAGATGTAGTTAAACAGCTTCTTATTTTAAGAATATTAGAGCGCTGAGCTGACATACCTTTAAAAGCAGGCATTGGTTTTCCATGAAGCTTTGCATGGCAGACCTTAGAGTCTGTCAAGCAGAAGGGTAACCAATGCTTTGTGAGCTTTGAACTGAGCTTTACTGAAGGCTCAAGTTGCACAAGTTAAAAGGAAAAGTCACCCAGAACAGTGCCTGTATCCTGAAAGAATTGCATTCAGTTCTTTTCTCTGCTGCCAGCTTTGCATCTTCTCTGTGTACCTCAGTTTCTCAGCTGTAAAAATTCATAACGGTAACATGGGGCGCAGGCTTACAAAGACTGAAAGCCACGGAGTCCTGCAATGGACAAGACAACTAAAAGTCTAATCTCTTCCCAGATCTATTGCTGGTCTGTGATGTGAATTTGGTAATGGCTCTCTATCTCTTTTTTGTTCTGTTACACTGCAATTTTTACTAAAAAAGAGATTAGAAGATTGCTTATACCTTGCTTAGTCTAATGATCTGAGACATTTATTACAAGCATGATAATGATTAGAAAAAGCATTCTTTTCAAGTTAGCATGCAGGGATATGTATACAAGAGGCTACTTATTTGCTAAGAACTTTTTCTTCCTGTTTTTTCTTCCTTACAGATTCCAGTAAGATTATGGCAGAGTATAGCCACACACAAAACCAGATGGAATTACAAAATGCTAGTTTGGGAAAGGGTTCTGTGGTGAATTCCCTTGAAAATGGTCTCCAGGATATAATGGAAAACCTCAACACGAAGAAATATTCATCAAGTCTCAAATTTAAAACAAACGGGGACTACGCTGGTTCTTATTTAACCCTTTCGCAACCTATGACAGCTAAACCCAGTCCTTCTACCAGTGTTAAAAATATACACTCTGTTACCAAAATTCAAGGAGGCAAGCTCTTCCCTTGTGAAAGTCCATATCTTCCAGATAAAAGCTTCTCTGTAAAGCATTTGAGTTCCCTGTCGGGCACGTCTCCATCCTTCAGTGGGTACAGCTTAGGAAGGACAGACTTTGATATTCATGCCAACAGAGAAAATGAAAAAGCTCTTGGACACACAGATAAGTTTTACTACTCTAAGTATAGCCAGAAAAACAAATCCTATGACAATGTCTACTTGCCAGGAATGCTGGACACGAAGAAGATCTCAGGCTCTCTTCTTACAATGTGGAATGGCAGCTCAGGGAGCGAGCTGATGCTTTCCCCTGTTAGCAATTCAGGGGCAGCCAGCATGCCTTCTAGCCCAAAGCAAGGCCGGAGGATGAATATTGAAGATGGCCTGGCCCTTCATGCGAAGCCAGTTAAACATAAGGATGTGATGATGGAGACTCTGGCCTCACGCCCTAGGAAATACTCCGGTGGATCTCTAAGTCATATGGGAATGTACAGCCGTTCCCTACCCAGACTTCATAAATCAACAGAAAGCCAGTTGATGCCATTAAGTTTGCCCCCAAGAAACTCTTTGGCTAATACTAAAAGGAAAAAACTTGGAGAAAAGGATCTACCTCAGAATGCTTTAGATGCTGATAATTACCTGAATTTTTCTTCATGCAGCTCAGGGGTTTTACCACATGCAAATTCGTTCTCTGGGAATAATCCCTATGTTAGTTCAACTCTTAGCGTTCCTGCAAGCCCTCGAATTGCTAAAAAAATGCTTTTAGCATCTTCTTCCTCGTTTATTCCTGATGATTTTGATAGACTTGGACTCTCAGGAACAAGTCCCAGTAGTTCGTTCTCCCCTGTGGATTTTGACAGATCGTTCTCAGTCAGAAGAAACCTCTCCACCAGTTCCATGGAATTTGAT
Organism: Numida meleagris; assembly: GCF_002078875.1. Classification (NCBI taxonomy): domain Eukaryota; kingdom Metazoa; phylum Chordata; class Aves; order Galliformes; family Numididae; genus Numida; species Numida meleagris. Next base: position 86,398,944 of record NC_034409.1, read on the forward strand.
GATACAGATTTGGAAAGTTGCAGACAGACACCAAACTCACTGCAGACTTCTGTGAGAGAGCGAAAGAACAGCATCAGCTCCATTTCGGGGAGAGAAGACCTCATGGACTATCACAGGAGGCAGAGGGAGGAGCGGCTTCGGGAGCAGGAGATGGAACGCCTGGTAATTTTTTCTTTTCCATTCAGTTTTTCATGGCAGTTGGTGTTTCCAGATCTATCCATTGATAGAATATAGCAAAGCATAAGCTGTTGTCTTTTGAAACGCAAATTTTGTCAACATCAGATGCATTTTTTATTATTGTGGTCCATGAAGCTAATGAATAAATGGCATGCTGCTCTGTAAGCTCAGATAGATAATACTGTTCAACCATCTTAAAGAAAAAAAATAAGTTGAATATGCATAAATTGCGTTCATTCGTCCTGTTGGCTCTGCTAAAACCCACAAGTTACCCTGTAGGGAGCCAGCACTTTGGTTTTAGTTGATGGCACTGCTTTGTGGTGAGTGGGTAGGATGAACCCATCTCCTGTAAGCAGCTCAGAGTCCTGTGTGCTGTGCTATGAAATCACGTATACGTTGGTGTGGGCTCAACATCTGCCATCAGCTTATCCTGCCTGTGGTTTTACTGTCTGAGTATTTTCATTAAATGCAGCCATTCTTGCTTTTCCTCTGCTCTGAGTGGAGAGCAGCAGAGTGGGACAGAGCTTCTCTCTTTGTACAAAAATCTGTGGTCAACTAAAACCATGTACCGCCTCAGCCCTGAAGTACACTGGTAGTGAGGTGTGACTTCTTTGTGTTACTGAAACAACTTTTAGGTTAGAAATAAATAAATAACAGTCTTCAGAATAGTCAAAGAAGGATGGAACCATGTCATACTGAATCTCCTTGAGAGAATGCTTAGTAATTCTTGAAAGCTTTTGCAGTGACTACAGAGGCCATCTGGCCCTATTTACATGCACTCATACTGTGCTGATTTTACCATCCACAGGGAAACCGAGATCATTATGTGAGCCAGTTTGTGTTATTGAGTCTTAAATTTGAGACGTTAACTTCATATGTGTGCTTTAATTCAAATGTTGGTAGGTTTGAGCAAAATGGATGTGGGATGTTATTGCGCCTGTCTAGTTGGCGTACAGAGCTGTTGTCTGTGTGCTCCTTTGTGAGGCATTGTGAAGATACTCAGCTCTGTGTGCTCAGACATGGATAAGCGGTCAGCATGGTCCTCTCCTTCCTGGGACAAGTGCTCCTCACTGCTGGCTTCGTTCTGGTGTCTTGGGCCATGTTGTGAAGGATGAGGAGGCCCAGCTGCCAGGTCAGGCCCTGAGAGAAAGGAGGCTTCTGCATGCAAAAGGAGAAGTGCCTGGGGTTTATCTCCCTCTCTTTCCCTGCTGTTGTTCAACTCCTTTTTGAAATCTCCCGTCTATTCCCAGTCGTGGTGCTTGACGTGTGCAAAGTGGTGCTGACTTGTTATCAGAGAGTGTTCCAGACGGTGCTGATGTAAAACTTGAGCGGTAATCAGTCCTGAAGGACACCACAGTAGGGTATATTGGTATTTCAAAGAGAAGAGATTTTTTTTTTTCTGGCGAGGAACTGAAGATACGGGGTTGTTTTTGTATTCAGTGATGCAAAAAATTATTATAATTTTACCTTTGGATGCCGTGGCTACTTTCCTTCCACTGTTTCTTTACTCACAGGAAAATAGTCCCTTCATGTTCTGGCTCTTTTTAAAGAGAATTTGCCTCGCATTTTTCCCAGCATGTCAAAAGTTATGAAAAAGCCTTAGTATTTTGTGTGTATCATATAATTTGAATACAAAATAAGTTCCCTCTGCTTTAATTCATCTTCTGCTCAGGACTCTGCTCAGTACTTTTTTTCCCCTTTTTTTGAGTTAACTGGTTGAAGAGCTGCATGTCAGGAGAGCACCTCCTTCCTGGCTTGAGTAGCCCCCAGATAAGTTTTCAGAGCTCTGAAAGGAAGGAATGGATTTTATTTTATCTTTTATTTTCTTTAAATCCAGTCACGTAATGCTTATCCACAAACTCTGCTGTTTTATTTTTGTCCTTCTGGGAGGATGGAAACACAAGTCTGTCCAAACAGTCCTCAAGTATCAAACCTGAGCTTCCAAAGCACTGCTTGGTCTGATTTTGTGGAATGAAGATTGCAGATCCAGGTCTGCTTAAGCCTATTTTGGGGAGGAAGCAAGGCAATAATAATAAGACACAGCACAACCACCAAATAAGTGCCTTTGGGTAGCAAGTCTATATGCTTTGAATTCTCGGAGATGGGTGAAAATCCTTATTGAGTACCTGGTGGGTAAATGGCAAAGGAAGCCCAGTCTTTTTAAGTATTAATATTCAACTCTTATGTACTGTGCCTTCGAAGCAAGGTCGGAAGGACTAGTTGGAGGCTTCTTCAGAAACATGAGCCTCTTTGCAGAGGATCAGACCATGCTACAATACAGATAGGAAATGGAGAGCATGCTGGCTGGCACCCTGTAGCTGTCCTGCTGGCATGAAGCTGGTGTGAGTGTTGCACTTGCCAGCTCATGTTCTTTGGGGTGCGTTCAGAACAGCATGGCCAGCAGGTCGAGGGAGGTGGTCCTCCCCCTCTACTCTGCCCTGGTGAGGCCACATCTGGAGTACTCTTTCCAATTCTTGGCTTCTCAATTAAAAAGACAGGGAACTGCTGGAGAGGGTCCAGCAGTGGGCCACAAAGATGGTGAGGAGCCTGGAGCATCTCGTGTACAAGGAAAGGAGGAGAGGCCTGGGCCTGTTCAGCCTGGAGAAGAGAAGGTTGAGGGGGGATCTTATTCATACTTAAAAATATCTAATGGGAGGGAGTCAAGTGGATGGGGCTGGGCTCTTTTCAGTGGTGTGCAGTGACAGGACAAGAGGCAACGGGTGCAAGCACAAACTGGAACACAGGAAGTTCCATGTGAACATGAGGAAAAAGTTATTTACTGTGAGGGTGACAAGTTGCCTAGAGAGCCTGTGAAGCCGCCTTCTCTGGAGATATTCACGACCCCCCCTAGATACTTTCCTGTGTAGCCTGCTGTTGGGAACCTGCTTTATGAGGGGGGTTGGACTAGATTATCTTCAGACATCCCTTCCAACCTCTGTGATTCTATGGTTCTCCTCTGAATTTTTCAGTAAAGCCTTTGCAGACATTGTGGTTTGACCTGGTGTCTGCCCTTTGTCTCTTCCCTTTATTTTCACTCCTTTTGTGGTGGTGTTTTTTCTTTTTTTCCATATAAATTAGTCTGTGAATCTTACTTGTGCTTCGTTTGCTTTTTAAGTGACAGAGGCCATTTGGGATGTTTGTGTTTTGAGCAGCTGCTGCTGCTGTCTGCATATAAAACCAAATGATCTCCCCTCACCGCCCAGAGAAATAAATGTACATGGAATTAAAAAAAAACAACAGATAAAAGTAGTGAAAATTCACAGGACAATTTTTTTTTGAATGATGAAAACAGAAGGTTTTAGTGTGTTCCACACCCCAAAGAGAGAAGACTTGTACATACTTGTGTTGCATTTGGTGTTGTCCCCTCTCATAGAATCATTAAGGTTGGAAAAGACCTCTCAGATCATCTAGTCCAGCCATCAACCCATCCCCACCATGCCCACTGACCATGTCCCTCAGTGCCACATCTACACAGTTCTTGAACACCTCCAGGGACGCTGACTCCACCACTTCCCTGGGCAGCCTGATCCAGTGCAGTGCATCAGTGCTCTTTCTGAGGAGAAATTTTTCCTAATATCCAACCTGAACCTCCCCTGGGGCAACTTGAGACCATTCTCTCTCATCCTGTTGCTGTTACCAAGGGCAAAAGGCCGATCCCCACTTTGTCACAACCTCCCTTCAGGTAGTTGTAAAGAGCTGTAAGGTCTCCCCTGAGCCTCCTCTTGTCCAGATGCAGCCAGACACATCTTGCTGCCCGGAGGTGTGTACAAGCTTTGCATGAGTACATGGCAGGGCAATCTGTTGCTGGAGATGTCAGTCCACCTCATAAACAAGGGAAAAACTTAACACTGGGATCTAAGAATAGTCAATGAGATTCAGCTATTTAATTTTTTATTATTTTTTTAAAGAGGAAATCTCTTTTTTTTTTTCTTTTTTTTCCTGTCTGAGATAAAAGGCAAATTGTAGCGGCTGCTGGAACTGAAAGGCTGTCATTCTCCTCGGTCTGTGAGGAGCTGGCGGTGCACTGGCACGGACAACAGAGCCAGAGATAGCGAGGCCATCTGTTGTGTTTGACGCTCTTCATTTGAACAGCAGCAGCCTGTTTTGCGCTGCTGTTTTGGGGCCGTGCGGTGCTCTTCCTCTAGGTGGTGGTAGATAGCCAAAAATGACTGGTGGAGTGTCAGCACACTCGGGCCATAGGCCAGCTGTCGGCCTGGATCTAAAGCACATGGCTGTAAATGAAGTATTACTGAATGCGAGAGTCGTGCTGGGAGGGATTTCAGCTTATATGGCCAGTGACCTAACAAGCAGCAATAGAATTAGGAGAGCTTATTCCACGATCCATGCAGATGTAGGAGGACTGAATTTCATTACGTTTATTCAGCAAGTAGGAAATAATGTGGAATTACTCTGTCAGGCTCTTTGCATTGATTCATTACAGTTTAGCAAGATGAGCTAATGTGAGGGGATATTAAATGAAAATATTTTGGAACCGTCAAGGTGGTACCATTTTAAAATTGCAGTTAAAGAGCTTATATAAATATCCATATAGATTGGAAAAATCTCCTGTACATGTTTCATAAATTTATTTTGGCACTGTGTCTTTTTATAGATTAAACATGAAGTGCCCAAGCTGTATTTAAAAATGTTAGTGACTTGCCTCTTACAGGAACCCCAGGCAAGCAGATAAAGGGTGGATGAGGATGTCTTTTCCCACCACTAGCATTGGACAGTCTCTGTAGTGTTACAGAATAGCTGTTTAACAGCAGTTCGGTTTAGGATATTAAAGAGTGCCATATAATAAAAACAAACAAAAAATCTGCAGAATACGACTTATACTGGTAACTCAGTAATTTTTTTTAATTTATAATCAATTTCAATAGACTTGTTTTTCTTTACAGAAGTTAAGCAGTGCCACGGAGCACTCTTCACTCTGCTGAAGCTCCTCCATGCAGTTGCTTCTTGGAGACCAGCTCTCATCTGTGCCCCAACCTTTGCAGCTTAGCCACTCCATTTCTCTTCTGCCTGCGATGGGGAGGCCAGGACCAGGTGTGCCAGCCTGAGCCCTTTGCCCATTACTTTCTTGCTTTGCTCCTTTGCTGTCTTCCTGCAGCTCTCCTGCTTATGGAGCCCTGCTGTGCAAGGTTCCCTGGGTATCTGCCAAGAGAAGGCAATATGAAAAACGAGCGCTTTCTCTGAATCTGGTGCTGGGGCTGATAGCCTCGTGACCGCAAGACTGAACATAGCAAACCAAGGGCTGAAAAGGGTAGAATAAGTGAGGCTGAAGTGAGAAAGTGGTGCGAGTTAGAGGGAGCGGGAATAATAGCAAGGGATTTGCTCTTAGCCTGTTAGCAGTCTGGCTTGGAGTCTTACTTCAGGCGAGAAGGCCTGGGGTCTTGACTGCTCTCCTCCCTGTTCCCTCTGCCTCTTTTTCCCCTTCTTTTTTGACTTGCTGCTGCTCAGCCCTTTAGCTGCAGAGCTCTGATTTTGCCTGTCCACAAGGGTTTTAAAGAGCAGTGGAAGCAGGAAAGAGCAGCAGTTTCCTCTGCAGACAAAGGGAGCTGTGGCTGCACTGATTAGCTGCAAATCTTGTTAGCTTCAGTCACAGAGGACAGACTGCACATGTATTTTTAATGAAATCTTGGGTTATACAGTTGCTAATGGCACTTATCTAAAAAGCTTCCTGCTTGCCACAGCTGATTAACTAAGTCTTGCCATGATACCTAGATACCACCCGGCCTCTACACATTTGTAAAATTTATGTAGGTGATGTGCAGCAGATGAACAAATCCAGGAACTGCTGACATGGTTGTCTTTGAAAGATGGGGAGTTACTTGTCTCCGTTATTTCACAATATTTTTCTTAACGAGGTGCGAGAGATGTCTCCTAATGTCACTGTTACGCAGTAACAGAACAGGGTTGTTGTCCTCTTGTCTCGTCCTCCTAAATTTCCAGCCACTTAGACATGTATCTGGATTTATCAAAGCTGGTACTGGTGAAATTACTGAAGCAGCAAAAGCATGAGGCCTGTATACCCCTTCTCACAGCAGGGAAGGTTATACAACCATGAAACCATTACATTTGAAAAAGACCTCTAAGATCATCTAGTCCAACCACCAGCACATCCCCACCATGCCCAGTAACCATGTCGCTCAGAGCCACATCCACACGGTTCTCAAACTCTTCCAGGGATGGTGACACCACCACCTCCCTGGGCAGCGTGTGCCAATGCCTCACCACTCCTTCTGAGAAGAAAGTTTTCCTGATGTTCAACCTGAGCTTTCCACAGTTCAGCTTAAGGACATTCCCTCTCATGCTATCACTGTTATCTGAGAGAAGAGGCCAACCTCCACCTCACCACAACCTCTTTTCAGGTAGTTGTAGAGAGCGATGAGGTCTCCCATGAGCCTCCTCTTCTCCAGACTAAACAATCCCAGTTCCCTCAGCCACTCCCCATAAGACTTGTGCTCCAGAACTCTCACAGCTTCACTGCCCTTCTCTAGATGCACTCCAGGGCACTGATGTCTTTCTTTTCGTGATGAGCCCAAAACTGAACACAGCACTCGAGATGCAGCCTCGCGAGAGTTGAGTACAGGGGGACAATCACCTCCCTGCTCCTGCTGGCTGCATTATTTCTGATACAAGCCAGCATGCCACTGGCCTTCTTGGCCACCTGGGCACACTGCTGGCTCGTGTTCAGCTGGCTGTCAGCTAACACCCCCAGATCCTTTTCTTCCATGCAGCTTTCCAGCCACTCTGCCCCAAGCCTGAAAAGATCCACTGAAGATATACAGGGATGTTTTTAGTCTGTTAGAAAGGGCATTTTTTCAGGAAACAGGCTGAAAGAAGACTCAACAGACTGGATTCAACACCCCTCCCTCTCAATTTTAAGCCAAATTTACAGTTTGACATACCTTTTTTCTCTGCTGTGTTCAGTGTCACAATTAAGTTGTCAGGTATTTCTTGCAGAATCATTGCTTGGATTTTCATGGGTTCCTGCTCCTGTGTTTTTCATTGCAGGGGTGCTTTGTTAGCTAGCTGCTTGACTTGGAAGCGTGTTCTGGAACAGCTGAGTGCAGGTGTGCTGGAGCTGGAGGGAGCTGGCCAAAATGAAGTGATGAGAATAGAGTGTATAAAATAACCCCTCGGCTTCCTGTCCGTAAGCCTGTCGGTGCATGTCAAAATAGAAGTGAGAGATAGCGGCATTTCTGTAATGTGTCCAAAAGTTTTTGAAGCCTGGCACAGGTTTTCCTGTGATTTTTGAGTTTTCCTGACCACGTGAGACTTAGGGAAGGAAGAATCCCTCTGTTGGGCTGCTGACAAAAGGACAGGTTTGCATTTGGAGCTTCTTACCTTTGTGCCCGGGTTGGGATGAGCAGCAGCTGTACTTGGAAGCGTGCTGTTTGCTGTGATTGCTGAGAGACTGGCCTGCTGTAACGTGATATATATATCCTTTCGTAGCAGGGAAGGATGGGACTTCGTGTCCCAGTGCCACATTTCCCGTCTATAACCATCGGGGTGATTGTATCGAGGGGCCAGGCCCTGTGCTGTTGCACCAGCAAGAGCAGCATCATAGAATCATAGAATATCCCGCGTTGGAAGGGACCCATAAGGATCATCGAGACCAGCGATCCCAGCCAGCACTTGCACAGCGCTTTAGGAATTGCGTTGTGTGGCCAAGAGACTTGCTGAGAGGGAGGGTAACAGCTTTGGCGGGGTGAGGGAACGGATGGAGGGGCTGGCAGTAGTCATGTGGAGAGAGCGGGGCTTAGTGGAGTCATGTTGGTTGTTGGGGCTTGAAGGACGACTGCAGAAGCTGCTGCACCCATTTGGTGGAAAACCTGAGCTGGCGGTCGCTGCCCAGGCTTGGCGCATTGGACAGCTCAGCCTTGCTGCAACATTGGAAGGGACAAGAAACCTGCTGAGGAGGCCTGGGAGCAGGCTGCCCAAAGGCTCCGGGTTGGGTAGGGCTTTGAATGGGCTTGGGCTCCTTCTGAAGGGTGGAAATGCAGCTCTGCCATTAACGTGAGCAGTGTAGGGGAATATGAGTGGATAGTGCCTGTAACCATGTAATGTGGTGATTATATGAAAAGCGGGGTGTTTGTAAATCGGTGTTAAATTGTCATCAAATTCCAGTGGTTTGCTTCAGGGAGAGTGGAAGCAATGCAGTGCCCTCGGTGCTCTGCTTAGCTCGCGTTCTCTCACTTACTACTGCATGTAGAACGTTACGACCACAAGAATAGCCGCTTTGCAAATATAATGCTGGGTAGAGTTTGGAAACTGAATATATCTGCAGTGCTTTGTGGGGATGGGGGCCGAGGGGTTCGGTGTTTTGGCTTTCTTTCTAAATAAGATTGAAAAAGGGAAAAGGATTTCCTAGAAGTAAAAAATGGGATCATTAGTGCAGGTATTAATGCCAAGCGTGAAGCTTTCACAGTGGTGTTTTGTTGTTTTTTTTTTTTTTCCCCAGCAGAATTTTCCATAGATCTATGGTAAGCAATTTTTTATTTACATTATTTTCTTCTAGCAGTGGGAATGTAAAATAACGTAAAAGCATCACCTCTTGAAAATGAAAAGGTCAAAAACTTTCATCTGAAATAGAAGTTATTGGAGGCTATGCATACAGTAAAATAAAGCAACTTTCTGATGCTTTTATAAAGTATCATAGATATCTAGAAGTATTCCAGGAATTAAATATTTATGGCAACTTGAAACGTGTCAGTTCAAGCTAGTTAATATGAACCCATATGGAGTTTGAGTTAACTGGTAAATAAAAATCCACCCCATTTCTGTATGTTTGACGTATGTTCTATTTTAAATGTGATGCTCCCTGCACAGTGTGCTTCAAAATGTGGACTAATTCTCCGTCAAAAAAGAGAATCAAAGTTAACAGGAAATCCCAAAAAAGTCAGGAATTAGTGAGTTCATGGAAAATCTGTGCGTATTTTGCAGCTTGGTAGGCATATAGCGTAACTGAAAAACAGAATAATTAGTGCTTTATATAGTGAGCTTGCAGGACACGTATACGTACAAATTGGATGTGGTTACAGCAATCAGAATAAACAATATTCATTTCCTTCATTGGAAAGAGAAGTAGGTGTAAGGATGCCCTAACTTAAGTAAATATTCATTTTTGTGAAATGCGCTTTATCTTATTTTATTCCATGTTAGGTTTGATTTGGTTTTCCCCTGTATTAACTTTGATTCTTTGTCCTACACAGCAATTTATTTATGTAGATCTGTTCACAGTCTCTGAGAGTTAAAGGCATACTTGAAATCAGATGACTTGAAATCAGCCACTCTAAAAATAAGCAGTGTATTTTTTTGACTTCATCTTTACTTTAGCTCACATGTGTAGCTTTGTGCTGTTATCTTTTTCCTAAACTAGGAACGGCAGCGGCTGGAGACGATCCTCAATCTGTGTGCAGAATACTCCAAGTCTGACAGTGACCCTGCTGCAACTACAACAGTTGCTGATGTTCAAAAAATTAACAAAGAACTTGAAAAGCTTCAGCTATCAGATGAGGACTCGGTGTTTGAAGACTCGCAGATGAATCTGGAAACAAGGTTTAGAAACCACTTGAAATCGTCTGCAAGTGATTCAGATTTCTCAGAGCCAAGTAACCACAGTCGCAGCACTGCTTCTTTCCTTTCCTCCCGGGGGCTGAGAGCTGACGAGCACTTCACCGAAAACATGAAGCCTCCACCTTTAGCTACCCCTGGCTTCGTGAAGGATTCCACTGAGTCTTCGTACCTAAGCATCACGCCAAAGGTAATGCTGGGTAGGAAGACATAGAACAGTCTGCTTGATGGCATGAAGTCCTCCTCTGGAAGTCAGATTTCACAGCAGAGGTCCCAGCTGGGATGGTTTAGATACAAGAATTCATCTCAGAGCTCGTATAACTTAGCACCCAGCCGCAGATCATTTCATTTTCTGTGAAAGCTGATGGTGCTGGAAGTTTTTTTTTACTGGAGGATGTAGGGTTTGGGAAGACTGTAAGGATTTTCTAGGGGAGAATGATCTGTCTGAACAAGTTAAAGCTACTTAAATAAGCAAGTTTTCAGGAATCCTACTTAGAGCTGTGCTGAGGTAGGGGAGAGAAGGGAAGTGCTACCAAGCTCTCCTAGACTGAGGCTCCCATTTCCTGAAAGAGGAGGATATTTCCTCACTGGTAAACCAGTTGCAGAGGAGGTGAGGAGGAATTGCGTGGGCTGTGTTTGTTGCCCTGTCGGCTGTCCCTGAGCTGGACCTGAGCCACTTGTCACATCAGCTGCTGCCTCTCATGAGGCGTGCGGTGGCAGCCTGCCTCCTGGCACTCAAACGCAGCCCCTACGCTTGCTGAGATGCAGCTTCTTTCCCGTCTGCTTTATCTTGCTGTTCTGTTATTGAAGGGGAGTTGTCCTTTAAAAATGAGCTAACAACGTTCCTAGCAATTTCCTTCAGCTAGAAGACCAGCGGCCTAGTTCAGGGTGGGGAATGGCCTCTCCTCCCTTTTGGGTCAGTGCCTGGGCTCTGCTGTGCCAGATGAGCGGTGCAACTGGTTCTGGGGAGAGATGTTGTGTTAATATCCTAAATAGGTATATCCAGTAATTAGAGTGAAGAGCTCAATGTTAAATGTTAAAAAAACATGATGTTTTTACTTGGTCTTACCAGGTCTTTCCATTTGCAAAAGGTAGTCAGACATTTAATTTACCAGTTACTGTGGTCTTGTCTTTCTTCCCCATTTGTTTCTTCCTGCAGGTCAGAAATCCTATTTTAAATCCTTTTTAGGAAGTTGAAATTGAAGACATCATGTCAGCATTTCCCAAGCAGGATGCCGGACAAAAAGAGGCTTTCCTGCTAGGATTACTAATGCTAATCAAGGAATACCTTTCATTCATTGTAAAGGGTGCTCTGTTAAGCCCTGAGAAAAGCAATAAATGAGCAACTGCATTGATGAAACACAGCTCATTGTTTCAAAATATCGAGATCAGATTTGTCCATGGTGATTTGTCCATGCCTGCTCTCAGAACAGCCATTCAGGAGCTGACCTGAGCTCCTTTAGAAGGTGGCTGTGTAGTCCAGCAGTTAATGCAAAGCTCTGTGCACAGCCCGCTTCTCATTTGGGTTGGAGACAATGAGATGAGCAGCCTTACAAAAGTAATTTGATCGTGAGCCCCTGGGGTCAAGTGAACGTGAAGAATATCTTTGAAACTCAATACTCTTTGATCTAACCTTTGCTGCTCTAATGAGATCACAAGTATTTTTTTAATAATGCTTTTTAATTCTTGACATAGTTGTCTGGTAATTAAAGGGCAACAAAAAGAGCCATGTTAAACATACTGCCTCCTGATGGCCAACCGTGGAAGCCAGGCTGAGCTTTGTCCCATTTTACAGAAGCTACCCATCTTACTGGCTGCTTGCAGAAATGTGCTATTCCACATCTGGATTTTATTACATGAACAGCTGATCTTTGCATAAAAAACTGTCATCTATTTGCTTTATTATTTTTAAGGGAAAAATTGGATTTTTACAAGCTAAATAGCACAGCAGGTAAAGTATTCTCAAGGGTCAGATTTTAATAATTGTATAGTATATTTAGTATGTACTGTTCAGTATAGTATTTAATTCTAGTGCTTGGAAGTAAAGTATCATGTTTGTTTCTCTTGTATACTTTCTAAATTTAGAGGTAGTAATATAGTAGGTATGAAATATGTACCAAGTTCAAAACCAGCATGTAGTACTTATGTAAAATGGTCACAATATTAAAGGGGAAAGGAAACACAGTATTTAACTTCTTTCGGATAAACCTCTTGTAATGTGCAACTGCAGATACCAGAATGCACAAGTGATGATCAAAGAGGACAGGAGCTCACTCGACTGGAGGAGGAGCGCATAGTAATATTAAATAACTTGGAAGAGCTTGAACAGAAGATCAAAGATTTAAATGACCAGATGGATGAATCCTCAAGAGAGGTATGACATACGTTTTGGTTTTAAATGTCTTACTTGTTTTGTATATCTACATAGAGTAGATAGGTTCAGCAAGGACCTAGGGAGCTCACGCATGTATTCTGTGCTTTTTCACTAGAATTAGGTATAGAATCACAGACCTGGTAGCCTCCTACTGTGAAGGTTATTTTTTTCCTAGCAGGAGGATGGTTGTGATGCTCAGATTAGCCTTTCACAACTGTAACCATTATACTCCCAAGTGGAATTAGAACAATGTTCTTGCTGAATGGTCACGCAGATTGATCTAAATACCTTGTGTGACTTGGGTGTTTTATAGTGTATCTCATGTGACCCTTGAAAGAGAAAGGAAGTTAGGTAACTTCCTATTAAACATCCTTGTCTTCATGGTGGCAAAGTTATATGGCCGTCTCTCGGCTTCTGGAATCTCACAGTTGCAGACTTGGCTGATCAGGCATTTGGGCTGTGCTCACTCCAGTTATCAGCAACAGGAAAGAAACAGCTGTTCCAAATGGGTTTCCTACGGAGCCTGGGCACAGATACTTGTTATAGCATCATAGCGGGAGGAAGCATGGAGAAGAGTTAGAAAAGAAAAAAAAAATCTTCAGACTAAAGTTGGTTTGGACTTTATTGTGCAGTATTTTATGTTTCAGTTTTACTTTTTCTCAATTTTGTGATCTCTTTTTAACTTTGTAGATGTAACATTGACTTTTTTTTTTCCTTTTAAAAATGCTTCTCTGTTGTGAATTATCAACAGCTCACTCCCCTATCCCCAGAAAATAATGTGTATCAAGATTTCTTCATAATTTGGACTGCTTCTGAAAAATGTTTTGTGTTCCTAGCTGGATATGGAATGTGCCCTTTTGGATGGGGAACAGAAATCTGAAACAACAGAGCTGCTGAAAGAGAAGGAAATACTGGATCATCTAAACAGAAAAATAGCTGAGCTGGAGAGGAATGTTATTGGTGAAAAGGCAAAGGTAATCAAGTTATCTTAGCTAGCTGTGTGCTCTGTTCCTATTAATCTTCAAAATGCATTTATATGATTAACATATTGGTGGAAACTGCTTTATGAAGAAGTTGCACTAAGTAAATTTATTTGATAAATATGGAATAAAAAATAATTGTTACCAATATCTCCTTCCAACAGTCCTGTTTCCCAAAATATACTTGACAGGCAGAACAAAGTACGCCTAAGTAAGGAAACCTGTCCGACTGAAGATATTTTTGATTAATAAAGAATCTGTAGAGGGCTTGGACTTGGGTTATCTTTTGCTTAAAAAATCAGCATTAATTGAACTGTTCTTCAGCCTTCTGTTGTATGTTATAAATTTTGAGGTTTTTTTTTTTAATTAAACCTTTCCCAACAAAGGAGAGGAATGAAAAAAGGTCCCAATTTCAGAAGATGGTTATATCTAGAGTAGTATACAGTTTGATTCATGAAAACATCTGTAAAATATGTAGTTTTAAAGTTACTATATTGGTTTATTTTGTTTGTTGACTGACAGTACTGTGGAATAATTCTGTCTGAGATTAAGTCAAAGGAATTACTTGGTACTCCTATACAGTCAGATTCTTAATTGCTCTCAAATACACAACTGTTAGCAAAAAGGATAGCACTGTGATATGATTTAAGTACAGAAAGGGAAAAAGGTCGTGAGATAAACCTGTCCCTCCCAACCAGAGGGAGCTCACCTCCTCCAGCACGCTCTCTGCTGGCGATCCAGGCCAGCAGTTCCTTTCTCCACAGGGGATGTGCCACAGCCAATAATATCTCAAGGTCAGGAAGTTTTTCCAGGGCTTTCAGCCAGTAATGGTTCCTTTTTAAATTTCATCCTCTGCCTCATAATTTAAGCCTGTCACTGTAAAGTACTCCAGCTAGTCTCTCCCCTCCTTTCAGCTTTCTAGAACTATCTGAAAGTCTTTTATTTGCTCTTGTTTAGACAAGCCACACACTTTTAGCTTTCTTGCACTTCCCATTTAATTCAACCCTTACAGCATGCATTGTTTTATTTTGAGTTTGGTGTCTGTCGACTCTGTCATGAGCCTGAACATTGATTAGCAGCTGCTCTCATTTAAACCTGCGTTTGAGAATGGTGCTCCCACCTCTTAACTCTGCAAAGTGACAGCATGCATCCAAATCAAGCTTAAATTTTCATGGGCTTTCCTGCCTTGTTCTCATGTAGTCCTCAGTGGTTCTTCAGCTTTCAGCGATGCCTCCGGTCACATCTTAAGCTGTCTGTGGAACATGTTTCATAGTTGTTTTTAGGTTTTTTTCACTAGGAAGAGGAATTTAAACCTGGTAAAAGCAGGTAGGGTGATGCAAGCAGATATAGCAGTATCCTTTCGCAGAACAAGTTTGGTTTCATTGGTAACAAATAATCCGTCCAGGAATTCAGAAGATCTTTTGCCTTTTGTATTTGTTCTCTAGTAGACTCAAAGTTGACAAAACTCATGGAAATTATTTTAAATCCTGTATGTTGTTTACATTTCCATGTAATCAAATATGTAACAGATAACATCTTTGCATTAGTGTGTAACAAGCAGAAGATTACAGTACTAAGTCTAATTTAAAATTTCAGTCCAACTGAATCATGGAAAGCAGCCTAGAGAAGGCAAATTCATTCAAAATATTTTTTTTCCTCAGTATGAAGAATACTGGTCAAGTTAGTTACTTTATCTTAGTAATCTTTTCTCATGTGCTGTTTAAAAAAACAAATGAGAAAAACAAAATAGATGTGAGTGGTTGTACTAGATTTAAAGCCACAGCTCAGTTAATACTGAAAGTATTTTTGAAGAACTAGAAGTGAAAGTGTAAAAAAAATCTTAAGCAAAATACCTGACAGCGTTCTGGAACAATGTGTTGTAAAAAATAGTGTCAGCCAGCGAAATAGCCAGCACTCACCGTGTCAATTAACAAAAGTTCTGGCTGGCTTTAGAAAACAGTATTTTTTAAAGCTTGATTGATGTGTCTGTATGTTTAAGGTTGCAGTCCCTTCAGATCTTGTCCACAGTAGGAAAAATCTTGGCTTTTTAGTAGTACAGGACCAGACTCCACCAGGAAAGTGGTGCTCAGGTGGAAGTGCTAGGTGGTACATTTTGTTTAAATAATTTGGAACTAATGACTTCCTTAACAGAACGAAGGCTCAGTTTTTGGCTGATAATTGCCACCCTTCTGATGTTACTTCCGCACTGTTTCTTGGAACAGCAAGTGCTCCAGTATCTGTACAGTGGCCATAGTTTTTTGTAGTTGCCTTTATGTTTTACCTATAATAATACAGGTGGTTTGGTGTGGGTGGTGTATGCTAGCAAGAAGTTGGGTCCATTCACTCAGACAGTGGTTACATTTTTGTTAGGGTAGGGAACTGACACCCGAATTTGCTGTGGGGTGCCTGCTTGAGGTGAAATAGATAGTTGATTTCATTCTTGAAATGATGCTGGGGCATTAGTGCTGGGCATGATGGCACTTGTTTCTGGAATGACTTGAGTATCTCCTGGAATTTGTCACTTATCTCAGCACCTGTTTGACAGGAAACCCCTGCCTGATTGCATTTCATCCTTACTGATGCACCTGTTTGAAAATCTTGTGAAATTCTTAAAAAGAGAGATCATGATCTACAGCCAAATTATTGGGCCGTGTTATGTACTTGAAATAGAGTATGGGTGGAAGTTTTTGTATTACTTTCTACCTGAGTCTGTGACTATTTTCATGGTTTTTGCACAATTCAGTTAGATAAGAACACAGAGTTTTACCAGCCTTTGCACAGTCTTAAAGCCACAGTTTAAAAGGAAATTTCTAGCCCCTGTGAAAACAGGACAGTGCTTGCTGTGCAGGCACATCAGGTGGAAAACATACTTAAAGACAGAAGGCAAAGCGACTTGTGAGTTCAGTTCCTGCTTGTGCCAGTAAGCTCTTATATGTATAATGTCTTACATGTCTTGTATGTATAATGTCTTTGTGTTCCTGCATCTTTGCAATTGTGTTTATGTTAACATGGCATGTTGCATTTTCATCTTATTGAAGGCCTGTGTTTAGCCCTACCTGAATGCATGGTAGAACTAACAGTGAGAATGAATGAGTCAGTGAAGAAGATGAAGTAATGAATGTCCTGTGGTGAGTTCAAAGCACTGCCCTTGTGCTTGTGAGTATGCTACTACATGTATTGCAAGGAACAAAGCAATTTGTGTAAATTTACCTAGATTTTAGAAAGAAGAGCTATGAGCAGTTCCATTTTGCAAAGATGACGACAGAGCCTTTCAACACCACTACAGGAATTAGCATAGCTCTGGCTGTGGTGTGGCTGTGCAAGATGCAAGTGCTGGGAGTTCTCACTTCTCCTGGCTGGGACAGGTGCTTCCAGTGCTGGGGAGTAGGCATGGCCTACACCTTCTGCTGTCTGGGCTCTCCGCTGTGTTGGAAATCCTGTTAGTGTATGGATGGATATTCAGCCTTTCTTCTACAGTCATACTTCTTGAGCATACCTTTCTTCTTTCTTCCACAGAAGATGATGACCAACTATGTATTTGAATAGTAGCATCTAGGCTATTAGTTACAGGCTCCAGTTACACAGGAGCAATCCTGATAAGTCACTACTAACACAATTTGACGTGCATAGCTTGAAGCTCTCCGGGAAAGAGCTTTGCTACAGATATTGACAAGGTTTTTGAGCCCTGCCTGCTTTGGAGAGAACGGAAATGGACAGTCCTCAGAAACAGATAGGCCTGTCAACCAGTCTCTTTTAGTCCCTTCCATCAAACCCCAGCCCCTTGTAATGTCATGTTACTGTACTGTAGATGTACAATAATGATTCTGTTGTTCCCAGTTCAATAGCAGAGTGGAATCAAGGTGCCATTCCCAGTCACGGTTTCCTTGTGCTGTCTCTTTGGCTCATGAGACTTTCTTCAGAATTGGTATTTGTCTACAAGGAAGTTGGAGAAAATTTTATTTACCTGATACGATGTTATGCAGATTGCAAAGTACTTTTTTTCCCCTTTACAGTGCTTCCTTAGTCCTAATTACGTTTTAAATGTGCAGTCTACCATATGTGGAGAAGATTACTTAGTGATTTGCCATGCCTGATATCTCAAAGTAAGAGCATGAAAATAACAACATAGCTGTCAGAAGAAGGAATGGATTAATGAATAAACAGGGATAAGTGAAAATGACTAATGAATTCAGCAGAAGTGCAGTGGGAGGTAATTGTAGTTAAATGGGAGTTTTGGCAGCGAGTTTCAAAACAATTATCTAGGTTTAGACTGCGTTTTAGGAGAGGGAGGTTATTCCTTTGCTTCCTGAAGACCCTTGCCTTATGTCATGGTGGAAGTGCATACTCTGGAACTTCTTTATCGCACAAGGTTTCCTTTCCCTTTTCAAGAGAAGAAATCAGGAGCAGCTGGCAATGGGTAACTAATCTTCATTTGGAATACATGAGATTTTGTCTGCATGCTTTTGTGAAAATATTTTTTAGTGATTAGCAGAATATCCCAGACATGCCAAAACATTTGAAGCTCAGCCTCTTTGCTGAACTTGTGCTGTAAAGATGAATGGAGCCGAGGAAATAACAGCTCCCTGATAATTCATATGAAGGGAGACACCTTCAAAGATACTGTTGATCTGTCATGAATCCTTTTTCTTCTGGATTCAAAATTCTTGCTTTTGTTTTTCATCATTATGACTCTCACAAATGTGGACACTGTGGCATAGCTTTTTAGATCCTTCCTGGTCAGATTCTGGTTCAACTAGATGTAAGCAATGTTTTTAAACAGTTGAGTTATCTTCTCTACAACATTATTAACCTCCTTAAGTCAAAATATACAATCAAGTATGCTGAGGAATACTTGTATCCTCTGGATATCAACATAAAGAAACCCTGTAGAGAAGACACTAATAAGGAAAAAGACAATTGCAAGAATTAAGGAGAAAAGTCTCAACTCCCAAACTTCAAAAACAGTCATGAGGGGAATCCTCTTATTGCTGCCCATATACTGAAAACTGTACAGAATTTCAGTTTTCCCACTTGATTTTTTTTCCTTCTGATTTGGGTGATTGTTTTAATCCTCATCTATGTTCATAAAGTAAATAATGCATTAGGATCAGGTGTTTTCTTTTGCCTCTAAATCGCTTTAATAAGACAACACATTGCAATGCTCAGAGGATAAGTTTAGGAGTTCAGAAAAACTTTGAGTTATCTTGGGATCAAATTAATGTGCATAACTGTTGTGACTACTTACAGCAGAGGAATGGCTTACTCTGGTGCAAAATGCTTTTAAACATTAGCTTTATGTTTGCATGTGAAATGAAACCACTGAGATCTCATACAGATTTCATCACTGTCTGTTATGATGCTTGTAATAAGTGAGTTACTTGTTGTACAGTAAATATAACTATTGTGAAATACCTTCATCCATCATATGCTCCTTTTCATAGGCCTGGCATACATTTTTTTTTGGTCTTTTAATGGCTTCTTTCATGAAACTCATGGAGTTTGATTTAGAGACCAAATCATGACAGGCTTTTTCTTTCTAAAGAGGCCAAAGAGTACAGAGAAGAGTTGTCTGAAAATAAAGAGGAGCGTGTGCATGTTTACAGGAGAATCTGCTTAATTTCAACAGTATTTTTTTTAATGAGAGATATGTGTGGTCTGATATTTTATTTTTTTTTAATCCAGCCATTGTGCTGGAAATGCAGTTTGCAGGAGTACAGATTTAAGAATTTCTCCAACATTTGCTCCTTTCAGCACATATAATGTTTCCTAGGCTGCTGCTTGTTAGGGAGTAGACTATTTTCTTAATTCCCAGCAGGATTTAGACCAGTTTTATGAGTGAGTTGATAATGTTAAATTTTCTTGGTTCTTCCCGAAAACTTGTTACTGAATTGACAAACTTTGTAACGTGACACTACTTCTAATCGTAAAGGAATTATTTCTGGAGTCTGTTCTCCTCCTCCACTTCCAGCATTTGCAGTCCTTCTGTTTTCTGTAGACTTGGGGGAAGCAGGGTGGAATGTTCTTTTGGAGTGCAAAAGAAGGAAATTTGAGTAGAGGTGAGAACATGGAGAGGAAATGGAGATGCTGTTCAGAACAAACAGCTGCATATGTTTCTACTTACTCTGAGAAACCAGTGAGAGCTGTGAGACTAGCCTGTTCCGTACTGAGAGACAGAGCATGCATGTGTGAAGCGTGGTGTGGGTAATGAGACCTTGCTACCTTATAACATGATGAGTTGCAGGTGAGTTGGAATGAGGATGGTCCTGGAGTGCTTTAGACAGAAAATTTAAACTAGAAGAGCCTGCTGATTGGAAGGGAATTTCTTTGCAGTTTCTCTCAGGTTGAAGAATGACCCCTATTCACCCAGCCATACCGTCCATTTTGTAGTGAGCTAGTAGCAGTGTTGATCAGACATAAGGCATCCTTAACTGCAGGAGATAATGCATAAGTGATTAATCTTTCTTTTCCTTCTTTTGTTCCCGTTCTTATAGAGGCTATGATTGTCTTTAATTTAATCTCCTCCCAGATAACTAGTGATAGATCAAGAGGTGATGGCCTTAAGTTGCACCAAGGGAGGTTCTGGTTGGATATTAGGAAACATTTATTCTCAGAAAGAGTGGTGAGGCACTGGCACAGGGTGCCCAGGGAAGTGGTGGAGTCACCATCACTGGGGGTGTTCAAGAACTGTGTAGATGTGGCAGTGAGGACTGTGAGTTAGTAGGCATGGTGGCGATAGGTTGGCAGTTGGACCAGATGGTCTTAGTGGTCTTTTCCAGCCTTAATGGTTCTATGATTCTATGGTTATCTGTGAAATGTTTTATGTGTGCTGAATATATATGTTCTTTGTTCTCTCTATTTTGCCTGTAGAATCAGTTCTACCAGATCTGAATTCCCTTTTGTGACTTGTGTCGCCTCTATGTTCATAACGTGGGTGCTTTGCTGCCATCTTGTCTGCTTTTAGTGGATGACACCGTTACAACTCACTTCTTTCTGCTGCTGTCCTTCATGGTATTCAGATACCCTTCAAAAGTGCTCCAAGCTGTGCCCCAGCATCATCAAAACGCCAGTCACTCCTGTTGCTTGTCTTGGCTGATCCCATGTTCACCTAACCTGTAACTGGAGGCAGCACATAGCACAGGCTGGTAACCAGCTAAGGCCAAGTGCTGTACTTTACTGAGCTCTATTTCTCTTATGTAGAAAGAGGGTGGCAACAATTCAGACTATGGACAGAGCTGCTTTGGAATGGGCACTGAGGATGAGAGGTAGTTGTCTGCAAAAAAATGTTTAATGAGCACAAGTCTGTGTGGTTAAGGTGAGGATGTGCAACTTAAGCATGTGGGCTCTATTCACAGCTGTGCCCTGGCTGGTCTTGAGTGCACAGCACCCAGTGAGCTGCCTCAGCTGGGTCCTGCACTTAGCTTGCAATCCTTGATCTTTTTCTCTCTAAAGGAGCTCACCTGGATCTATTTATAAAAGAGACGGATGAAAAAAAATTCTGATTATTCATTTATTTATTAAACTACTTCTGTGAATTAAATTATCTTTACCAATGCAAAATTAGAGATGTTGATGAACTGAACTCCACAGCTGCAAAACGTGTATTGCCTCTCTCTGCTGAAAGTGATATTTCCTGTAAGACTGCACAATTTGGAGGGAGACAGTTTGGTGGGATGTGAGCACTTCCTATGCTATAAATAGAACAAATGAGTATCGCTTTCAATCTCAAAGGAGTACATTCCTAATTTCTTGAGGAAGTAATTGTATCTCAGTGCATGATTCTCAGTGAGTTTTATTCTTGCTGATGATGTCTTTTCACAGACAAAGTTTGACTTGGTTGTTAACAAGTGAGTGTGCTTGTTGCAGCACATAGACATGTAGGGAGCTATTAATAGCTTCAGAGGAACGGTACTGTATGGAAGGTCACAGAAGTCCTTGCAGCTTTAAATTTGTCTCCATCTTCCCCTTTATACTTGCCTAGCAATGTGGCAGACTGTAGGTTGAACAGCAAGGTTTGTGAGGAGGGGAACTGCTGATTTATTCAAGATTCCTTCTGTGCTGGAGTAAGGATGATTCAGCAAATGGGATTTCTTACAGACAGAGGTCTGGAGGTGACATCTCAAGAGTTGCGTGCTTTTCCCTCATTGTGCCCCTTGCTCATTTCATCCTCTGTGTTTCTGAGCCCTGCTTATGCTACTGCAAGACAGAAGCTAGTAAAGGAAGTGCAGGTAATTGAATATGCTGGCTCAGTTGCTCACTTGTACAAGCTTAAGAACAAATACCAACCAACTGTTGTGTTCAGCACTTTGTTCATCTAATTATATGTGCTGAGAAACTGCATGTGTAAATGGAAAGAGCAGAGCTGGCAATTTGGTTCACATTGAGATTGAATGAGAATGTTTCTTCCTGTTATTTTTAAATACTAGGGAAAAGAAATCCCAGCCAATGATCCCACTCAGATTTAGAGGTGTGACTGTAAAGAAAGCAGGAAGCTGTTGTGAACTTGTTGTTGTGCCTCCACTGTGTGTGAGAGTTTGACAGCTTCGTCAACAAAGACAAGATTTTGGGGAAGGACCGTTTCACAGTTTGAAGTGGCAAGTTCTACATACAAAAATAATTTTCTATGGCGCGTGTCGTAAGGGTGCTGCAAAGCTGATCATATTGCACCCGCTGAGCCGTGTGTTATACTTTAAATAATGGTTGGGACTGAAAGAGGACGAATGAGTGGATGCTGTGGCAGAATTGAACTGTTCTTGGAGCATCAGAAGAAGCAGCTGGAATGTTTGGGCTGACACTGATCTGTAGATTATTGAGGAGAATTGGAAAGACCATCTGAGGAGAGACGCATAGCTACAGAACAAAAAGTAGATAAAAGGAGCTGTAGCAGTGTGACTCTAGGAGGTAGCAGAAAGTGGTCTCCAGAGACTTATTTGATACCTTCCATTTTTCTGGCATATCAGGCAATCTGTTTATTGGTTCAATCTATTTATTGGTTCCTGAATCTGAGTCCATAGACAAATAATCTACAGGGTGACTTGATCTGCAGCCAGTCTTGAGAGTAGTGATGCACAAAAAAATAAGTAGCCTTCGATTGAGGGTTGAAAGAGTAGAGGCTTTTGATGGTAATAAGCACTATGTTGGGTGCTGCTGCTCTAGTGGAACAAGAAGAAAGCTGAGCTAGTTACAGGAGAGGCAGAGCGTCGCCTTTGATTCCAGAGAACGGTTACAGTTCCTGTATCCTGAAGCAAATTAATTTATTTGTAAAATCATTTGGTGTTTCTGTTGCAACAGGATTTCCTGTCCCAGAGTTATTTCTTTATAAAGCTCTGTCTCATTCTGTGTGTTCACTGCTTGCTAAAGGTCCTTATCTGTCCAGAAGGACGTAAACGTGTGATTCATTTTCTTGGGAAAATCCATCTTCTGCTCACTGCTAGAGTACAGTCATTTTCCATCCATTTTGCTTTCTAAAAGCTACTGTTTTCTCTCTCCTTCATATGTTACCTGACTAACATGGATATCATTTCCATTTTTTTTTTTCATTAGGTGAGACAAGCATTTGCACAGCGGGCATTACAGGCATCATCCAGATGTGGGAACAAAGTGCAGTGATGAGGGAGAGAATAATTACCCTACTAAAATCATTAATGTTTTGTTTCTATCGTTTTGCATCCCATGATTGCATTTCAACTAACAAGCAGTTTCTGTCATTGACCTACATGCTTCAACTGTTTGTTAAGTTTTTGCCACACACTGTCATAATCACTAACGACTGCTTCAGTTTGAAGGTAATTCTGTTTATTTTCTGGTTCATGCTTCAGGAAAAATTAAAACTTGATGCTGAGAGGGAAAAACTAGAGAGGCTTCAGGAGCTTTACTCCGAGCAGAAGACGCAGCTTGATAATTGCCCTGAGTCCATGAGGGAACAATTACAGCAGCAGCTGAAGAGGGTCAGTAGCGAGTTTCGAGATTAATTTTTTGTTGTTGTTGATTTTAGAGTTAAGTCTAACATATTCTGCTTCGGGTGTCATGTGAGGTGTTTGAAGATATTTGCACGAGGGTTTTCTTTCCATGGAATGCTTGCAATAAATATTTTGCATAGTGGCAACCAAGTAGAGTGCAAATGGGTAGATTAGAAAACATTTTCTGTTGAATGTTTTTAAAGCTTTGGGCTGCTTACCTGTAATTAGCACTTTAGGCCTACTGGATTGCATGGAGGGTCTTGGAATGGTGATGTTTAGACAGACAATAGAGCACTGCTCTTTTATTCTGCTTGCACAGATAGTATTGAACTTTGTAGTGAGATGAACCATTTTAACACTTTACTTGCAATATTGTTTAATCTTGTTTTACATACTCTTCCTTTGCAATGCTGTAAATTACTGTCTTACACCATGGACAACATCCTTTCTTCAGTACATAACTTAGCTGTTAGGCTGAACTGTGCTTTCAATTTTTCATTTTGAAGATTGTATCACTTATTTTAATGGCTTTATTTTTCCTACATTTTCATCAGTTTCACATTAGTTGTTTTTTTAAAATCTTTGCATTAAGTCTACTTGCAACTTGATTTTATTATGTATAATTTATAACAGAAAAAGCGACAGTATTGTCAGTTAAGGTACATTTATTTTCTGAGCAAGATTTTAGTATCAATTAAGGTTAAATAGGTTATGCAGCATATATAGTTGGATATAGTAGAGGGGTAGATCACTTACAAAGCTTCAATATTGCAAGTTCAAGATAATATCTGAAAGTGAAACTTGAGTTTTTTATTTTTCTTTCCTGAGTCGAGCATTTTTGTATCAGTAATAAGATTTTTAATAGCAGAGATCATAAAAAGGCTTTTATTTTATAGAAAATATTCTCAACACTTTTTAAAAAACATATAATAATTAGATTGTGTTTTACTTGTAGAATTCTATTTTGTTTTCCAAGTAGCCTGAAGTAAAGAAGTCCAACGTCAGAAAACACAAGGTTAAATTCTTCTGTAGTAACTAAGAAGTTTGTTTGACATATAAGGATTTTTTGTAAGTTACATTAAAACGTAAACAAAACAAGCAAATGAAAAAGAAGCTTTAGAAAATAACTCATAAGTTTTAAAAGAAATCCTTTCCTGTGCAGTCATTTATGAGGGCTGCTTGGACAGTGATGCTTCCTCTTTTATTATGTTGGCCCATTATGTCAAAAACGGATGTTGGTGGTATAGTAGAGATTGAACCTTCCCAGAAATATTCCCTTACATGTTGTTGCTGCACGACAGATGGCAGCAGAGGGGCAGTATGACAAAACAGCATCTGACACGGAAATGTGGGTGAAGAAAGGTGTGTCATTAAATTCCTCCATGTGGAAAAAAATGCATCCACTGACATTCATCAGTGCTTGCTGAACATTTCTGGAGACTAAACAGTGGATGTAGCACAGTGAGGCAGTGGGTGGTGCGTTTCATCAGTGGCAACAGTAATGTGAAAGACAAGCCATGCTCCAGATGTCCATGCACAGCTGTCACACACGAAATGAACAGCATCTTGATCAGTTCATCTGCTTGAATTGGCATATTACAACCAGGGAACTGTGTATGGAACTGAATATCGGCTTCAAAGTATTGGAAACGTTGGTAGCAACATTGGAATATTGGAAATAACCATGAATGCTCACACCAGAACAAGAAAGAGCACTGTATACGAACTTGTCAGGACCTGTTGAACAAGTACGAGGCTGAATGTGACAGTTTCCTGGATTACATCATTACTGTCAATGAGATTATGAGATGTGGTGTTACTACAATGAGCAGGAGTCAAGTTGGCAATCCATGGAGTAGTGGAATGTGAAAAAGTTCAAGATGCAGCCCTCAGAGGATAAAATGATGTGCACAGTCTTCTTGTGATAGGAATCATAGAATCATGGAATCATTAAGGTTAGAAAAGACCACTAAGATCATCTAATCCAACATCAAGTTACCACCATGCCCACTAAACCATGTCCCTAAGTGCCACATCTACTCTTTTCTTGAAAACCTTGAGGGATAGTGACTCTGCCATCTCCCTGGGCAGCCTGTTCCAATACCTCATGACTCTTTCTGAGAAGAATTTTTTCCTGATATCCAACCTAACCCTCAACTGGTGCAACTTAAAGCCGTTCTCTCTTGTCCTATTGCTGTTGCCTGAGAGAAGAGGTCAACCGCCGCCTCACCACAACCTCCATTCAGGGAGTTTTAGAGAGCAGTAAAGTCTCCTGCCCTGAGCCTTCTCTTCTCCAAACTGAACAATCCCAGTTCCCTCAGCCACTCCCCTTAAGACTTGTGCTCCAGACCCCTCACAGCTTCGTTGCCCTTCTCTGGACACACTCCAGGGCCTCGTTGTCTTGTAGTGAGGGGCCCAAAACTGAACATATTACTCGAGGTGGCCTCACCAGTGCCATGTACAGAGAGACGATCATGTCCCTGCTCCTGCTGACTGCACTATTTCTGATACGAGCCAGGATGCCATTGGCATTCTTGGCCACCTGGGCACACTACTGACTAATGTTCTTCCATCTGTTGACTAATACACCCAGATACTTTTACTTCTCAAAGCTTTCCAGTCTTTTGGATCCTTCTGGATTTCCTGGAACCTGGGCAAACCATCAACTCTGACAGCTACATTGCAGTGCTGACTAAGCTGAAGGCTTGAACTTGCAGACTCAGGCCAGAGAAGACAGCTTTTCTCTTGCAACACGATAACACCAGGCCCCAACTGGAAGACTGTGGAGCACGTTGCCAGTGTAGGCTGGACTGTCCTACCACACACACCACATATAGTCTGAATTTGGCGCCTTCTGACTTCCATCTGTTCGGGCCAGTGAAGGGATGGACTGCATGGGCAACATCTTCCTAGCAATGTCACCATCATTGCAGCTGTGAAACAATGGGTCACCTCTGCTGGTGTAGACTTCTTCTAGCATGATGTGCAGGCTCTTGTTCATCACTAGCAAGAATGCATAGTTAATGGTGGTGACTGTGTTGAAAAATAGTGTTTTGTAGCTGAGAATTTGCTCTGTCAAATAGTGTTCTTGTACTCTTTGTATCAGTTGTAGTTTCCATGGAAAGACATTACCTTCAGAGAGACTTACTTACTTGAAGGTGTTAACTCATGAAAATTGCAATCTTACTCCTATGGGATGGTAGTAAATTTTCTCCCACTATTGACTACTAAGAGGCTTCTAGGAATCTGTTTCATTATGTATCAGGAGTTGGACTTGATCCTTGTGGATCCCTTCCAACTCAGAATATTTCATGATTTTCTGATCTTTCTTTTTTTTTCAGGGTGGCTTAATATCAATTTTGGATTTGAAAGTGGGACAAAACTTGAAATGTGGGGTGCAGTATGATGTAAAATTGCTTCTGTTGCGTATTATTCAATGCCAGCTGTAGTGAGAGGTAGCTGAGGCTGCTGTGCTCGGAGTAGTAGTTTTTGCTAAAATTGTGCACAGTATTGTGATATCAAGGGTGAGAAAAGTTATAGCTTTTTTGTAAGCATCCTATCCTAAATAGAAAAAATCTCTTCTTTGCTAAGAATAGGGAGTGTAGGATTAAATACTTGAACTTGAGGCAGGTTATGTTGTGGTACTTTATTGCCAGAGTAGTAGATGTGTAGGTGGTGAATTTTTGTTTCAACTCTTGGATCTGGGTAACATGTGATTTGTGCCTAGGGTGAGAGCAGTGTATTTTGCTGCAGCATCTGACTGTGGTGTGGGTCAGAAGTTTGGGTTGAGATGGGAAGCAGGCAGTTGGCAACATCCGTGTAGACTGTTGACTGGTGGGTTGCTTCCCAGTACCTGTAACAGACATGCACCTTTCTCGCTGGATGGGGAGACCAGTTCATTGAAGCCTGGTGAAACCTGAGGACTTCTAGAAGGCACTCAGGGAAAGCAGTAAACTTTCTGATGCCATACATAAAGCTTATTACCGTAATGCATTTATGCATACATATGTATTTGTTATGCATAAATGGAGGATGAGAATAGATGTCTAGATTCCTGCAAAGATCTGAAAAGGCAGAGTCCATTGCTAAGAAATACTTAAGTATTCAGAAAAATCTAATTTTTACAGATTTTATGGGACTCTGGATGGAAGGACTTGGTACTCTGCCATTAAATTTTGTCCAGTGCCATGACAGGAGTAGTAGTGATGATGGAGAAATCTGTGATTTCAAAGTCCAATATGGAAACATCATGGTTGTGATTTCTTAAGAGTTTTTTAAGTTATAGTATTTTAATGTAAATTTGTTTTAGTAAAAAGGGTAGGAGTGGAGTTACTCTCCTCTTTGCTCAGGAAGTCATTACCTACAGTGAGAACAACTGTTCTACAAATCCTATGCAGCCTTCTGGCTGCCAATTGCCTTCTCTGGAGTCTGTCCCATCTTCTGCCCAAGTAACTTGTTGCCCAAGTAATTTTTTTGATACCAAGTAGCCTGAACTTCCTGATTTTCATGCCTCATCAAGGCCCTTCCATTTATTTTGAAAGTTGAAGGGGAACGACATGTGTAAATGAGGTGATTTTGTACTGGAGGTAACTGCTTTCTTGTCATTATTAACCCATGTCTTTACTTTGGATCTCTTTGCTGTCTACTTCAAGTGGAAGGCACTTCTTTGGAAAATAATGGGAATATGTTGATGTTTTATATAGTTTTTTGAATTCTTGAACTTTTGTGTCTTGTGTCTTTCTCTGGTACATTGGAAGCTGGTTTTTTAATCCCTTTATGAAGACCTCTGTGCACATCATCAGTCACTAATCTTTGCCTTAGGCTGAAATGAGAAAAAGACTAAGCTTGCAGTTCACCAAAATAAAAAAAATTGTTACAGGTTATGTAAGAAAACCTGTATCAAATTATGTACGATGTGTCTATTTTAGAGAGCTTTAATATTTAATAATACTGTGATTATTAAAAATTCTTTTCAGAAATCTCGAAGTAGGGATTCATGTTATGAATTCACAGATATTTCAGGAGAATGATTACCATTCAGTTCTTGTGCTGAAAAGCACTGAAAGTTTTGTCTCATCCTCCGTAAGTGGAAGGTGGATGTGTTCTTATTTCTTGGGTCTCTCCTGCAGTATTCAGCCTCTTGAAGAACTCCGGCATTCATCCAGTGGAATGCATAAAATTGGTTCAATGCCATTTGTGAAGCAGTACACCTACTGGCTAGTGTCTGTGTGTATGAGGACAGCTCTTATTTGTGTATTTGTATAGGGAGCGATTGTCTGCCCCAATTCAGTGGTCCCCATGCAGCCACTGGCTGCACAACCAGCACAGCTGGGCAGCATTGCTCATGGGATGGCAGCGTGCATAGGATACAACTCCACTTTGTCTTTCCTCTCATTTGTATGTCTGTTACTAAAAACAGTACCAGAGCTTGGGCTAGACTTGAGGAAATTCTAAGTGCTGTCCAGGCTCCTTCATTTGAATGTGTATTGCCATGATTAATTAGTTCAGCATGTAGTTCTCAAGTTCTTCAACTGGGATGGTACTTTCTGGGGTTTTTTTGGTCGGTGAGCAAATGTCATCCCCGTTTGGCATGCGGCAACCTCAACGAATTGATTCGCACTTTGGTTGCACAGCAGCTAGGCTACAGTGGAGTGCTGATCTGCCTAGCCAGGATATGCTCAGTGCTGCAGAGGATCCATCCTGCTCTAAACGTTGAAAGACAACTCCTTTAGTATATTGATGTTGTTTTCAGCGGGTGGGCACTAGCAGTAATAGAGAAAGCTTCATTAAAAGAGCAGTTAGGTCTATTTGTTCTCTTACGACTGTAGGTAATAAAAAGAGTTGAGCTTCTGAGCCTGCTGCATGAGGTACACAGTATTTCTATGATATTTTTCCTGTTTGTAAGTCTCTTTATTCTGTTGTCAGTTAATGCATTGTCACCTTTTTTCTTTTTTTTTCTTTTTTTTGGCTTAAGGATGCTGATCTATTGGACATAGAAAGCAAACACTTTGAAGATTTGGAATTTCAGCAGCTTGAACATGAAAGCAGGTTAGATGAAGAGAAAGAAAATCTGACACAACAGCTCTTGCGTGAAGTAGCTGAATATCAGCGTAGCATTGTCAGTAGAAAGGTAAGAGCACTAATACTTAATCCATTTGTTCTTTGTTGCTCCGCATAAAGGACATGAAATACAGATGGTCAAGTTGTAGTTCCAAGAAATAATACAAAATTTTTCTCTTTGAGAAAGCTTTTGCAGCAGAGCAAAGTTGATGTCCCACTAATGCTGCAACACGTACCGAATCAGGCGCTTCTCTGAAAGGAAATAAGTGGATAACATTCAATGCCTTCTTTGCACCTTTGCATGAAAATATGAAAATGAAACCCTTGAATTTTTCACAAAAAGTACCAAAGTATTGTTCTCTCATTATTAAGCAAGCTGATTCATTTTCTATGGACAAAACTGCAGTTGTTTTTTTGTTTATGATTGATATTAAGTGATTTAATAATAATAGGACACTGAATTAAGGAAAAATCTTAATTCTGAAAATCAATTGTAAAGATCTTACCTGAACTAGTTAAATATGAGTTTTTCAGAGATCGGAAGTTGCATTTCTAAACAATTTACTTTCAGTATAGAGATATGTTAATCACCATGTTATCTAAGAATATAAGTTATTCTTTTGTTTTGTCTCTTGAAGAAATTCTCTTTGCTGTCTAAATCTTGTTTAATTACCTCCTTCAGAGCAACGAGCTGTGTTACAAAAACTTCTATTCCTACTACTTAACTGTTATTAATGAGTTAATTATTATGAATGTTATCTTTGCAGTTGGCTGTCTTGTGCTTTGAAAATGAAACATATAAAAAGTGACAGATATATTATTTCCTATTAGGAAAAGATTTCTGCTCTCAAAAAACAAGCTAATCATATTGTCCAACAAGCACAAAGAGAACAAGATCATTTTGTAAAAGAGAAAAATAACCTAATAATGATGCTGCAGAGGGTAAGTATTTATTGTCTTTCAGATATTTTTAATGCATAGTGATAGAGCATTTCATATAATGAAAAAACACACAACATGAGAAAAGCCACCCTGCCCCTCCCCTGACACAGCTCCATGCGCTTAGCTCAGCGCTGCCCTCCACTCCCTTCATGAGGGGCTGCAGGCTGCCATGAGGCCTCCCCTCAGCTCCTCTGCTCTGCGCTGAGCAAACCATGAGACCTCAGCTGCTTCTCATGTGCCTTGCCCTCCAGACCCTTTGCTGTCTTTGTAGGCCTCCTTTGGAAATTAATAAGAAGCTAATGTGAACCCTTCATGTCTCGTTTGGTTTGTTTTTAACCACAAGGGAAATCATATTTAGCTATTCAAGAGGAACCAGCATTTTTCAGAATGCTGAAGGAAGACCTTTTTGTTTGATTGTGATTTTTCAATATTTTTTTTCACTAGTTTCTTCCTGTATACCTCCATGTTTTTGTTTGGTTCTGCTGTAAATGAATGAAGTTGGAGCTCCGCTTTGAAGTTTTTAGTGTGTTTCTTTTAAGAAAATGACCAGCATTTATTTTCATTACACTGCTGTTGGTATTTAATACAAACTTTATTTCTGTTATTGACAGGAAAAAGAGAATCTCTGTAATCTCGAAAAGAAGTATTCCACACTTTCCGGAGGAAAGGGATTTCCTGTCAGTCCCAATAGTCTGAAAGAGGTAAATAGTTTCGCTGCCAATTACTTTACCACAAGTAACTTTTAATAACTCTTCATGCAGAAGTATTTAGTGAAGTGCTATTCATACAGTTTTGTTGGAGATGATGAAATTACTTTGTAAAGCTATTCATGGAAGTCCAAACACATAGCAGAATGAAAATAACTGCTCTGACATTTTCCTAGATTTGACTGGTCTCACTTTAAACTCTTGCCCTGGAAAAATGAATGTTTTTGTGTGTATGTAAAGTATCTAATTTTCTCAAAATAGACAATTAAACCTCACTGAAATGAAGAAAAATGAGGCCCAGGAATAACTGTTCGAGTACCAATACGTTATAGTCTTTGTTTTTCCACGGTAGATTTTATCAGAGGTCTTCCCACCACGCTCATTTCTATTTTAAACATGGTGAATAGTTAGAGTAAAGGTGTCAAATATTTTTGCTAAGAATTTGAGTTTGTTAGGGTGAGTCTCAGAGCTTACCTGCACCTGTCAAGACTTCGTAGGTTTGAGGATACCACATTAAGCCTCTTGAGAACTGTGAATAAGGTCAATGTAAGGTAAGCCACAGCCCATTACAAAAATTCGGTCAGGATGTCCAATATTATCTTTAAGTGCCCATGTTTATCCTCTTGGCTTGACTTAATGGATCTGAAAATTGCAGATAAATACAAAGTTATAAATGGAGAAGCAGAAGAAATAGCATTTAAAATATGCTGATAGGTATCTGTGGCTGCTTCATTAACTTCTGATTAAGAGGTCTGACTGGACTTGCTGGATGACTCCTGAGCACAGTCTGCTCATCTAATGATGTAGGCGTCGCTGTGGGAAGTTGGGCTCTTGAAGTCTGGGAAATGTGATTTTGCTTAATTGGCCTCAATGCTCCTGGTGAACCAGGATGGGCTGCAGAACATGCCAGTGGGGTAAAGCATTCTTCCTCGCTGCAAGCTGTGTTGCTGATGCTTGGACTTAGTGTCCTAGGTTGCACTCTGATCTGGACATCTCATCTTTCACCAGGACATCTGGCAACTCCAGGCTTCCTTTTTGTTCTTTTGTGATCGTTCCATTCATTTATCATTAGAAAGTGGATGTTATCTCTGATTTTATCTTTATATCCATGTAATGATTTGTTTAATCACAGATGTTTCAAAATGCAACTACATTAAGTGAACCTGATGCACCTCTTGTTGAAATGGATAATTAAGCAGTGTGATTCTGTTCCCCAGAGTGAAATCAATTAGGATTTACTGTAAGGTAAATGAGAAAAGGAACAGTGCAAGTTATCTGTTTTATGCCCAGTGTCCCCACAGGCTTTCTCTTCTATAAGAAATGTCCTTCCTTGCCAGACATGATATTCTGTCTCACTTCAGCTCAACATTTCCCCAACTGTTCTGGCACCTTTAAAAATAAAGCACCGAATGGGACACAGGCTTAAATAGATTCTCTGCACCCAGGAGTTAATTTCACCATGCAGTTGCTCATACATCAGTTGAGAACTTAGTCTGTGGTCTCACATTTCCCATGCCCTCCTCAACAAAGCATGCATTTGTAACTCTCTCCCATCCATCCTGAAGTTTCATCCCTGCATATGTAGCAGTGGAGAGTAACACTGCTGCATAGATAAGACAGGGTGCTTATCCCAGTACTTAAGTGAGGAAAAAATCAGTGCTGTTTGAAAGTTCAACATTGGCGAAACGAGTTGGATCTCTAGTCTGACTTGAAACCTTTTCTGTAACCTAATGTAATGGGGCCTGAGCTAACATTATCATGAATTCATTTGTTTGCTTCTTCTTTTTTTATTCACTTAACCCCACGGAGTATCCCCATTGGTGTTGTGAGTGTGAAATGAGTATTTTTTCATACAACAATGAATGTGCTTTTATTGTCTATAAAAATGAGCATAATATTACATTCATAGACTTGCCAAGTTTTGGTGATTAATATTCTGCTGCTACACATTGGTTAAGCAGGATTTATATTTATTCATGGATTCTCTCTTACTGTAATATGGCCACATGTTTTGAGAGGAAAACTCCAGTAGTACCTAGTCTCCTTCTCATTTAATAGTTGATCCAGTAGTATGTGAATTGATATTTAACTCCTATTTCTGGAGTGCTGTGTTCACAGTATGACAGTTATTTTTCCTGAATTGTATATCTGCTTGAAAATAACTGATGGAATACATTTATAATTACGCTGATAGCTAAGAGGGCTCTTGTTTTTTTCAACTTGCCTTCTGTGATCATTGCTAAATTTATGCATTTTTAAAAAGAAGAAATACTACAGCAGTCTGTGGCTTCTCTTATACAGTTGCCGAAGTATACAAATGTACTGACATGTCAACATGGTGGTACAATCATAGAAACAAAGCTCCTTGGATACCTTCTCAGATTAAAAGCAGTTTACCATCTTGGTTTAAACATAAGCATACTTCTATCATATTTTTGTGATGTTGCTTCAACAGTGACTCATTCTTTCACTTGACCACTCTTATTGTTAAGAGTTAGGGCATTTCATTTTTTGCAAGCTGGCATCCTGTACACCATGGATTAGAAGCCATACTGTATTTTTTAGATAAGATTTTTTTCAGTTAACACCAGAACACCTGCAGTAATTGTGTTCTGCCATTTTATCTCATATCTGCCTGCATGAATGCTCTCTTCAGGCAGAAGCATGCTCCGATGTCCGTGTCTTTCCTCAATCTGTCACCTCCTGTGTGATTGCTATTTGAGAGGCAATTTGAAAAGATCGTCTCCTGGTAACATCTAAAAGTTAGAAGGAACTTCCAGACAATGCAAAGGAAAGGTGTTTTGTCAGAATAATGTGTGGAGTACAATGGCATATCTTTATGTAAGTTCTTCCCAGTTCTGTTAGTCATTTCATTCACTTGAAGTAGCCAAGTAGTTAAGAAACAAATCAAACACACTCTGCATTTGTTATCCCAAGAGAGGGCTGCATAACAATTTCTGAAGGGTATTTACATTTTATTGAAGGCTTCTGTTCACTTAATGTATATTTGCCTTTTGATCACATAAATGCATTTGGAATTAAATGAAGAACAATTTTCAGAATCCAAGTATTCAACATTAGAGAAGCCTGATGATAACTTTGTTCTATTTGTGATGAAATATTTCAATGGTAACAAATATTTGGCTGTATCACTCTAAACTAACTTTCATCGTACTGGATACATTAATACTCTTGCACGTCTTTTTGCTTTTGCTCCTTTTAACTTCTGAATTCCTCCTTTTAGGGCTATATCAGTGTAAGTGAAATTAGTGAGCTGTATGGCAATTCCACGAATATATCCCCTTCCACTCAGCCCCCCACAGATGCTGACGCAGTTACCACTGAGCCTTCCACGGCTGTGCTGACGAGCCAGCCACAAAATAAAGAGGTTTGTTTGAGAGACATTTCCCTTTGTTTGCATTGTTCTTTCACTGATGCTTTTTTTTTTCCTTCTTGTTTTTCTTTTTTTTGGTAATTCAACATGTAACAAACTGACCCTTAGGCAAACTCTCATCTGCCAGTTACCAAATCAGATAACGGCTTAATAGTAAAGCTGGAGGAATGGTCCAGTTGATGTTGTAGGTGGGACTTCAAAGGCCAAAAAACCTAAATGATTATGACCCAAGCAGCAATAAGTGACAGTCTTTGCCTGTCAAACACTATAACGTAATGCACCTGTGGAGATATGGTCTGTGGACACATTCAGTTATTACTCATTCAGTGGTGCTTAGGTATTCCTTTTGTATGTTTTTCTTCCTGTAACAGAAGGATGTTTGGGAGAGATGGGTAACTTCTACTTATGTTAGTTATTCCACAGCCTGTCCAGTCTGTGTCTATAGTTAACTCTTCCTTTTTCTCATTCTTTGTGCCCTTTTTGCCTTTGTAATGATTACAGCAAGTTTTTAATAAATCCACTTTTTAAAGAATGGGCTCATCTTACGACTGTAAACACACCTACCTTAGTATGGTGAGGAGGCAGCAACTGGTTTAAAATTAGGTGTTTCTGTGCTGCTTCTGAAAGATAGATGTGCCTTAAGATTTCCAATACAACAAGTCTTTCCTGCTAAATGCTCCACAAACACAGTGCTAAAACTGCAGCTTATATGTGCCGTATCTTTTGAGCAATTCCAAAAAGAAAACTCTGTGTGTAATTTCTCTTTTTTCTATAAAGCTAAGATCACCTCTCTGTTCTGGATTTGTGTTTCCTCACTCTCTTTCTCCTCGCTCTATTGCTCAACTTCCATCAGTCCATTGGCCTGAGGTCATGGCTACTCATGTAGATCCTATTCCTTTATCTGATACACCTCCTCCTCTGCCAGCTAAGAAACACCGCAGGCAACAACAGGTAACAGACTCAAAGCTGATAACTTGGGATTTTTTTTTGTTATTGTTATGGTGGCCATGAAGTTGATCTACATGGAAAGTTTTTAGAATGACATGGTAGATCGTAAGTTTGTGATGCTTTCTGAATGTTAAACTTAAAAGCACTGCTCATTTAAAAATAAATACGATGGGTTATAGAATGGTAATGATTAAACATTCTCCTTTATATGAATAATCCAGAGGCAAATATTAATATTTAGGAGCCATTGTAACTGTCAGAAGACTTGCAGCAATAACGTACCACTGGCTTCATTTGAAATCCTAAAATCAATTTTTTTCTGTACATTTAAAAAATGCCTTTCAAAAGCTGCATTGTTTTTAAGCTGCCAGTTCATTGGAATAACTTGTAAATAAATGCTTTTCCTCTTTTAATTAGATTCTACTTGTACACTGAACTTGAGTTTAAAAAAATAATACTAAAAATAAATCAGGTACACAGACGTGTATACAAAAACTGCACATGAATTTATTATATTTTCTTAATCAGCATGCTTTTTTATTGTGACATTTATATAAATCCTATGTAACACAGCGAAGCAGGAGGTATTTCATTCTTTCCAGTGAAATCTCAGACTATTGCCTTCACAATATTCCATATAGAGCATAACTGAGCAAGTAGGTCAATTCTTTATGTCAAAACTGTTCAACAAATTACATTTGAAGCATTTCAGAAATCTGGAAGAGAGAAAGAAACAGCACAGGGAATGCATGTACATGAGTGATACTTTGCCTCGCAAGAAAACAGCTCCAACTGTGTCACCACACTTCAATAGTTCTACTCTTGGACGAAGCATTACATCTAAAGTACGTAGTTGCATGCTATTAATAGCTTTCCAGTTTTATATAAAAAGCATACTATGTTAGAGATAAGATTGAATAGCGCTGTAGCATCGTGTAATCCCTCAAATTCGTGTCTGACATTGGCTTTGAAAGAAATTTGCGTTTGTTAACGTGGGAAAAAGCATGAAACCTTCCACACCTCCAGCCTTTATATTGACATCTGGAAATGTGGTGATATAATAGTCATCACATATTTACGATCAATGTATTTCAAGAACTTTACTTGCAGGTTAGTTTAAATTGATTGTGGAGACTCAGCAGGCTGTTTTCCTTTCAACCTCTAGCCAGTAAAGATAAGATTGTGTGCAAAGTGAAAATACTCCTTATTTTTGACATGGTAAATCAACAAACAGAAGCAAGGGGGAGATAATAATAGGCAAACATTTTTGTTTAATTAGAGACTCTTCAAAACTAAAATAACAGTGGCTGACTCATTTGAGATGGCAATGATATTAAGGACAAAGCAAGTTATTTTAACATTAGTTGCTAATTCAACTAAAGTTTTAAGCACATATTTGTAAATTTCCTGCAGGGACATTTACCATTAGGACAGAGCAACAGCTGTGGCAGTGTACTTCCTCATTGCCTGGCAACCATGACCAAAGACTCAGAATCAAGAAGGATGCACAAAGGTAAGACTTTGATGAGTTTCTGTTAAAAGTCAGCATTTGTTTTTTCAGAAAATAAATGTGAAATTGATATTATTATAATCAATGGGGCTGTAAAATCAAAAATTGCTTCTTGCTGAAAAAAATAAGCTCCCAGTGTTGCTTGCAGGTTTGGACAAAATAAGTTGTTAAGATTGTGACATAGACATGCATATAGATTTGAAGAATATGATCATCAAATATACTCAACTGCCAATAAAAAAATACACATTTGGTTAACTGGATAACTTGACTGATTTGGAAACTATTCATTAAACATATTACATGTTGTCTTATTTATTTAATTTAAATCTTTTCATTTTGCAATTTCAAAAAAAGATTTTTCACTGGCATATATTTTTGCCTGGATAAAGTAATTCCCCAAACAGTCATTCAGCATCATGACTTGGAGAATGCGTAGCTGCAGTATTGTAACCTCCCTTAAATATTTGGATTACAACATAGGAAGGATGTTCACCTTGCGTAGATAGTTGCATATTTGTAATAGAGACATGACAGTTCTGGATGCAAAAGGTACATGATCTTTGAAAGACAGTCTTACAAACCATGAAATTCTGTTTCTGCTGTTTGTCTTCATGAATTGATGTACTTAATTTTTTTGCTTTAACAAAATGCATTATTCATAACTGTCCCATCTTCAAACTGCTTTGAACTGCTCCTCAGTTCCATTTGTCAGTTTCTTTTCTTTCTGGTGTCTGCATCATAACAAAAATGGGTGTAAGAAAGCCTTACCTAGTGCTGACTAAGATGGAGCTGAGACAGGATCCATCCTGTTTTTATAGTTGTCAGAGCTAGCAGGTGGTAAAAGTAAAAGCACAACTGAAGTCAGCCATATGCACCAGGGTTCTAAATGCATGTAAGGAACAAACCTGCTGAGAAGGGATCATGACTTACTACATTCACTTTATAGATCTGCTCCAGTTGGGATTTGTTCTTTTTGAGCTTTATTTGTGCAACAGGCCTTCCACAAGCCTACTGTGGTGGCTGACATAGCTTGATGTATTTCAGATCCAATACAAAAGGAGCTTCATACTCAGCTTGGAAAGCTTCTGTGATATAATGCATTTGCCTGGGTGGAATAGCCTGAAAGTACATTGAGACTCATCATTACACTCTTTTTCAGAAAACAGTTTATTTCATTTTGAAAATAAGTAAGAGTGCTTGACTAAATTCTGATGGCAAAATATTGTATGTTAAATTGGAACTATTTCTAGAAAATGACTGCAAAAGATGATGTGTGGCCTAAAACACAATTAATAAGCCTAATAAAAGTTTTTTCATAGAATCATAGAATCATAGAATGACTTGGGTTGAAAAGGACCTCAAAGATCATCGAGTCTCAACCCCCCTGCCAAGTGCAGGGTCGCCAACCACTAGACCAGGCTGCCCAGAGCCACGTCCAGTCTGGCCTTGAATGCCTCCAGGGACGGAGCATCCACAACCTCCCTGGGCAACCTGTTCCAGTGCATCACCACCCTCTGTGTGAAAAACTTCCTTCTAATATCTAACCTAAATCTCCCCTGTTTCAGCTTAAAACCATTCCCCCTTGTCCTATCGCTATTTTTAAATGGTTATTATATTTTTCTGTTCCATTGTTGTCAACAGACAATTAAAAAATCATTCTAAGAGCATAGGCCAATTTTTATCTTAAGAGTGAAAAAGAAAGAAACCCCTCAAACCAAAACTGAATTATGGATTGACAAAGAAGTGAGGCAGGAAAGAGTGGGATGTATTGGTTAAGGCACTTGCCACAGTATTTGTCATATGCCAGGAACAATATGTGTGTTGTACTGCCCTCCATACTGGAAGATAGTGGTTATTCTTTAAATGTTTCAACAGTTTGAATGGAAATACTGAATTATAAAGAGAGCCTTAGGTGATTAATTCGTACTGGGAAAGAGGCTGGTTCTTAACAGCTTATTCTAACACATGGGCTTTGTGAGAGGGAAATGATGTTGCTGTCAAGTGCTTTATTTGAACTGTCAAATTTGCACAGTAAGAGAGACTGTCGAAACACAAAGAATACAGGAATACAAGGACTTATTCGGGGGAAGTATTTTTTTACTGAGAGTGGTGAGGTGCTAGAACAGGCTGTCCAGAGAGGCTGTGGATGCCTTGTCCCTGGAAGTGTTTAAGGCCAGGTTAGATGAGGCCCTGGGCAATCTGATCTAGTGCTTGACCTAGTGGCTGGCAACGCTGCTTGTGGTAGGGGGATTGGAACTTGATGATCCTTGGAGTCCCTTCCAACCCAAGCCATTCTATGATTCTATTCCCTTTGCACTCAAGAACAGAGATCCCTGAATTTACTTGTGTCAGAGGAACTTGAAGAGTGTAACTGCATTCTCTTGTCTGTAAAGCACAGTGGTTCCTGGGTTGCAGAAAGCTGTTTTGTCTCAGCAACATATCACAGAAGTTTCTGCACCGCTCTTTCTCCACGTTCAAAGGCATCCTGTTATAGCACAGAACTCAGCCGGTGGCTGGTCGTGGCCTAATCCAGGAGCTGTAATGCAGTCATAGAATTACCTACATTGGAGAATACCTTCAAGATCACCAAGTCTAATCATCCACCTGACCTGTCAAGTCCAATATCACTAACCCATGTCCCTCAGTGGCATATATACATGTCTTAAATACCCCCAGATGTAGGGGCTCCACCACTTCCCTGGGCAGCCCATTCCCTCTCTGTGAAGAAATTCTTCCAGATATCCTAAACCTCCTCTGAAGCAACCTGTAACCAATTTCTCATGTCCTGTCACTTGTCACCTAGTCCAATAATCATTCATTGCCTTTTCAACAGTGTTGGGAACCACTGTGCAAAGAGACTAATGCTCTCTGGAAGTGCTGGTAGCAGCTCATCACATTTCTCGAGTCTTAAAAGCATTGGGTCAGCTTCAAGGATGGGCTTTTTAGTGTGTTTGTAAAAATGTGAAGAAAGTGTATTCAGCATTTGCTGGAGGAAGTAGTAGCTCAGCTAGTCACAGGTGTTATGTGAGAGTTACCAAGTTAATAATGGTTTGAATTCTCTCTGTCTGGCTTTCTCCAGTTTTTCTTATTTCTGTCCAAGAAGTTAATATAAAAGTTTGTGATGAATAATTCAAAGTTAAAAATGAAGTCAGGAAATGAAGAAGAGCCGCTCAAGTTTGAACATGGATTTCTTTGTGCAGGAGCAAGTAATGTCTATGAATAAGTTGTAGACCAGTCCAGTGGAAACTCAGCAGGAAATGTTTTCTTGAGATTTTATTTGAAATAAATAGAATCATAGAATGGTTTGGGTTGGAAGCAACCTTTAAGATCATCTAATAATTCCACCCTCCCTCCTATAGGCAGGAATACCTCCCTCTAGACCAGGTTGCTCAAAGCCCCATCCAGTCTGGCCTTGAATGCTTCCACAGCCTCTCTGGGCATCCTGTTCCAGTGTCTCACCACCCTCACAGGAAAGAATTTCTTTCTAATATCTAGTCTAAATCTACCCTCTTCCATTTCAAAACCATTTCCCCTCGTCCTGTGTCTAGCATGCTGTTATAAGAAGTCCCTCCCCAGCTTTCCTGTAGGCCCCCTTCAGGTACTGGAATGCTGCTATAAGGTCTCCTCAGAGCCTTCTCTTCTCCAGTCCCCATAGGGGAGGTGCTCCAGCCCTCTGATCATCTTCATGGCCCTCCTCTGCACCTGCTCCAATAACAAATAGTGACTGTCAGTAATTATTCCCCAAGTTAAGAGCAACTTATATTGAAGAGGGCACATCTTCAACATAAGTCATTAATGGGAAAATCTGTTTCTTAACAGCCATTCATGAGGTATTTTTGAAGGACTATTTACAAAACCAGCTCCTGTAGAGAAGCAAAATGGCTCCTGTGGAGCAGCAAACTAAGGGCAAAAAACAGAATTTAAAAAAAAAAAAAAAGTTATTTGGCACAATCTAGAGACCATTCACTGCACAGGTAGAAACAGGGGCCCAAAAAGTTCCCTTGGGTTTTGGGCACCAGGAGCCAGTGTGAGGATAGTTGGAGTGGGGGCCCGTTATTCAGTTTGGTCAATGGATGGGGAGGATGGCAAGCTGTGAGCTGAAACAGAAAACTAGGCACAGTGCTGGGAGTAGCAGTGCTGAGACAGGTGTTGGGTACCAGCAAAATGGTTATTCATACGCCTCTTAGGCTCTACCAAAAAACAACAGTCGGTGGGCAATGTCTATATTTAAAGACAAAATATGAGCTTTTCAAAGTAGTTTTCATTTTCTTTTTACTCTTTTCTCAGGAAAAGCTAGAAAAGGTACGAGAGCATCCCCTTCCCTGGCTGCAACTATCGTTGTCATTTGGTGAAAGTACTGATTGCATCTGCACTGTCAAGTGGTTTCTAACATCTTGGAAGTTTTTAAAATAATTGTTAAATGATGATAGTTCTTCAAAAATTCTTTTTTTTTAATGTCGATCAGACTGTCACAACAAAACTTCTGAGTAATGCTAATATCTGCAGAGCTGCAGCTTGGCGCAGGCCTAATTTTTTGCTTCTTTGCTCATAGCCAAGCAAGTAGAGCAGAAAATTTGAAATTCTTTGCAGATCTGTAGGTGACAATGACAAGGAAGACTTGAGTTTCCTTCTTTGGCATGCTTCCATACAAAAAAAAAGTATATGTTTTGACATCTTAATGTCTATGCTTAAAAAAAAGAAAAAAGAATGGAAATAAAATGTTACACCTGGACCTTTATTTTATGAAGTAGTATTTTTTAACGTACCCGACAGTGCTGCTGTTAATAACAGTTTTCGCCTATAGTTCTGACTTCTCCGTAATTTTTTTGTAGTAGTATATTTGGGTTATTTTCGGATTTATATGACAAATTCTAAGGTTTTTTTTATGATATGCCATTGTGGATATTTGTAATATTTTGCTGAACAGCGTGACTATCAACAGTGTTAAGCTTATCATTTTACTGTTGGGAATACAAACTTATACAACAAGAAACATTTGTTTTAGTTCCTGTATTAGCTTAGAATTGCAGTGTTGGCTTGTGGGTAACTTTTAGTGGCTCTTGAAAAGAGTTTAATTTTTTTAATTGCATGTTCTGTGAATAGACACTTGAGCAGTTAATTCTTTAACAAACTGATTTTGCCTTTGTGATCTGTGAATGAGGCTGGAAATGGTCTGACTAAGAGGCATCTGGGGGTCAGTACACAGCTTATCCCAAGCCATAAGCTGCCTGTTCGTTAGGGCATGAGGAGCAAATGAGAGCATTGCATTCTGCATCGTTTCTGGAAACGCATGTCATTTTGCAACCAAACCCCTATGCTATATAGAGACATGCCTTGCAGTGTTTAATTACATTTGCCTGATTGCATAAATTTAACTGAGAAC
This sequence comes from Numida meleagris, assembly GCF_002078875.1. Taxonomy (NCBI): domain Eukaryota; kingdom Metazoa; phylum Chordata; class Aves; order Galliformes; family Numididae; genus Numida; species Numida meleagris. Next base: position 86,440,960 of record NC_034409.1, read on the forward strand.
TGTTTTGCTTAAAAATGGGTTCTTTATCCTTCTAGGAAGTTGACTTTCCTTTAGGGAAAGCGTAGAACCTGTATGTTGCTCTGTACCTTTTAGATGGGCTTATTTTTCAGTGTAATATAAGCTATGAAACTAACATTTCCAAGTGGTCTAGCATTTGCAAAAGGCTTGATAGAAAAACATTCATTTGAATGCAGTTTCTTTCAGTAATTTATTTTTTCTCTTTTTCCATCATGAATAATTGAAAACCATTTCACAGGAGCAATTAGTCATTCCAAAGGTTCGAGTGTGAAAGGTAATTGCGTATCTGCAATAACAGCAGCATTTGCCATAACAATGGGAGGAAAGCAAACTGCACATGTAAATCAGTAACATCTGTGTTGTGTGATGCTATTATCTATAAGTGCTGAAGTGTATTTGTATCCTTTTCATCTCTTTTACTAATCAGAGCAATTGAACTTCTATTGAAATTTATTGTTCTCTCAAATGGCAAGTACAATTCTATTAGTTCTTTGGAAACTAGCCTACATTGTCTGCAAAAAGTCTTTGTACTGCATGGAGGGAAGTGAAATGGAAGAAAGAGGAAACAATTGGTCTGCCTTGGGAATGCTTGTAGGGCATCATTTCCTTAATAATGCACTTTAATTATACAGCTTTAGTCATGCTTTTCTGACATTCTTTGGAGAATATTATAACCTTTCTGAGGTAGAGCTGCAATTCTTTGCCCCCTGAAATGAAATTCTTCCTGCTCTGACATGTCCCAGAACATAGCAGACAGTTACTGTATAAAAACAGGTAGAGAGTAAGGCTGGAGAGCGTTCCCACTTCAAGTGTATTTGCCTAAAAGCAGCATCTTGATGGTGTCCAGTAAAAATTTATATGTGAACATAGCTGCGTTTGTGTGTTTGTCCATATTTCTTCCATGTTTGTGTATTATCTTAAATCTCTATTTTCCTGCCCGAATGAGAGGTTTTCCTTTAGTCTCACAGTCAGTCTCCAGCTCGGCCACCAGCTCACATTTTGGGTCAGGATTGTGCAGAGAATATTACAAACGCTGAGCACCAAAACTGTGAGAAAGTGCTATTCTTGCATGGATTCAAAGAAAAGATGGGCAGTGAAGTTGCATTCGAAATCATATAAATCAAACAAACCTTAAAATACTTAAAGTAACTTGAGCAGTTAAGACGATTGTCTTTCTACTCTCCTCTTCATCAAACAAGCTCAAAAACCTTTCGGTAAGCCTGTGTAAATACTGCTGCTTTATTCACCAAGGACAATGGACGAATTTGATAAAAATAATTTGGAAGAAATGTTTATAAAAGAGACATAGTCAAAAAAAATCATCTGTGGTCAAGAAGGATGGGTTTTTAGACAGGATGACTTCGTAGAAAAATAAAAGAGCAAAGAACTTAAATATTGCAGAACTTCATTTATGTGTTTATTTTAAGTCATTCAGCTATAGAGATCTGTGTTAATCTCATAGAGTGTACTGCAGTTTCAAAATGCCAGGAAAGTACCGCCACTCTAGTAACAGGTAGCTTATGTTATTTCAGCTGAAACTAAAAGTTCAAAGCACAGTTATCAGAAGCCCAAGTTCCCCAGACGGACAAAAAGTAATGCACATTCAATAAAAGCAACCAAACAAATACTGAAAAAGCCTTTGAGTATCAAGAGTGTGTTGGTTTTTTTTTTTTTTAAACTTAATCTGTGATAATTCTCTTAGAGCTCTGAATTCAGCTACTTTACTTTTAGGGTTATGTCTAATTTATGTGTATTACATCTTCGTAATACCCATACAATAATATGTCTTGAAAAGTCAGCTGTGCTAACCTGCATATGTTTGTGTCTGTCTTAGATAAAATGTGTTTTTAAGGGTCTCACTAAAGTCATGATAGTATCATGATCACAGAGCAGTTAAATCTGAGCTGGTATTCAGAATGCTTGCACTTTTAACATGCTATGTTCAAGACACAGAATTTCTGTGTAATGTAGGTGTTTCCTCTGTACTCTGTAGGGTATAACCATCAACGTATATGTGAAAACCAAAGGCAGAAATCTCCTGAATTCTACAGCAGAACAGCATCCGAATCCAACGTGTATTTGAATAGCTTCCATTACCCAGATCGTAGCTACAAGGACCATGCCTTTGATACATTAAGCTTAGACAGTTCTGACAGTATGGAGACAAGCATATCAGCATGCTCACCAGATAACATTTCCAGGTAAATAATCTTCATTTCTGATGTTGTGTGGTGGTCATAAGGTTATAATTAAACAAGAGAACATGTAAATGTTGAGGCCGTGGGAATGTAAATGCTGCTAACTGGTTAAGAAAATATAAGATCATTAGACCGGCATAATATTTGTGTAGGCCTTCATCATCAGATATCAAGATCGTCTTGTCAGCAGACAAATAATATTTAAACATATTCAAAGATGGAAAATAAAAATTTAGAGAGACTGTGATATGAGGAAGGCCACACAGAAATCAGTGTCCTGAGCTTCAGTGATGAAATCACTGACTCTCTTTTCAAAAGAGTGGAGTAAATTCGTGAGCCTTCTGTGAAAGGAAATTTCTTTTAAGGTATCTGCCAGGAATGAAGTACGTTCATTCTGTATGTCCGGCATGTTAACTTGCTTGCTGTATGCTTATGCTGAAATGCTTAGGAATCCTCAGGCAAGTCTTTTTGCCCTCTCCCGCTCTCTTTTCTGGGTCAGTAGAAGTGAAGAGCTGATACTGAAAGGCCTAGAGCCCTCTGCTGCTTTTCTTATCCTCAGAGACTGTCAGCTCAGGCACTACAGATAAAAGGAACATGGTGGACTTGTATTTAAAAAAAAAAAAAAGAAAAAAAGAAAAACCAACTAAATCTCAAAATTGTGTAGTTTTCTTTTCACAGTCTGGTTTTAATGATGGTTCTTTCATTTCAGCACACGGTCCTGCCCCAGTAGGTTCACAAGCATCAGTGGAGGCTGATAATTAAATACAACATCCTCACAGGATTCAGAATCTCTGGTGAACACAAGGACAGCTTTTGGGGCTCACATGTTGTTTTATTTAGCATCTGTTTCCTGTAACAGGGGATCAACCCTCAGACTTCCTCTTGTAGTCTTTATCACTGCAATGTTAAGAGCTTAAAAAATACCTGTGGCATTGATTCTGCTGGCTGAGGTTTTGCTTGTTTGCCAGTTTGCTTAAGTAAAAAGATTACGACTCAGGTTCTGAGAATTTTTGTTTCAAATAGATATGTAGATAGTTTCTGATAGCTGCACATAGGCTGGAAATTATCTCTGCAGTGATATGTACATCAAAGAGGAAAGAATTTAACTAAGCTGAAGTATTTTCCCATTTTTATGTGGGAAAACCTACTTCAATTAATCAAATTCCAGGTTGCTCGTTAAAATTCATTAAAATGAATTTTTATTTATGGCCTTGTTGCTTTTGTGGCCTACACGTATTTGGACTGTTCCCATTCTACCTCAGTCCTTCATAGTTGGTCTGTGTGCTCCTGACTACCACAAATAAACGTGCCACTTGGCACCCACTGCTGCTTGAGAGTTCAGTTAGCACTTTCGGAATAATCCCAGGTCAAGTTTTCCTGTGCCCTAAGCATTTGAACCCATTCAGTTTCCTTGTATTGTCTGTTGACTTTGGCAGTTGCAACCCAGCTAGTATTTAACATAAACTATTTTTCCTAAACAGCATAAAATGAAAAATAAAATACAGAGCATGTCATAAAAATGCCACAGTTGTTAAATTGAGATGAAGAGCCAAAATTTGTATTGGAAGAAAGATGCGTAGTATTGCTTTTTGGCTGCCTATAGGCACGAGATAGTGTCTTTTGCAAGAAACAGAATGTGTTTTTGCAGAGCTTTTCAGTAACCAGAGTGTTAGCAGAGTATCTAAGTGAATACTTCCACTCCTAAATACATATCTTGTTATGGAAACTGAGTGAGATGGAAGCACCTTCTCAAAGCATACGAAACGACTTTTATATTATGGAATGAATAGCTGAGCCACGTGCAGTTTACTCAACAGATTAAAATTCTGACAGATCATGTGAAATAGAAAATCACTCCTTTGTGATGAGCTTGTCTGGATTATTAATTACTAGAGTGCTGTCAAATCCTGAAAGACTAGGGTGCTTACACTAGAAGCAAAACATTACTATGAATCAAAGGGCATAAAAGATATTCTCCACATCATGTATCTGTGACATTTTAAGGCATTTATAAGTGTGCTTAAAGGAACAATTAGTCATTGCGTTAAGCTGGAACATTCTACAACAGCAGTGAGTATGGTAAATCTGTAAAATGAGATTTAATGAAAAAACTCCCATCAAAAGATGCCAGAAATGTATCGACTCTGTGTACCAAACCTGTGTGGTGATTTAGCAGCGACTACAGGGTGCACTATAGATCTGTTTACCATCTACACGTTAGGATCCCTTAGCTCTGTAATGAGGTACTTAACACTGCAGAGCTTTTGGGTCCAGGAGGCAGAAATGACACCACATTTGACAGCAAGCTGAAAGTGCCATTCAAGCACCCTTTTATTGCAAAATAGAGCCTAAATTGCAAAGGTGATAGCTATGTTGTGGTGGGCCAGGATCTAGCACTCTTTGAGATTGGCCTTGTTTCCTTGACTTGCCAGTTCTTTTAACTACCGGACACTATCTGACACTGCTGTGTCACTGAATAGCCTTTAGAGATACTTAGTAATCGTCCTTATCACTATCAAGTATTTTCTAATGATGAGCTTAGTGAGACAAAACAGACAGTCCATAGCCGGAAAGTTCTAAATAGTGTATTTAGTTGGCTACTGATGCAACCTCTGAGAATCAGTAATCTGTTAGGACATGATAACTGCCTCCATCCATATTCTGTTATCTGAGAGAAGATGATGGATCACAGTGGACTGTCAGGATCCATTTTTAAGTACTTGAGTCTGTATTTTTCACAACTCCATGTGGAGAGTGTGTACCATACACTTCATAAGTCATTTTTATTAGTGACTACTGCACTGAATTGAATAAGAATAGTATCAACTCAATTCTTCAACTGGCTATTGTTAGGCTGTAAAATAAGGTTTAAAAATCAAGTATTCTTGTAAATAACTGTTGGGTTTTTTTTTTTTCAAACAGTGCTAGCACATCAAATGTTGCAAGAATAGAAGAGATGGAGAGACTTCTGAAACAAGCACATGCTGAAAAGACTAGGCTGCTTGAGTCCAGGGTAAAATTTAACTTTATGAATCAAAATAGGAATGGGCATGTTAGTTAGGTAATACCCTCCTAAAGGTTGGACCCTAAACAGTTTACCCCTAATTGAGACTTCAAAGAATTGCCTCTCCTCCTTTAATTTGGTCTGGTTTTGCTCTCCAGCTACATCTTTGAGCCCATGTGCATTAACTGCTATTTCAGTGGGTGAGCTCAGAGACTTGTGATTGGTGGCAGAGGGTCTAGTTGGAAGCCTGTCACTAGTGGTGCTTCCCAGAGATCAGTGCTGAGTGTGGTCATGTTCAACATCTTCATCGATGGCCTGGATGATGGGATAGAGTCCACCCTTAGCAGATTTGCTGATGATACAAGGCTGGGAGGTGCGGCTGACACACCAGCGGGACCTGGACAGGCTGCAGAGTTGTGCAGAGAAGAACCTGATGAGGTTCTACAAAAGCGAGCCTTGAGGAGAAAATAACTATATGCATCGGTATAGGTTAGGAGATAACCTGCTGGAGAGGAGCTCTGTGGAAAAGTACCTTGGGGTCCTAGTGGACAACAGGTTGGCCATGAGCCAGCAGTGTGCGCTTGTGGCCAAGAAGGCCAGGAGTATCCTGGGGTGCATATAAAAGAGCGTGGCCAGCAGGTCGAGGGAGGTGATCCTCCCCCTCTGCTCTGGTGAGGCTACATCTGGAATACTGTGTCCAGTACTGGGCTTTCCACTTCAAAAAAGACAGGAGTCTCCTAGAAGGAGTCCAGTGGAGGGCCGCAAAGATGATTAAGGGCATGGAACATCTCCTGTATGAGGAAAGGCTGAGAGACCTGGGACTGTTCAGCCTAGAGAAGGGAAGACTGATCAATGTTTATAAACATCTGAAGTGTATGAGTGATTGGAGCCAGGCCCTTTTCAGTGGTGTGTAGTGACAGGACAAGGAGCAATGGCCAAAAACTGGAACACAGGAAGTTCCAGACAAATACACAGAAGAACTTCTTTACAGTAAGGGTGCCTCAGTACTGGCACAGGCTGCCCAGAGAGGTTGTGGAGTCTCCTTCTGTGGAGATATTCAAGACCCACCTAGATCCCTACAGGAGGTCACACAGGTAGGCAACTGCTTTAGCAGGGGGTTGGACTCCTTGATCTCTGGAGATCCCTTCCAACCCCTGCAATTCTGTGATTCTGTGAGTTCAGGGCAAAATCCCGTTAGAAGCTAATCAGCATTGCTCCTATACCTGCTAGGAGAGTTGCTTATGAAAAACCATCATTTCTAGGGCGGTGATATTTGCATTTCTGATTCCAGTTCTTAGTCTACTTTGCTGAATATATATTCCTGCCGACCTAAGAGGCAAAAAGGAGTTCAATTCTAGCTAGAAATGACATATGAGGTGTAGTTCCACATACAGTTGTCCTGCATGTGCTCTGTTATTTAGGAACGGGAGATGGAAGCTAAAAAGCGAGCTCTGGAAGAAGAGAAACGCCGCAGAGAGCAACTGGAAAAAAGACTGGAAGAAGAAACTAGCCAGAGGCAAAAACTAATTGAAAAGGAAGTGAAGATACGAGAGAAACAAAGGGCACAGGTGAGATACATTGACATGAAATTTTTTTGGTGCAAGACTCCTACTATATAGGGGAAGTGAGTCTACTTCTGCAAATGGTAAACAGAGTTACTTCCAGTTAAATAAATGGATTTAGTATTTATGAGGTGCATCTGTGTCACTAGAAGTATGTTTGAGCTATTGGAATCTTAGATGTCTGGATATTTATTTAAATCTAAATATTAGCCTAGATGTATTTACCATCTTATACCTAAAGTATTAATATTAATCCTACAAAGTTTGTTACTGAGTAAGGGTCGTGTGTCAGCCTGAACAACAGAAATTTGTGACTGTAAATTTTATAAACCATGGGCATTTCTGTCTTCGTTTTAATACTTAAAACATTTTCAGATGTGAATTGTTGCTTCCCAAATACGATACAGAAACTTTTTCAGCTCTATGTCTTCTCTAGAGAAGAAATAGCATTTTCTTTAATGTTCTTGGGACTGTACAATATGGGAAAGATTATTTAGTTACATCAGTGTTATCTCTGACATTTTGTTTCTTGTTAGGATTTAGAGGTATCTTGAGCTTTCTTTCTTAGCTGTTTCTTTATTCTGCTACAGCTAGGGGGATCTGCATGGTACAGCAAATAGACTAGGCAATCATTTTATTGTTAGTATAGCAAGACAGTGTCTCCATCTTAATTATATGAGTACAGAAGATTTCATATCATATTTGGGTATATTTCTGCTTTCATCTGTGCTACTTTTGCCAAATCTTTGTTTTATGAGCTATTGTTCTGTTTTTTTTTAAATCAAAATTTAATTGATAATACTAGAGCAACCCCAGAGGAACTTGAAATATTCTTAGCCATAAACAGCTTTTTTTTTCCTTAATAAAATATAATAACTGAATGTTAAATTGTATATATAATCCCTTCTTTATAACTCTGAAATTTTAATGATAACTCAAGTATGACATAATGATGTCATGCTTATATCCTTATCTGAAGTTGGAGCATGCATGTGTTGTAACAAAATGCCCTGTTGGTTACTGCTAATTGGGAGACTTAGCAGCGAGACTGAAGACTGGATTGGCAGGAAGACAAAACTTATCTGTCAGAAAGAGTGACCATTTTCTTCATTTTTTTCTTTCTTTTATACAGTGAGTCCCAATTTCAAGACTTTTTTACTCCTGTACTTCCTGACACTTAGAAATGTCAACTAGGGGAAGGAACTCCATCTTCACGCTTGCCAAAGCTAGTTCCAGCTTGTATCATACAGGACTGCATAATTTTAGAAGGGTGTTAAGAGGTCTCGCAGGCAACACAGCTCCCATTGCACAAAGATTTCTTGAGAATGCAGTGAGAGAAAGTCCCTTAGATTTGTGACTCGCAGTGGTATTAAAAAGTGGTATTTAATCTGCAGGGGCAGATTAGGTTATCCATGTTCTCTGAAGTCAGTGTAGAGTGAGAGAGGGAAAGTGTTTGCGCTGGTCATTCAGGGCATCTAATCTAGGCTTCTGTTCTGAATAGCCTTGTGTTGTAGCCCCTGTCTGCCCTGACTGCAGCACGAGCCCTGGGATTCAAGAGGTCTTCTGCATTCAGAATGAGTTTCTGTGCCTAGACCCTTTAGGTACAGAAAACAGGCAAGCTCCCTTTAGCTGGCAGAGGTCCCACATCACTCCTACTTGTTCTCCCGACTTATCCTGTCTGTCTTAATGCAGGCATTGTCCTGAACTGTGACCAAGAATGAGGCACCATTTCCTGTGCTGCTTTGCTGTCTCTTGGAGAGGGATGCACTTCAGCTCTCTGCACTGTATTGCTGACTGTGAACCAGATACCATGCTTAATTAGTTCATAAGTAATTCTGTTTTGTTTACAGCAGTATTTGTAAAACTAACTGTAGGTTACAGTTCACTCTTTCTTCCTACTTTTCCTGTAATAGTATGTTCTTATTATTTATATTTTACATGAAGACACTGCAACACTTAAATGAGTTAGATGTATCTAACCCAGAGAGGTAATGGGTTTGCTTAACCTCATGCCAGTGAAGTCCTTACACTTCTACACTTACTAGAGCAGTAACACGCATTTCACATTTAATTCATGTTTTAGCTCTAAACGAACCGTTGTGTTTTGCCAGCTTATCAGCTGATGATGTCAAGAAATTTCCATGCTCTAATTTCACTTTTATAAAGGTGCATACGCTTCTTAAAAGTAATTTTTTAAGGATCTTTCATTTAAAGAAAACAGGCTGCTGCAAAACCTGTTTATTTTTGTTACCTTCAGTATAAGAACGTATGGGCAGTTGACAAGTGTGTCCTTGTAGCAGAAAGAGTGAAAGAGAAGTGAAGATTTCTGTTAAAATAACAAGGTTTTCTTTTCTTCATTGCAGGCTCGTCCCTTGACTCGCTACTTGCCCATTAGAAAGGAAGACTTTGATCTACGAAGTCACATTGAAACAGCTGGTCACAACATAGAGACCTGTTACCACGTCTCCCTCACAGAGAAGACCTGCCGAGGCTTTCTGATTAAGATGGGAGGGAAAATTAAAACATGGAAAAAACGATGGTTTGTTTTTGACAGAAACAAGAGAACTTTTACATATTATGCAGGTAGGTTGCAGGATTGGTTTCAGGCTACATCTGTCCCTCTGTTTTCCTCTCAACTCAACTGAGTAATGAACATGTAGGGAGTCCCAAGTAAAACTTGTAATTCCATTTTATTGAGTATTTTACTTACACACTTGGGGCTGGTGCAATCCATTTCCTATAGAGTTTAATCCTAATGGCCAAACAAGATGCAACAGTGCCTAACAGACAGGGGCAGATGTGGATAGGCAAGAGGAAGAAAAAAAAGATCACCAGATTTCTAGCATACAGTATAATGGCTTAACATAACTTATTTTTAAATGTTATATACTTCCCCTAATGGTAGAACAATTTATTGTACTATTTGTAAAAGAATAACATTTATGATACTTACCATTAAAATTAAACAGAATGCTTCTGCAGTCCCCTCATTTGATGTGCTGAAAAGTATTTCAGGGTTTTTAATACACACGAGTAGATTCGGCATTTGCCATGTTTCGAGAGTCTAAGGAATTTCAATATGAACAACTTGCAGCAATTGAGTTTTCTGTAGACTAAAATGTGCTATGATACACGGAGCTATTATATAAACATTGCATTGTTACCTTAGGTCAAAACCAGATTTGGAATTTAAGAACTTACATGTCTTAAAGATTGCTCTGCAAATCTATATACAGTTTGACTTCCAAGTTTCAGAGGAAGGTAGAAAAAAGATTTTGCATTCTGAATTTTTACTGTTAAGCCAGACGGGCATGGTAATTGCTAAGCATCACAAGAAAACATCTGGTACCAAGAAAAACCAAACGATTCCATTTCTTTTTATGACATTATTGCTTTCCAGCAAGTCACGAGGAACTTAAAATTGATGACAGAATTATGTATTGCTCATCATCTTAAAAATTCATTGTTGGAATTAATTACACATCCAATGACTATTCCTTACAAATTTGCAGTAATGCTTGGAAGAATGTGGTGAGCAAACATTCTATTTTACTTTGTTCTTAACATCTGGCTTATTGGTTAGCAAGGCCTGTTACATACAGTAGTGTCCCCATCTGGTACTGATTTTTTTTTTCCTTAACTATTTAACAGTTTTGGTTTTGAGTGCACTACAGCTCCCATAATGCAATTTCAACTACCAGAGAAAACTTTTCCTAATGTCTTGAGGACTCCAGCCCAGCAAACAGTTTCATGAGAATTCTGTACCTGCTGAGCAAAAACACAGCTCCTTGTATGAGTGAGGAGGTGCCCAGATCTTTAATTATACAGTGGATTTCCAAAATAAATTTAGGTGCTGTAACTTTAAAGTAATTGAATTCTAAGTACTGGTGTATTGTTTTAGTTCTTCAAGTCTACTAAACCAGGAACTTGACATAAAATCTGAAAATATACTGCAGTTGCTTATGCTGCATAAACGGTATATTTTGCTGTATAGTACTGTATTCAGCTTTTGATAGCATATGCTATAATGCTGCAGTCTTATACCTGAGTATTTCTACTGGCCTCCTGGGGGCTGTTAGGGAGATTCCTAGCATAGCGTCATTTGGTCTCTGGGATTTCTTTTTGCTGTCATCTAAAGCTTTGGAAACCGATGGCAGTTACTGATAGGATGTAAGCTGAGGCCATGAGCATTCAAAATGACAGCAGAATCTCTCATGTGACTGATCAAGATGTTCTGTTTGATTGATCAGCGCTAAGGTGATGCTAACATGGCATCACAAGGTATTACAGTCCCCAAATACAAGATTACTGGGCATGGGAGGAAGTTTGCCCTTCAGTATCACATGCAGTTCTGATGCTCCTTAACGCCCTCTGGAATACTTAACGTTGCAGTAAAACAAAAGGTACTTGAGATCACAGAATCATAGAATGGTTTGGGTTGGAAGGGACCTTTAGGATCACCTAGTTCCAACCTGCCCTGCTATAGGCAGGGACAGCTTCCACTGGACCAGGCTGCTCAAAGCCATACCCTGCCTGGCCTTGAATGCTTCCAGGGAGGGGGCATCCAGAACCTCTCTGGGCAACCTGTTCCAGTGTCTCACCACCCTAACCGGAAAGAGTTTCTTCCCAATATCTAGTCTAAGACGCTTATCTCTCTTTGTTCCTTTTTCTCGTGAAACGTTACAGTTGTGACTGTCAAGTTTAAAGTCTGTATCCTCCGTGCACCAGAGAATCACTAGTTAATGCTGGGTCAGAAGGCAAGCACCACGTAGTCTGCTGGCACATATGCCAGCGGCTGTTCTCTATCATGCACGAGGGCACCATTTGTATGTAAAGCCAGCCTCTGAATATTTTTTTAATTCCTTTCTGGATACAACATGCAATGATACTTTGTGCAGGGCCTCTGAACTCCTGTAAACTTTTCCATCACTCAGAGGTCACAGAAACTTGCCCATGACATAATAACTTCACATTTAAATACTAAATACTAGTAAGAGATTGCAAGAGAGAATTATAACAGGAAGAAGCATTTGTAAATTATAAGAATGAATGCTAATCTACTGTAAGGCTTTTGCTGTCCAGTTGTATTTCAAATTTGCTTTTCATAGTGTTCCTTTGAAGGAAAACTGTGGATCTTAGCCTGCTAGCTATGTTGTAAGACTTAAGCAGTATCTGAAGTCTGTCTGGTTTTCATGAACTAGAAGACTGGATGCATCCCAAAAACATCTCTCCCTCTGTTGGCTATTACTGGCCAAAAGGTTTGGGTGCTTCAGTGAGGGACTGCCTTGAAAACAGATGAGGAAATTGCAAAAGCCTTACTTCTTCAGAAACCAAGCAGAAAAGAAGAGCAAGTAGGAAATGCATCTCTTGAAAGACTGAAGATTTCTGGGGGATTTCACAAGCAGAGGTGTTAATCCAGTTACCTATCTGCTGAATGTATGTGAAAATGCAGAATAACGTTTCGTCTCTTCAAGTACCATTCATTTCAGTTTTCAAATGTTGTTCTCTCTTTTCCATTTCAGACAAACATGAAACTAAGTTAAAAGGTGTAATTTATTTTCAAGCTATTGAAGAAGTCTATTATGATCATCTAAAGAATGCATATAAGGTAAGCTTTGTTATTTTAACTGAGTATCAATCATATTGGCAGTACTCTAAGTACGGTAGCTTCAGTACAATCAAAGGGAGTTGACATTATAAAAACAACAATAAACAAGCAAAAAATCAAACAAGGTGGAGTCAAAGGAAGAGGCCAGAGCAGTGATGAGCGCTGTTCTTTTATACTGATGAAGCAGAGATAAGAGAGAGCCTGCCTGCCACGTGATGGTCCCACATGGCATTTGCTGTGAGGAGTTCCTTAGTCTGCTGCTGAAATGAGTGGCTCTGGCAAACCAAGAGATGGCTGCACGCATCTGTTGTAGGGAGGGAGATACCTGCGACATGCTGCTCACATCTGTAATTTAGGTGATCAGTCTGAATATGAACAATCTGAATATCCTTAGTATGTGGATTTGTGAAAGCCAAAGTGGTTTTGACCATTGGACATAATCCCTGCTCAAGGGGACTTGTTTGGGCATGAAGCAGCAGTTTGGACACCTGTACTACTGTGTGATAGTCTAAATATGTCATTAAAACATTTCTACTGGATGCGTATATGTTAAACACATCTCTGTTCCCAGTGCTGCAATGTAGGATGCAGTGCCTTTTATCTTTCCCCTTAACCCTGCCCTAAATCTCCCTGTAAGTAACTTTATTTCTGTTGCCAATAAATAGCTTTGATTTTTCATTCTTTTGATATCCTTCTTTCTGCTTCTTTCTGTTTTCTTTTAGAGTCCCAACCCACTACTCACTTTCAGTGTTAAGACACATGACCGAATATACTATATGGTTGCTCCTACACCAGAAGCCATGAGGATATGGATGGATGTTATTGTTACAGGCGCAGAAGGCTACACCCACTTCATGTTATAACAAAATGGGGCAATAGGGCATACTGCAATAACGTAACGTATGAAGTTAGCCATATGTAGTAAAATCTGAAAAGCCACATAAAATACCAGTGAATACTCTGAAATGTCCTCCTTATGATGTGCAGCCAAAGCCTCAGGACGGAAGGGTTTTCTAAACGCATTGAAAAGGGGGACTTGTTACTTACTGTAGCTGATCTTTGTAGAAACAAAAGAGCTAAAGCTGTTGAGAAAGTCATAGTGCTCCAAAATGAATAACCAGGCCACTTACATGACAGCATCTTGATTCAATGGTAATTTTGTACAAATTCTCTTAAACAGAGAACATCTTCATCAACAGTTTACGAATGTGTGTGTTCTCATCAGTATGCAAAAATTCTAGTAATGGAACAAAAAAGGTGTAATAGCATATATTTTAATATGCAGCATTTGACATTTGTAGATGATTAGGTGACTTTTAAAAACTTTTAGTCGAGTATTTTATAAAAATATGAATTAAAAAGCTGCCCTGAGGTACACACAGTTCTTGCCTTAGTTTTTAAGTATTACAACAGAGCCAAAGAGTTATGTGACTCCCTTATTGTAATATTTCAGATTGTTAGTTGTATTTAACTTTCTGTAAGGGGACAGTGCCAAAACTCTTCATGACTTTTAAAGCAATTAAATTTTTACAAAACTCTGTGTTAAATCACCCAGTGATACCGACTGTAAGTTTAAAGCCTGTATCTATGAAGCTCAACAAAAAAAATAAAAAGGACGGCTTTATAAAGGTGGATTTATCCACAAGGATATGAAATGGAAACGTGGATTAACTTTGTGAGCGGGAGGACTTTTGTAGTCTTCCATGCTGAATGGATTGAGCTGATTCTGGACCCTGCAGCGATTTTATGTAGTCAGGTCCCACCTAATGTGGTTCTGATCTTTCTCTGTGCCAAATGAACACTTTGCTGAAACCTCAAACGTTGGTCTCCATGAAGCAAGCATTGAAGTATCTACCTATCTAAATTCTTTGAAGCAATGTTTTTTAGCCAAGGAGACTTTTTAAAAGCGTATCTACTCAGAATAAGGCTGTCAGAATAAAAATAGAAAGGCAGGCTCTAAGAGTTTACACTGAGCAGTGTATGGATAAAAAGCATGAAAATTTTAAGTATTAGGGATTGAGATTCCTAAAGCAACAAAAATAGGGAGGGTACAGTGGTTCCCTGTTTAAATATCAATTACAAATTCCAAGTCCTTGAGCAATACTGCAAAAATTAAGTGAACTGAACTTCAAGAAAGTCGCTTTTTCTTAGACTTTAATGAGGTTCTATTCAAAATCTAAACTGATTCTGAGGTTCTATTCTAATCAAAACTTGTGCTGTGTAATTTGTTTGTGTAATGAAAGAAAGCACATCAGACTTTTTTCATGATGAAAAGCTAATGGCTTTTGATGAAGCAGAAGAAAAACTGAAAGCAAAACAAGTTTGCTGGCAAAATATTTTTGTTGTAATGTTTCAACCCTCTATCTGTGATGAAGGGGATGCATTCTTCCTTGTGTGGTATACACAGGTGATGTGGTTGCTCTAGCATGACATTTGTCAGTTTTGACTTGACTCATGAAAGAAGGGACAGTTATCACAAGATAATTGTTACCATCTGTGCAGATCACAGCTTGTAACCCAACGATTTAAAAACACTATCAGAATGAACTGCTTTGGTATATGTAATTATTATTTTTCCCTGATGTATCTTGATTTTACTTCTTAGTATAGTTATAAAGGTTTTCTAATCATGATTTTTGTATCCTGCATGATGCAATGAAGGCATTTCAATAAACGTTTTTAAAAATACACTTGTTTTAAATGTTCACTTGATTCTTGATGCATTTCTGCTTGTTTTTTAACGTTTTATTCACTTGTGCAAGCAATGTTGTGTTTCTCAATAAAAATCTAACCATTCCATTTGTTTCCCCATTAAAGAGCTATGGAAAATAATTTTTCAGATGAAGTTACAAATGAAGGGTCTAGAAGGGAAGACATATGAGGAGGGGCTGAAACTAAGCTATCTCAGCTGAAACTAAGATAGTCTCCACCTCTTATTCTATACCATTAATATCACTCTCAGATCCCACAGTTTCCCATACAT
This sequence comes from Numida meleagris, assembly GCF_002078875.1. Taxonomy (NCBI): domain Eukaryota; kingdom Metazoa; phylum Chordata; class Aves; order Galliformes; family Numididae; genus Numida; species Numida meleagris. The sequence goes on from NC_034409.1 coordinate 86,456,333, forward strand.
CTCAACTAATTGCCATCACCTATCTTGCTTTTTGATGTATACACACACCTATCATTCTTCTGGCCTATAGGTCATCCCTCTATAGTGTCTGTGGAGTTCCATTAGTTCGTGACTTTGGGCTCCATGTGCTGTAAGAGTCTCTCAGGGCAGGAGGGATGATGCATGGTGTTGGATTACTGCATGCTGGAGATAGTTCTGGTTCCTTCAGAATTCATTCTTCTTAAACCTGGGTGGTTCTTGCTGTAATACCGTTGATAAGGCATATAATAACCATAGTAATGATGACATGCAGTACTATGTAGCAATTAACATCATGCAATTTAAAATATTGGCTGTTCTCACCCAGCATCAAACGACCTTGAGGTATACACCAGACGTCCCCATCCTTCCACATTACCCACCACGGGCACCCAGGTCCTTGAGCAGAAGCAATCCCATGGAGGGGCTTGCCTTTGCCCAAGGCAGGAATAACCCAGACTGTCTGACCCAGTACATTCCTTATACGCACCACTAGGACTCTCTGCCCTTCCACAGTACGTAGGGAGTTTGATTCGGCAGGGCCAGCTCGACTGGCAGATCCCTGTGTGCTGCCTCACCAGGTGGCTTTTACTGAATGTGTGTCCCAGTGTTTGAATGTCCCAGCCCCCACTGCTCTCAGTGTAGTCCCTGACAGTCCATTGTATCGTTTGACATTCCCAGAGGCTGATGCATGATAGCGGATGTGATATACCCACTCAGTGCCATGCTCCTTGGCTTAAAGTGTCTATGAGTTTGTTTTGGAAATGAGTTCTGTTGCCTGACTCAATTTTTTCTGGGGTGCCGTGTCACCACAAGACTTGCTTTTCAAGGCCCAGGATAGGATTTGGGGTGGTTGCATGGAGTATGGGATATGTTTCCAGCCATCCGGTGATTGCTTCCACCATGGTAAGCACATGGTGTTTGCTATGGTGAGTTTGTCAGACTGTGATATAATCCTCCTGCCAGGGCCCTACATGTTTCTTTTTCAGCTATCATCCTCCATACCAAAGAGGCTCTATCTGCTAGGCTTGCTTAACTGCAGTGCATGTTTCACATTCACTGAACACCACGACCCGGTCTTTTACACTCTATGGGTAATTATCTAGAGCTTGACTGAAACAGAAAACCATTACACTGATGTTGGAACCATTGTTTCTACTTCCTTTTGAGAGACAAAATACACATTCAGTCTGAGATTTCACCATTAAGTGAATGAATTAATGACTAAAAGGACATGACAACTGGAAAGGTTTATTATTCAAACATCTTATCTCCAGAACTATCAGTCCATGAACTACCAACTGATGGACCTGTAACTGGGTGCTGCTGTCCCCGCTGTCTGCAGAGGGTCCTGCACTCAGGTGCCAGCCCCATCAGCTGGACCTGCACTGTGAGAGCTGCAGCTGCATGCTGGGCAGCGCGGGGCTGCCCAGGGCCGCTAGTTGGGTGGTGTCAGCATGGCTGCTGCCAGCATGGCCATTGCAAAGGATAGGCTGTGGTACGACAGGTAGGCCCAAGGAGCCTGCAGCTCTGGTGCTTCTGGGTGCTGGGGAAGCTCCTGCCATGGTGGACCAGGTGTAAAACTGGGTGCCATGAAGGGCAGAGTGTAAGGTGAAGGAGCAGAAGTGGCACCCAAGGTCTGGCTGCTGCTCAGTGGCAACAGCATGAGGCCAGAGGCTGGCACCATTCCCTCCCTGCTGTTGCAGCAGGGTCTGGCAGGGTTGGAGCAGTGGGCTCCTCTCTGGCCTGGCAGCCGCTCCCTACATGGACTAGGCACCTGGGCTGCATGTCAGGTGGCTCTCATTAGAGTCTTCCTGCAGGGAAAGAACAGCCATCTCTCTTCTCTTCTGGGCAACTCTTTCTTCCAAAGTTAAAGCAGTTCCGGATGATCTCTCTTGAGAACTGTGTTAAGGAAGAAGTAACTGAAAAATGCAAAGGAGAAAAGTTAGTTGCTATTGGTTTGGGACTGAAAGACAGTGAGATAGAGGAGCTAAGACTTTTAATTGCTAAAGGCAAACATAGGCATTAAAAAGGTCTATTGGTCAGTTTAATCCTACAGTTTAGGCTGACTAGAACAAGATGTGTTGCAAATATATTGAAATAAATAGACTGATCGTATCCTCATTTATTTATCTTTCCATTCCATGCATTCAAACTCTGATATAATCCAAATATACTTTATTCACATTCCTTCAATTCAGCCATACTACCTCTAAAAAGCTGCCAACAGCCAAAAAAGCAATGAAGATCAGAACATTTTCATTTCTCCTCATCTCTTCTGTTACCAAGGCTTATTCTATCAGGCCCTCCATCTCTCCCAAGAATATTGCAAGAGTTGGTTCATGTGTGGAGCAACTGTCGTACGTTCCTATGAGCAGTAAGTGCCTCTTCCTCTGCCAGAAATTTAGGAAGTGAGGGAGGTCTTCTAAAGTCATGTGGTGTTTGGGTGAATCCATACAGATTACATTGTTATACAAACTTTGAATCTTCCTACTTTCAATCTCAAAAACTCTCAAAGGCCCTCCCCTTCCCAGTACTTCCACCTCAAACATTTTTTCATCGATTACAACACACTTTCCACCATGACCCCAAGTGCTCTCAAATTGGTCACTTTCAACCAACATTCAGAGTTTCTCTGGAAAGCTGAGGGCAGAGAAGATGCTGACTTTGCCAGCACTTTCTTCAGAAAAAGTATGAGATAAATATTTTGTCTTCATCAATAAAAGTTTCTGAATGCTTTTCATCCATTATCAAAGTTATGGCAGCATCAGCAGATGTTCCTTGATCCAGTCCTGGAGGATCAGCAGAAGGGCAGCCTGAGGACTCAGCCAGGTTCTCTGAATCAGAAGTCTCTGCAGATGGTTTATTTTCTCTTGTCTCCATTTGCCCAAAGTTTGCACTTACAGCCATTTCTGCAACAAGACAGACTTCACCTTGATGGTCAGCAAGTGAAATCCAGCAGAACTGTCTGAGGGTTCCAGAGGGAGATGCTCAAACGTCATCATGGCGCCCATGTATCATCACAATGACATCACTGTGTGGTGTCCAGGGCCTGGGTGGCTGCAGCAGCCTGAGCAGATGTTGCTGACCTTACACTTATTGCTGGTCCTGCACAGAGCCACAAGTGTATTAACTTGAGTCAAGAAGCATATGAAAGTGTACTTAAAGGGGATCACTCCTCACCCAGACCTCGCTTGCCTTTCCCTGTGTGGTCCCCTGAGTAGCTCCCTTCTGGCCTCCTTCATGTCCCTCTGGTTCTCCAGATAGCAGTGGGAATCAGTTTCCCAAGCAATGCTAACAAAAGAAAATAGCAATCTCTTCCGTTTGTTGCCATTTCTTGCATGATTTCTCCATGATTTCAATAGCAGGGCTCCTGCAGGGCAGTAAATGTGTGCACAGGCAATGCTCTGCCATGTCAGCAGTCTCCCAGAGGCTGCTCTGTAGGTCCAACTAGAGCAAGACAATGCTTTCATTTGATATTTTAGAAATGTAGAAACCAATCCAACAAAATCAGTGATGTTCTTGAAGCCATTTAAATCACACTCCTTTCTACAGGATCAAATGTTCTATCTGTAAGGGAAAGGTTTGATGTAGAGATGGTGTCTGGACGCAGGACTAAGATGTATGTTACATTTGAGGACAACACTAAGCTGGTGAGGAAGGAAAGGGTTAGAACACAGTTTCAAACAAACAATAAAAGATGGATGTGGGTTAATGGGGCAAAGAAAGCTAGAAGTTGCTGATCGGTCATTAGAACTGAATTGGAGACTACATCCTGAAGAAAAACCAGCCAAAGCTGGATCACCCTCCTCAACCGTTCCAAGGTCAAGAGTACACAGTGAGGAAGAGATATGGCCTTCATCCCCACGACTCCCAAAGACAACCACCAGGAGGCACTACGCATGCTCAAGGGGTGTGACTTTGGGGTGGAGAATATTATAATGATTTCTTAGAATTAATTGTAATAGTCCCTCCCTCCCTCAGGAATGCTCTGAATATGTATACTTATGATCTTTAAATATGGAAGTTTTCTGCCTTTTGGTGTGCAAGCTAGGATGGGGATACCCCCCTTGCACCTGGCATGTGGGCGCAGCGCCGTAATAAACACAGAACCACAGAACTGCTCAGGTTGGAAAAGAACTTCAAGATCATCAACCTAACCATACTACTCTAACAACCCACCACTAAATCATGTCCCTATAGCACCACATCCAAACAGTTTTTAAACACATTCAGGGATCTCAACCACTCAACCACCTCCCTGGGGAGCCTGTTCCAGTGCTTAACAACCCTTTCTGTAGAGAAGCTTTTCCTGATATCCAACCTAAACCTCCCCTGGCGCAACTTGAGGCCATTTTCCCTTGTCCTGTCACCTGTCATCACTGAGAAGAGACCAACCCGCTCTCACTGCAATCACCTTTCAGGTATTTGAAGAGAGCAATGAGGTCTCCCCTCAGCCTCCTCTTCCCCACACTAAACAGCCCCAGTTCCTTTAGTCTCTCCTCACAGGCCTTCACCAGCCTTGTTGCCCTTCTTTGGACCTGCTCATGCACCTCAATGTCCCTTCTGTACCGAGGCGCCCAAAACTGAACACAGTACTCGGGTGAGGCCTCACCAATGCCGAGTACAAGGGCAGGATTACTTCCCTAGTCCTGCTCACCACACCATTCCTGATACAAGCCAGGATGCCATTGGCCTTCTTGGCCACCTGGGCACACTGCTGGCTCATATTCAGCCGACTGTCCATCAGCACACCAAGGTCCTTTTCTGTCAGGCAGCTTTCCAGCCACTCCTCCCCAAGCCTGTAGGGTTGCCTGGGGTTGCTGTGACCAAAATGCAGGACCCAACACTTGGCCCTACTGAAACTCATATGGTGTACTTTGGCCCATCGATCCAGTCTATCCAGGTCCCTTTGTAGTGCCTTTCTACCCTCTGGCAGATCAACACTCCCTCCCAATTTGGTGTTGTCTGCAAACTTACTGAGGGTGCACTCAATCCCCTCATCAAGATCATCAATAAAGATGTTGAATAGAAGAGGCCCCAGCACCGAGCCCTGGGGGACACCGCTCGTGACTGGCCACCAACTGGATTTAATTCCACTGCCCACAGCTCTCTGGGCCCAGCCATCCAGCCAGTGTTTCATCCAGCAGAGCATATGCCCATCCAAACCATGGCCAGCCAGCTTCTCCACAAGGATGCTGTGGGGGACAGTATCAAAGGCCTTACTGAAGTCCAGGTAGACCACATCGACAGCCTTACCTTCATCCACTAAGTGGGTCACCATGTCATAGAACAAAATCAGGTTTGTCAAGCAGGATCTACCATTCATAAACCTATACTGACTGGGTCTGATCCCCTGGTTGACCTTTAGCTGATCCATACCTGCTTTATAAACTTCCCCGGTTGTAAAGTTTTTTCCACGAGTCACTGGGAGGAGCTGTTCACTCCTTCAAAGGTGGAGAGGTCTCGCAGAGAGATCTTGACAAAACAGGCAAGCGAGCGTTGGATTCTGCGCCTGGGATGGCGTAGCCCTGGATGTATGTGCAGACTGAAGGGTGAGAGGTTGGGCAGCTCTGTGGAAAGGGATCTGGGGTTCTGGCTGCTGGTAAGTTGAATGTGAGACAGCAGCGTGCCCTGGCAGCCCAAAGAGCCAACTGTACCCTAAGATGCACCAGGCCCAGCGCTGCCACTGGGAGGGGGGAGGGGTTGACCCCTCTACTCTGTGCTGTGCAGCCTCATCTCCTGCACTGGGTGCAGCTATCAGTGCCACAATGTAAGAAGGAAATAAAACTATTACAATGTCCAAAGGAGGGCTGCAAAGATCGGACAGGGTCTGGAGGGCAAAGTGTGTGAAGAGCAGCTGAGGTCCCTGGGTTTGTTCGGCCCAAAGCAGAGGAGCTGAGGGGAGGCCTCATGGCAGAAGTCTGGATTTTGAGTGGTCCTGTGTGGAACCAGGAGTTGACTCAGTGATCCTTGTGGGTGCCTTCCAACTCAGGATATATCACGATTCTGTGAGCGTGGTCTGTTCATTGCACCTCCACAGTTACTTTCTCATTTCTATGACCCACCCCATCTGAAAAAAAAACCACCTCATCATCACCCTGGGGCACTGATTTTTTTTTTGTTTCACAACACCACAGAAATCGCTCACGTCCAAGGGCCTCGCAGTTTGCCTAACGTTTGCCTTGGCCACGAGCGTACCGGCAGGAAGCACACACTCATCACCGCAGCCCATGGAGCGCTGGACACCTTCCCTTCCTCACGCCGCCGCCATGCACCGCTCGGGAGGCGCATGCGTGCGCAGGCGACCATGGCGGCGGCGCTGGGGCTGCGGCGGAGCGGCGGCCGCGCTTCGGTCTCGCTGCTGCCGTTGCCGCTGCTGAGGGCGGCCCTGGGGCTCCCGGGTAAGGAGGGGCCCCGGGGCTGCCCTGTTAGCGCTCCTCTGCCGGCAGTCCGGGTGAGCCAGGGGTGACGGGGCACGGCGCCGGCCCCTAGGGTGGGAATGCGGCCGATCCCCTTCCTGAGGAAGGGCGAAGAGGAGCGAGCAGTGGGCCGGTGCGCTCGTGTGGGGTGGGGCTTCTACCGAGTGCCAGGTCCTGCGCTTTGGTCACAGCAACCCCGTGCATTGCTACAGGCTGGGGGCTGAGTGGCTGGAAAGCTGCGCAGCGGAAAAAGATTTGGGGGTCTTAGCTGACAGCTGAATGTATGCCAGCAGTGTGCCCAGGTGGCCAAAGCCAACGGCATGCTGGCTTGTATCAGAAATAATGCAGCCAGCAGGAGCAGGGAGGTGATCACTCTGCACTCAGTTCTGGTGAGGCTGCATCTCAGGTGCTGTGTTCAGTTTTGGGGCCCTCACTGCAAGAAAGATGTCAAGGCCCTGGAGCATGTCCAGAGAAGGGCAGTGAAGCTGTGAGGGTTCTGGAGCACAAGTCTTATGGGGAGTGGCTGAGGGAACTGGGATTGTTTAGTCTGGAGAAGAGGAGGCTCAGGGGAGACCTCATCGCTCTCTACAACTGTGTACAGGCTGTGGTGAGGTGGGGGTTGACTTCCCAGGTGACAGTGATAGGATGAGATGGAATGGCCTTAAGTTGTGCTAGGAGAGGTTCAGGTTGGATATTAGGAAAAATTTCTCCTCAGAAGGGATGGTGAGGTTTTGGCACAGGCTGCTCAGGGAGGTGGTGGAGTCATCATCCCTGGAGGTGTTCAGGAACCGTGTGGATGTGGCACTGAGGGACACGGTTAGTAGACATGGTGGGGATGGGCTGATGGTTGGACTAGATGATCGTAGTGGTCTTTAATGATTCAACAGTGGTGATTCTATGAAATAATGAGAAGAAAGTACTGGGTAGCTGCGTAGATAATTGTGTTCGCAACTGCTGAAAGAGAAGTCCTAGTGTGTGGCTCCAGGGAAGTATGCATTCTACTTGGCTGGCTGAGGTGCTTTCTTTAGGCTTTTGGATTATTTGAGTTAGGATTGCTGCTGGTGCATGTGGAGTAACTTGCAAAATGCGTGGGACTCATTCATGTTACTGTTTCGTTCTCTTGTGGCTCGATTTAAACCCTGCCTTGGCTCAGGTAGCTTGAGGGCAGTTCTGGAGTGCTGTAGGGTGGAAACAATGGCTTGGGAGGTGGTTATCAGTGCATATGGGAGAGACATACTCCTCACTTTTTTTCTGTCAAGTTTAGTAGTTATTCATGCATCTCTTATTGACAGGCAAATAAATTATTACCTTACTGGCAGAGACGATGCATAGTGTGGATGTATCTAAACAAAAAAAATTTTAGTGTGGTGTCTATTCCCCTCAGTGCATCAGTGTGATGAAGAACTGTCCCATCTTTTCATGAGAGATGTAATGGCACTTTTACTCATGCATGTGTAAATTGTAACAAAAGACTTGAGTATAATCTCTTTGTTAGTGAGAGGAAGCAGCAGAATAGCTAGGTGGTGTGGCACTCTGAAGGACAGTTTTTGCAGTACAGTGGTTATACCACCAGGGTGTCAGGATTTATTTGGGGGACTTGTGTAGTTTTTGTGCTCCACTATTGATTAAGGGTATTCAAGAACCAGTCCTCCTCTAATCTAAAGGTTAGGAGTGTCAGAGTCTTATCAGAAGTCCTGGCCAAGCTTTCAGTCTAACACATTATCTTGCTGAGAGGGATAATAGAGTGGATTAAGGCCTTGTAACTCCTCTCTACAAACCACTTATCTTCACCCACAGTAGAGGTACAACTGACTGGTAAATTCAGATTAAATATAGTAGCAGCTGTTGAAATTCAGCATAGTTTTCATTTGGTAGCATTTCCTTTGTCGGTCTTTGTTCCTTGTTTGAAACCAGCTCTGTTTGTGGACGGTTGTTAATGTGAATAACAGCCCAGACAGTTAGTGTTTCCTTTCCAGATATGCCTGGGTTGTTGACTTCAACCTTAACCTTTTTTTTTTTTTTTTTTTAATAAATGAAGTTCTCAGTACGCTGATGGGAAAACTGCTCAGGTCTGACAGTACATTGCTGGTCACTTTGAAAGAAGTTGAACTAAATGATCTTGCATTTTTCAAATACTTGCAAAATATTTAGCTTCTCAAAGCGTTATCTTATTGTGGATAAAGACAGAGCCATTTGAGTGCTGGGAGAATTTATCCTCTCCATGAAGAGTGCACAAAACCACATGATGGGAGATCTTTGCCTTTTTAGGAGATGCACAAGAAATTCATAGGTCTTCAACAGTCAACTCTTTCTCCTTATGAGTTGTGTTTAATACATTTTTTCTGTATTTACAGAAAGCACAGCTTTATCTTTTGACTTTTTGTGCTTCTTGTCTAAGGAAAAGAGTGCTGTTAAGATGAAATAGTTCTAAGGAACTTGACTCATCGCCATGCTAATTTTCAAAGTTACTGGCAATAGTCTTCAAGCAGCAATAGCTGTGGGTGGTAAGGTGAGAAAGGCTACATGTTATGTATTTCATCACACACAGTGCTTTAGGTTCAGAGTAGAATTACTTGAAATTCACTTTTCAAAAAAAGATGTTGAGCCAATGAAGAAGCTGTCATTTTGTGAGAGATAAGTAAATATTCCAGATGATATGTAACGGAGGACAAACAAAGCATAGCAAATCTTAGCAGTTGGCTTCTGTCAGCTGCTTTGCTCATTGCTGAATGGTCTCCTCACGTGACTGACATTAGTCACGTCAAATCGTTACATTACAGTATTGAAGAGTGTAGAAGACATTTTTATTTTTCTTTTCTGCTGAACCTAAGTATCTTAATGTCACATAACGTATGTATATTTCGTGAAATCTCATTTTATAAAATGTTAGTATTTCTGCCAGAGCTGTCTTGATGATGGTACTTAATAGCTCTCTTTATTAGTTTGCAGGTGGAAGTCATCAGTCAGCTTTCTTACTCGACCAGATCGACCAAATCTAGCCTACCATAAGCTGAAAGGCAGGAATCCGGGGGTTATTTTCCTTCCAGGCTTACATTCAAATATGAATGGTCAGAAAGCAACTGCCCTTGAAGATTTCTGCAGCTCTCTAGGTCATGCCTTCGTCAGGTATGTAGAAGCGTTGTTCTTGAGGATATGAAATAAGTAGCATATATAGACTTTGGTGTTTGGTTTGAAGCGAATGCTGTGCTGTATGCAAGCTAATGAGTGTCTCTTTTGCATTTCAGACATAGAATTTCTGTCTCTTGAGGGACTGAGGTAGATCAGGACAATGTGTTTTGAAAGTAATTTACCTAAATTTCTGTGGTCTAGCCAGTGTTATGTGTTAAGGCTATGGGTGCAGCAATGAAAAAGAAATAAAACATTTAGAAATGTTAGTTTTAGCATGTGGAATGCTAGTTTTTTCTAGATTATAAGTATAAGCACGGTTTTTAACTGCTGAATTGTACTAAGCTGTCCCATGCCTTCTGTGGTTGTAGAGAAACGTGCACGTGCTTGGTAAAATGCTCCTTTGATTATCCAGGTTGAATGCTGAGCTTCATAAGTCTTCCTAATTGCATACAACATTTAGAAGAGCTTTCACATTTGTAAAGTACCCTTAACATTGAAGTATGTTGTTTTTCAGTCGTAATGGAATTGGTCAAATTAATTGTTTGGGATATACCCTGATAAATTTGGATGTGGTTACATGAAATGATCAAATAGCTGCATAGCATATCTGTATAAATCACTTTTCATGTGATTTATGTTGCTAGTGATATGCGGGACCAAGAAAGAAAATATTCAGTGCAGTATACTGCCCTCTGTTTAATTTGTGTTAAGCAATACTGCATAGTTTTAGTTTCTGTGTTGTTGTAGGTGGTACCACAGCTTTTGATGGTTACTTTTTCAGATTTGATTATACAGGATGTGGAAGTTCACAGGGGAGTTTTGAGGAGTGTACGATTGGGAAATGGAGAAAAGATGTTCTGTCTGTACTCGATGAACTTACAGATGGACCACAGGTTGTATTTCATTCTTAAATATAGAACATATTTTTTTCCTGAAGGTGGAATACTGTGTAATCAAAAATATTCTGCAGTGGATCCAGGGAAGAGTAGCTTCTGTTAAACAACTTTCACCTGCTACCTGTCAAGCAGACTCATTTGAAATATCATTATTTGTAGGGCCTCTTTTGCAACAACTAGGTCACAACTTTGTGAAAGCATGGGCTGGCAGGAGATGGGTCAGTAGAGCAGAGCTGTCACTGGGTTACGTCAGCCCTGGCCCTGTTCCAGGAGGTTTGGGAAAGGCTTGTGGAGGAGGTTCCACCTAATGGGGAACAAGGAGCTGTTCAGTGTTGCGCAGCTCTCCTCATGGAAGAGTGAGGCTTTGTCCCAGTGCTGATGCTTTAACTGAAGGATTTACAGGAATATTGAAAGTTAAGATACTCTATATGATAAAATAGCTTAAAATGAAGCAGCAGAAACAGTGTTTGGCTTCTTCAGTTACTCTCGAAACAAGTGTGAGAAAGCCAATCTTCTGCATCCTGGAAAAACCTAGTATTGTATTTAAAAAACATCTTATTTCTGAGTTGCTTTCGTTGACCTCTGTCACTGCACAGAACCTTTGTGATGTGCATTTATTTTAAGAAGGGAAAAGAATTATGCACGCGATACTGAATTGTTTCAACTCTCATTTTGTTTACAGTGTTTCAGTCTCAGAGAGCAATAACCAGCCATGTCAAACAAAAAGAATAATAAAATTCCAGATTCTGTGGTGCTTACTCAGGCAAAATTTCCGCTGGACGTGACAGCAGTTCTGCCTGGGTAAGGACAGCAGGATTATGCCCGAGGTTTAAGTAGTTAAACGAGATGAATGCTTTGTAAAAAGAAAATAAAAGCTGTTTCCTATAGAATAACATCTTATTTCTTCTCTTTAAAGATTCTGGTGGGCTCCAGCTTAGGAGGATGGCTGATGCTCCATGCTGCAATAGCACGCCCAGATAAAGTGGCTGCTCTAGTTGGAGTAGCTGTAGCAGCAGACCATCTCGTAACATCCTTTAAGAGGCTTCCCATTGAGGTAAAGCTGATGGTTGTCTTTTGTGCATTTGAAAAATTTGTCAAGCTAAATGCTTGGAAAAAAAATGTGTTGTTTAAGCTGTACTTTTCCTGCAAGTCTTTCAGTGTTTTTTCTGTGTTTGTTGTGGAGGTAAGCAGAAGATTTCTGTTAATCAAAGTGTCTGCAAAATACTGTGCCTCTAGTATGACGCTGGTGTGAACAGTACCTACACTGTTTTTCGGTTATTGTGGCATATAAAATGTCAAGTCAGATCCCTGTTGTTCAGAGGTCTATTAGGTTTCAGTATTAAAATATTTCATATTTGCATTAAAATTGGGTTGAATCGTATTCAACTTACTAAATATAAGTTGAATAGGATTGTGCTTTCAAGGGGCTAAGTTTTAGAGTGTTTAGAGCAGGAATAAATTGAAACATTCTAAAAAACCCATTGTAACAATCTGTCTTGTATACTCTACGCTTTTTATAGGCGCAAAAAGAAATAGAAGAAAAAGGCGAATGGAAGTTTCCAACAAAGCATAACAAGGAAGGATATTACTCTTTGACCTATGACTTCATTAGAGAAGCAGAAAATCACTGTCTGCTAAATAGTCCTATTCCGATAACGTGTCCCATCCGACTTATTCATGGCATGAGGGATGGTGATGTCCCTTGGCAGATCTCTATGCAAGTTGCTGATCGTGTTCTGAGCAAAGATGTGGATGTTACTCTCCGCAAAGCTGGCCAGCATCGAATGAGTGAGAAGGAAGACACAAAACTTCTTGTGAATACCGTCGATGATTTAATTGACAAGTTGGCAACGCTAACATAACCTGCAGAGTAGCGTAAATAGATGAACCCTACACCTGACTCTTCCATCAGTAGCAGAAACCTTGTTTTTAATGAGATTATTCTAGTGCTGTGACCATCACAGTAGGAACGGAGCTCTATCTGCTGTTTCCTTACCTCTGTTTTGTAAATACAGGTATTTTTTTAATGCTGCATTTGCACGGATAGACCAAAATGTAAGGGAGTGCTGCTGCTGGGTTTAGAACCTCTGCTTTACCTCTTAAACCTTTTTTTCACAAGCTTCCTACCCTTTTGTACTGAAATGTTCATTCAGTTTTGTTACTATTGACCTTGTACAGTACAATTTCAATATCCCATAACATTGATGCTGTTTCAGTACAGTTGTTTTGCTATGATGTTGTTGCATTTCATCCATCTGTGCAAGGCGGTGCACAATTTAAGTGTTTACTGAAGTTACTTCTATTAGAAATAGTGAACAGTATGAAGTAAGCAGATTCCTAATAAATGATGATAGTGTTCTTAAGCAGTGTTTAAATTGTAAAACGAAAGGCACACCCTGATGGTGTGCTTGGGGTAATGCATAAGGAATAAGTTAATTTGGGATTTCCTTATAGTAGATTAAGACTAAGTTTAAGAAAGATGAATGCCCCCGCTCCTGTTACAGATGTTTTAAGAGCTTGAGGACACAGCCTCAAAGTACAGGTAGAACCCTTTTACATATGCTCATCAGAAGTTCTTATCATCTCTTCATGCCTTTCATAAAAAGTAATTTGTAGGACTACTACTTAGGGAATAATAGATAATCTTGGTGTAAAGTCAGCAATTTCACGTCTCCCTTAAGTTTTGAAGCTTTACAACCTCTTGAAGTCATACTTTGAGAAAAATGAACAAAGACAACATGCAAATCGCTCAGCCCTTTTCATTCCTGCAGGCTGAGCTGTGTTTATGTATTGTTGAGCAGTCGTCATCTTTATGTGCAGTCATGTGACTGTTACACGTAATAAAACCTGAAAAGTTTTGTGAATTATAAAGACATAGGGAAAGCAGAATTAAGTTAATTCAAAGCTTTCTGCTTGTAGAATACCCATGATGATTTTTTAAATGTATTTCTGTCACATCTGTTAGATTGCTTTGTCTCGTAAGAGAAGAAGAAGTTGAAAAAGGCGCAGTGCAGGAATTCAGGAATAGTTAATGTCAATTAAGGCCTAAAATTACCAATTATGATAGATGTGTTTTAGGTTTTTTTTGTTTGGTTAGTTTTGAATTGCGGCTTATGCCTACCAACACAGACAGGGATATGTCTTTATATGTGTGCATAATTTGGAGCTTTGTAATGCTGTTGAAAGAATCACACTGTGTTCTTTCAAAGCTTCGCCATAGCTTTTATTTAATTATTCATATTTCATCGGTGAGGTCTTCTTGTTGAAGTGCCTTTGAGCAAGATAGCGGAAAACAGATGTGAGGGGAGCAGCTGTGTGAGTGGTTTGGAGGGGGTGTTTTTGTCTCCCCATTATTCTGTTATAACAGCATTTAGGTGGGAGAAAGCAGGTGAACACAACTGTTGAGGATACAAAACTGCAGCATCAGTTGCCTTAATGTCAGCATTACCTAATGATAGGGGTGTTTTTGTGCTAGTTGTTTGGTAGATGTGCCTGTTTTCCTTACTTCTCTCCTTGCTAATTGGAGGTTAGTGATAGCATTTACATTACACTTACAGCCCAAACTTACTATGTATGGCATAAGTGCAAAGACGGGTTGTACTTCCTTAATAGAGATAATATTCCAGACAGCGTATTGAGATTCAGTGAGCACTACTGCCCCTCTCTGTGCTCACTTACCACTTTATTAACTCAGTATATATTCCCTTAAGTATGAAGAGGCAGACTTTTTGTAGACAGATTCTTTTTTTCCTCTAAATTTACCACGGTAGCTCTGTTCTCATTGCAGGCACAGCATTTTCCTTGTGTTCATGCTGGAAACTGCCAGCGTTTTGATCGCTGCCAACTTGTGTTCAAATGCCAGGAAGAAGAGATAGATGATAACCAATGGGCTCCAACACATTCCCTGTTCCCGTGCTGATGTTGTCAAAGCTGTGCTGCTAATTGCAATAACAGAAAGTCTGAAGGAAAACAACATTATGGCGCAGCTTTCCAAGTGCTGTTACACTCCTGAAACCAGAGATTCACATCCTACTCATGACCAGCTCTTGACCTGTCAGGAAGTCTTGACAATCTTGAGTAATGCAATATTAGTATGTTAGAGTGTGGCCATTTTATTTTCTATACTAAGTTTGTCCCCAGAGTTACCACGTGTGGCATCTCCTTCATCTTTGCCGGTAGATGTCTGGATAGCGAATTATTTCCAATGTTAGTCATGTTTAAAAGTAAGTATAATGAGTAAAAAATAAGTATAAATAAACTTTTGTGGAAATACTGTATTAAACTAGGGTATTGCAAATTATGCAAATCCTTTGTAATGAATTGTTAGCCTCTTTATTTGTTTTTTTTTTTTACGTACATCTAATTTGCTGCCACGTACGAAGTATATTTTATGAATATGCAACATGCACATTTAAGCAGAGTCTTTTATGCTTTCAGATTTACCAGTGTAAGCGGGTCTGTCTTGTGGCTCTTGGAAGACTGGTTTTCTCTGAGTACCTTAATCTGTCCTTCATTATTTTTGCGGGTACTTGTAGCTTAAGTTGTGAGCGTCTTCATTATCCTCCACTTTTGGCAGGTCTGAAAATGATTTTGGGCTCATCTGTCACTGAGCGTAGTACAGCCGTGTTGGGAGTGATGCTGCTGCCACAGTGCATGGAAACTCCGGACATAAACAGAGCGACTCGGTGTCTTCTCTTGTTGATTTTGATCAAACAGTACTCACTGAGTAAGCACCTTGGGTATTTTTCTTCCATGTGAAGCTTAACGTACAGATCATTAACTCCTGCCAAGGAATCATTCAAGTTTCGTGAGTAAGTAACAAAAAAGCATTTATAGCAAGTCACAGAAGCTTGATTGCTACATAATACCAAAGAAGCAAGTGATAGATGTCACCAAAAGAAACAGAAGCGTCAACCACCTGACTTCAGTTCTCCCTAGACCTTAATGATGTTCTTGTTTTCGATTTATTGCAAAAATCTGTGGAACTCCTTGAATCTTGTGGAACACAGATAATCCTGTTTTCTAAAGGGAGGAAAATGGTGAGGGATTCTTCTGTGTGCGTTTGTGATTAACCTCTGCAGGTAGACCATTATGTACTGATAATGTCTATAAAACTTATTAAACTTGTTTCCTAACAAGCAAGTGCTCTTAGCCTCTGTATATTGAGCTGTGCTAATGTAACTTGTTATACAGAATTTTTATCTTGTCTGGTATTCCACTTGTTCTGTGCCTTCTGTTTGGCTTTGTGGTACATGCAGCAGCCTTTTTTCTTTTTTTGTTGATTTCTGTGGTATGAAATGTACCATTTAGCTTCAGTGTAGGCAGTTTATTTTCTCTTGCACAAACACTGAATATCACCTCACAAAAACATCCTAGCTGGACAGGCCTGAGAGGAACTGCCTCCTGCTGCTTCATTCGTATGTTAATTTTGATTGCATGCTTTCTCTTGGACACGCTTACTCAGTGGAGGGAAGAGATTTACGGTACACTGCTTTTCATATCAAATAAAAATGCGCTATAGAGAAGTGTTCAACTAGTGATGTTCACAGCTGCTCTTGTCTTTTTTGTGCTCTGGTCATACTGCAATACATGCTTAAAGCATTTTCTGAACGAGCCCAAGAGCAGAAGGAAAACTGCCCTGGGGAATAGTAAATGTGAACTTGATTGTTAAGCGTTACTCAGTTGTGCTGTTAGAAAGAGGTCTGCCTTCCACTTCAGAATTATTTTTTTAAAAAATATATATGTTAAAGCTTTATGACCTTATAGGTCAGTTCACCCAGTCTAGATTGACTTTGCTGCTGCAGGGCCTCATCTCTTTTCGGTATGTATTTGCCTAGAACAAAAAGAAGATGTTAGTTACAGCCTTGAACGCGCTAGGCATAAATCTAAATTACAGGACCTATTGCAGTCTTGTTGCAGACTTCCTTGTATTTCTCTTTCAAGCCCTGCATGTTATGTTATACGCTCCAGCGCTTCTACCTTATTAAGGAGAAGTGGTTATCCTCTGTGCCTTGTGATCTGCTCATGAGGAGGTAAGGAACAGGCCTGTTCCCAGCCTGCCGCAGCACCTTGCTCTCTGTTTGGCAAGGAGCTCTGGCTAGCTCTGCGTTTATATTTGAAACAAAAAGCAAATGACAGCTGCTACAACTTCCAGTCACTTGGTTCTGAAACAAAAAATACAGATTTAAAATGTTTTTAGACTGACCCTTCAAAGGTTGTATTCTTCTTGGGCCTTCTGAGCCGCACCAAGCGGTCCGCTTGCCTCCCATGTGGCAACGTGAGAAGGTCAGTGCTGCCTGTTGGCTGGGAGCAGGTGCTGCGTCTGGGCAGAGTTCTGTGTACGCTGAAGGGATGGAAGTGGGCCGCCCAGGCCTTCTTCCTGGGAAAGCAGCCCCCAGAGGACATGGGCTGTCTCGGGGTGGGTTGGACCTTAGGAGGATCCTTTGCATTGCTTCTGTACTGAGCAGGGTTTGCAGGGCAGAACATGTGCCAGGGTGTGCTTGCCCTTGGATGCTAATACTTGAAGTCCCTAACAGCAAAGTGAAATCTCTCTTAATAAGAACAGAGTATGTATTGGAGGGATTTTTTTTTTTTTTTGAATGTGTCTTGCTGTCTGTTTTGACCAGTTACAGTAAAATAAAGATATTAGTTCTCTGTTCTTTTGATGAATGCATATGACAATGTGTATTTCTCAAACTATGGTAGTTCTCAGAAGGCACTGGTTTTGCTGGGGACAGATAAAAAGATGACCTGGTGAAATATACACGTTGATTTTCTTCCACGGAGTCTGTAAATCTACTACAAGATTTAGAAGATGAAAGGTGGTGAGTGGCATGCTGTCTCCCAGTTCTGGTATCTCTGCCACCTGGTTTGTGCAGTTAAAAGATAGCAGTACTCTATTAGCCGTTTTGTTTTGTTTTGTTTTCATGTGTAGAACATATCCAAGTATCTTATGACAAAGTGAGGCCATGAATAGAGCAGGTCTGCAGAGCACTTCTCTGTCCTTGCATTTCTCTGCAAAGGCCCTGGCTTGCACTGAGTTCCTGTTGATCCTTAGCATCATTGTGCGACTCTAGAAACTGCAATGTCAGCACATAGGTGTATACATAGGGAGCATCTTTCAGCAGCCCTCCAGAAGAGTTTCTTTGTGAAAGGAAGCGCTCAGAGTTGTTCTACAGCTTTGGAAACCTTCATGTTTTACTTTCATTATTTTATTTTTATTTTGTAACCTAGTTGTAAAATGTTTACTGTTGCATAGTGGTGACTAGGGGAATGGAGCCTGGACTTGCCAGTTATTCCAATCGCTGGATTGCTTTATCTGATGGGAGTTGATTCAGCATTCTTTGACAGACAGCATTTGGGGATGGCTGAAATAACCAGACTCTTTCTACGGAATGGATTGACAAACAGCAAATCTAACAAAGGCTGAGGGTTGCTTTGTGGGAGGGCAAGTTGTACTTTTCTCTTTGTGTTCCAGTTAGAAGGCATTGAAAGCTATGGGTCTAAACGTGGGTAGTGAGGAAATTAAATCGGCTTTATAATAGTTGCTGGCAGCTGTTCACAGATTTATAAAGATTTTGAAACTTGTAATATTGTGATTATTTTTCGAAGCATAAGATGAGCCGTGGAGTTTACAGGCATTAAATCTTAACTTCAAGTCTTCAAGCTCCATCTCTATTTGTTAAATAGAATTCTATTTTAGTTGTAAGTTCCAATCTTGGGTCACCAAGGAAAAATAAACAAGACAAAATCTATTGGAAACTGTAAGTGGAATGTTCTAATGGTAATACCTTTGCTGCTGAAAGTCCGATCCTTTCTTCCTTGTCATGATTCTGGCTATCAGGCTGTTGTATGCATTTGTCCAACAGAAGAAACTTGAGTTCTCCTTTGCTAGGAAACTATGTGTGCTTGCCATTTCTTAACTTCCAGTTTTGGTGAGCTAAACAGGTAATCCTTCTTACCTCCTAATTACTGCACAGAGTCTAATCTTCAGTCCTCTAGTCACTGGAGTGACTATTTGAAATTCCTGTATTCATTTAGTACTTTTTGTGGGGAGTGGTTGCCAGAACTGGCTATGATGTTCTCATTGCTGCTGCACCTTCCACATTTTTCTCAGTGGAGTCCTTTGGTCAGAGAGTCTTACCCAGAGCTTGTGCCCACCTACTCATCTTCCATCCCTCTCTGCAGTTCTTCAGCATCTGCTGCTCCACAGAACAATGCTACGTTCTGTAAAGCGCTTTCCTGGCTCTGACTATGGCTATGTTGAGACACCATTTTACCCACTTCCATATAGACTGTTTTCAAGGAGTTTTCATTATTTGTGTTGTTTACTCATTGAAGCTTGTGTGAACTGGGATGTTACTAAGACTTCGGGCTTCTTTTGTGTCTGCTGATAACACATTAAATAGCTCAAGCCTGGGAACACATTCTTGTATAAACTCAATGAAAATATACCTGATAATTAATTTCTCAATTACAGTCATTACAGTTAGTCTTAATTTCTTTACTGTATCATGTTTAGCTCCCTAACCAACATAGTGTGCAGTCACCACACACACTGTATTGCAGAGCCCTTAGCAAATTGTATCAGCACAATCACTTTTCATGGCAAACTCATTCCATTGTTTTTCTGCAGCTCGATGACACAATAGCAGGCTCGCAATTTGATTACTTGTACTTTGAAAACATTGGTAAGGGACTGGTGTTTTTCCAATCTTCTGCAGCTTTCCTGGTTTTCAAAGCCTTATTAAAAATTGATATTGATGGACAAGATGGTTTTTCAGCTTTCATGGCATGGAATGGTCCCTCGAGAACACGTTGCAGAGCCAACATCTGCGAAGGGGGAGACCTCTGCTCTGCGGCTCAGGAGGGTTAAGTTACTCACTCCTGCCCTCAAGTCAGAAAGAAGGTCAGAGGCTTGTGCAAAGAGGCACAGCTTTTGTGAAATCCTGTTGCTAGTAAGCACAGAGCACCTTGATGTGACCAGAAACAGATGAGCAGTCTTGGGAGCTTTCTTTTAAACAGAAGAATACAAAAAGATCTGGCAATACAAAATTTAGTTTCTTTTTTTTTCTTTTTTTTTTTTTTTCGTGACACTGGCCGAAGAGTGTAAGACCCTTAACCATCTTGTGCTGCATTTTACTGTTGCAGCTGCAGTTTGCTCCTACTCCCATCTTCAGGCTTGGTTTGCACTCTTGGTGCTGCACATTTGCTTTGCATCCAGCAGCGTGTTCTCTGGAATGGAAAGTGTTCAAGTAATGGCCTTGTCACGTAACAGGCTCTGAGTTATGTAATCCAATATTTCATGGGGTTTTAAAACTACCAGTGCACAGAAGAGAAAGCACTAAATGAAATGCCCATGGAAGACAGCGGTAAATTAGGTCATCTATTCAATTTTTCATCTCTTGAGTTTTTTCAAGCCTAGGAGCATCCTGAGCAGTACAAGTCTAAGAATTTGTGGTCTTAAAATGAGGAAATAATGGATGAGGAGACCATTATGAGACAGATATACAAGGAGCTGTACCCCCTTCCCCTTATTTATTTTTTTTTCAAGGCAGTAGAAGAAGGAGTTTTGCTGGTAAAGCTGACTGAATCCATCTTGGGTTTATCAACCTCCTTTCATATCCAGCTGATCGTAATTCATTACACCCAAATGGGAGCTGTTTCCTAGCAGGGCTGATGCAACTCCGATTGGAGCGAAATGATTTTATTTAATAAAGAATGAACCTGTACAAATGACGCTTGAAGAACAGTCTCTTCTCTTACCTCTCTTCCCTTTTCCTCCCACCACTGCAGAGGTACAATCAAAATTTAAGCCTCTGTACATGGGCGTAGCTCCCTTGCTATCGCTGGTGGTATGCTTACTCACCCACAGAAAACACGATCTCTGTGCTTTACAGTACAGTTACAAATTTTCAGTGATTCCCCCTTGTTTTTAGCGCTCAAGTTATTTTCTTGGGATGATATTTGGTAGCCTAACATATAGCACTGGTAGGGTGATGGTAACACTCTGCTGCGTGTTTTCTCTTCCTTGGCTTTCCATCTCATTTTCCCTGTACAGAAACTTTTTTGAGCACTTGGGCAGGCTGGAGGATAAATTATTTTTCGTGCTGTAAGCCTGTTAGCATCATGCTGCAGAACGGGGAGGAAAAAGGGTTTGCTTCTGCTTCGCGATTAAAAATAAATGAGATGTGTAGTAATTTGTGATACCTTTGTGTAACGGGGCATATGATGAAGCCCCTCTGTTTGCATTGCTAACTATCGGGCGCTGGGATGCTTGCTGTAGTTTGGGGTGATGCAGACTAGGCGGAGTAAAGCTGAGTCTGTGGGGTGAACAGCACAGGGCTGAGAAAACATGCCTGAGAGCAGCCTGCAGATGGGCGAGATAAACAGATCCCCCGGCTGCAACGGAGGAGGCAGGCCTCTTTAATGGCTCTTAGCAACGCCCCTGCTCTGACCCTCCTCATATGTGAGGAAAATCAAATCGATACACTGTTCTTCAAACCACGATGCTGCAGTGGCAGCAGGGCATTGTGGCAGCCTCCGTCTCTTAAATCCATTGACTCTTTTCAGGTTGCTGATCTGTATATCCATCCCTGCATCTCTCCTGAAGAAGAACCTGACTGCATCTCAAAAGGATTCCCGGAGCTCCCATGTATAACCTTCTTCTTACTGGCAAGCATTAGGTAGGCAATTTTAAAGTGCTTCTGGATTTGCAGGCAGCTTTTAACATCGACCCGAGCACTCTATTGTATTCTCTGTAATCATAGCAGAAGCCTCTCTCTGAAACCTGCTCTGCTCTAAATCATCCTTTTCACCTTCTGTTTTTGTCATTGGGCTAGGGGAGGGTATTTCTGTTTTTTCTTTCTTTTTTAAAAGCAAGAAATGTTGTGGCTGATGTATGCTTCTGGAAAATGATATTCCCCCGTTGATCCCTCCCCTGCTCTGCAGAACAGCTATAAGCAGTGCCATACAGTGACTTTCAATGTTGATGAACATCTGCTCAACTGCCTAATGTATAGGGCAGGCTGCTCTCTCTTTTATTCTCTAATTTTCTGGTGTCTACCTGACAGCTGCGCACCAAGACCTTCCCCACTAACCAAGTTCTGCTTTGGTTCCAGAGATGGCTAACAGAGGACCAAGCTATGGCTTAAGCCGAGAAGTTCAGGAAAAGATTGAACAGAAATATGACCCAGAATTAGAGTCTAGGCTGGCAAACTGGATTATCGTGCAGTGTGAGGAACAGATCGAACCCCCTCCTCCTGGAAGGCAGCATTTCCAGACCTGGCTGATGGATGGAACGGTGAGCAATCTGTCTAACTCTGTACACGAGTATCTTTATGTATGGGGTGAATGAGTATATATTACTACATGTCCTTGTTTTCTGTCTTCATCCAGCGAAATTGGTCAGAGCTCATGGACAGTGCAGAAAGAGCTGTCCTAGCATCTGACTGATTTCCTTTTGACTGTGAATCCTAATTTCAGAAAATAATTATTCTGCTGGTGCACTGGGATTAGTACGGTGCTTATGATTCCTGTGAGTCATGCACGTTATATATGGGCTTGACTCATTCCTTCAGTGCCTTTCCTCATGCAGTTAAATGAGATCTGCTTTTAAAATTAGATGTATAATTTTCTCTTTAAGAAATATTCAGTGTTTACAGAAAAATAAAAAGTGAATAGATGTTGAAAAACTGTTTCTTCTTGTGAATCATTCTGTAGCTGTAACGTTGTATCCTTTGGGTTTATTGAACAACAGGCAGATGCTGCTGTTTGCAGAGGGCTGTAGGAATACGCTAATCATTGAATCTCTGCCAAAGTGACTTCAACAGTATTTCAATTGACGTTGCTTATTTTTTTGGCTCGAGCATGTGGTTTCTTCTCTGTCAGTTGTTACATAACCTTTACCAGTGATTGCTTTGTTGCTTCTAGCAGATGAGGATTTGTTCAGTCAGGCTATTGCTATCGGTTAATGAAAGCTCTAATACCTTTCTAATATACTTTGACTATTATCAATCTCTTATTTGTTCTTAATAGAAGGAATTACGTCCCTGACAGAAACTGTCTAGGTCAAAAGCATTTTACAGCATCATTTCATGTGCAGAAATTGCCTTCTAGTTTGGTGACTGCTTTCTCATTTTGTTTCTGTGTTTCTCTCTCAGCTGTTATGCAAGTTAATAAACAGTTTACATCCAAAGGGAAATGAACCCATTGCAAAGATCTCTGAATCAAAAATGGCTTTCAAGCAGATGGAACAAATTTCTCAGTTCTTAAAAGCTGCTGAAATCTACGGAGTAAGAACAACAGATATTTTCCAGACAGTGGATTTATGGGAAGGTAACAATAATAAACTGGAAGTCAGCTTGCAGTCTTCATTTTACTCTACTTTGATGTGTTGTAATAGTGCATTTTGTCTAAGGCATATTCTCTAATGTAATTATCTTTTGTTTCTGTTTGCCTTATCTCATTACCATGTTCTTCCGGTGGTGCATTATCTCCTCTGAGGGATTTATATTACCCTGAGGGCATAATGGAGCTTTTCCAAGCTCATGTGTTATCCAAAAGCCCATCATTTTGACAGAAATCCACAGACCTAATAAAACAACTGCTCTCTATGCTAATTATTTCAAAGTAAATAGCTTCCAAGAGCAAATAGGGGAAACCCTTATTTTGTGATGACGAGCTTTTATTACAGTTTTCAGATTATAAGGAAAGCTTAAATTAGAGCCATAAAACACATTCCCAGGAGCATACATGCCGCTGTAGAGCAGATGAGGGCTCCTTTATGACTAGAGAGAGCAGAGCTCACTGCTAATGTGTTAGCTGAGCATCTCTCTGCAACAATACAGTCTTGCCAGAAAAGTCACTATGGCAACAGCAAAAATCTGAGTGCCCTGTATTGCAGGTGAATGCTCTCCATCCCAGGCACGAAGTGGACATTGCGTGTTCTAGCTGCCAAAGAGCTGAGTCATTTGAGGGTGAAGGGTG
The DNA here is from genome assembly GCF_002078875.1 of Numida meleagris. Classification (NCBI taxonomy): domain Eukaryota; kingdom Metazoa; phylum Chordata; class Aves; order Galliformes; family Numididae; genus Numida; species Numida meleagris. Next base: position 86,479,785 of record NC_034409.1, read on the forward strand.
ATGCACCCTTCCTGGTGCTCTTGTGAAATGCACTGTGTATCCTGCATCTCTCAGGACCAGGTGATGCAAAATCCAGGGGCTCAAAGCAAAGGTAGTGAAAGGCAGGTATGCAGAGAAGTGGAAGGGTCAAAAATCTGTTGTGAGAATGAAATGGTGGAAGGAGAGCAATCTATCGAGAAAGCCAGTCAGTATTGTTTGTGTAGGAACACAGGTGGAGTGAAACAAGTGGGATCTGTTTTCGCAGGTTGTTGGGATACGTGGAAGAGATCACTTCTCTCAAGGACAGCTTGAGGCATGAAAGACAAGGGAGCTCTTTGCAGATAGCTTGGAATGGAAGGACATGCTGACAGACTGCATTACTAGGCTCTCAGGGTACTGGGTTTACTGAACAGATCCCACCTTTGGACACAAGAGCTGGGTTGTTTCTTCCAGGTCAATATTTTTTTGTAATTTTTCCAATCTACCTTTAAATATTTTAAATGAAGGGGTTTTTACTTCCCTGGAGTAACACCCTCCTTCCCAGCCTAGCAGGCTGTTGAAAGGGAAGCTCCATCCATACTAGGAGGGATGATATCAGCTCATTTCAGGTGCTTTTCTTTGCAGACTTCTGCATTTCATAATAGTTTTGCACAATGCGAACGAAAGAACAGTATGTCGATCCTTATGATGAAAAGGACTTGCTTTTAAACGGTAATGCTCCTAATGGTGGTGGCAATCTCTTCGTTTTCTTTCTTTTACTCATCTCCATTCCTTAGCAGATGTAAGGGAAAAAGCTGGTAACTTCCAGATGACAGAAAGTCAAAACACAACTTGCAGCCCAGGAGAGAGACGTACAGGACTTTTCTCCACTGTTATTTCAGGACTTCACAAAACTGATCTTTGTCTCGTCACTTCCCCATTCTCTTTCCATCCCTCATACTGCTCATTAGAGTGTTGAGGTGAAGCAGCATGTGCAGGAGTGATCATGTGAGAGATTCTTGTGCTTAACCATAGCTTTGACCTTTAGCATCTGTACTGTTTGGAGCCCAAAACATCAGAACTTTGATGCATTGGCTAGGTGGAAAGGACAGAATCTTCTCCACTATTTCATAATTAAATAATTCCTACATTTCAGAAAATAATCCTAGGCCACAGTGTGTTTAAACAGATGGCAAGCATCAACATATGTTTACATGGAAAGGAAATTACGTGTGGCTGATAAAAGTTTATCTCTGTCACTGATTGTTTTCCAAGAGCTTTTTTTTTTTTGCTTTGAGATTCTTAGTAACGATTAATGAAAATGTTTTATTATCCAATCTGCTGTTGGCTGTTTCAAATTCACTCAGTCCATCTGGTGCATTTCTCAACAGCATCACCTCTCTTTCGGTCCTTCTTAAATGTATTGGTCTGAGCAACCTTCCCTAGTCCATGCCCAAGAGAGCATGTTTGATGTTTTACAGATAGCTCCCTCCTATGTTTCCAGACAGGTAAGAGGCAGATGTAACTCTGGTTATTGCCCAGCCTGCACAAAGCAGTGTCTCAGGAATATGGCGCAAAGCATTTCTCCCTCTGTGGGTCTGAACCCTCCCCTCTCTGGCCCTGGAGAAGAAAGCCTTCTGGCCACACTTCCCCAGAAAGAAAGGGAGAGAGGTGACCGAGGCCACCTCCTCTAATGGGCCATGCCAAAACTCTGTACGAATGCCTCCTGCAAAGGACAAGAGGGTAGATGCCACAAGACAAGGCAGATCTGGGCTCTTCCCTGACCCGCAGCAGCCACTGTGTGTGTGCAGGAAGGCCCTGCCAGCAGGCCTGCTGTACTGCCGCGGTGCTGGGCCCCGCACACGGTTGCCCTGCAGCTTCTCCCCTCTCCACTGAGAAGGGAAGCGGAGCTGAGCGCAGAGCATGGGGGAGGCTGCCAGATGGCTCCGCTGGGCCCAGCGGGATATTTTGCTACCCGTCTTTTGTTTCTTTTTTTTCTGTTTCTATTTGTGTGCGTGTGCTTGCCGTCGTTATTCAGCTCATTCACTTTTAAATCCTTTTTCCACGTCCCTCCTCATCCCTGTTCGTTTCCACGCTCCCTGTCATGTGGTGGGCATCCCAAGGACGTTATTTGTGGCATCTGTTAAGGCATATGGTACATCTGCTGCTGTGGGGAGCTCGGAGCGTCCCGCCCCACGCTGCTCCCTGTACGTGCCTGTGTGAGAGGCCAACCTTCAGCTGCCCTCCCTCAAGCAGGGACCATCTGACACAGTCTGGTTAACAAACACAGGCACACGAGGATCCTGGATGGCTGATGATTTGTTTTCTGCACAAATTGTCCCCTGCAGAGAAGATTCCTGTAAACTTTAATGGGCTATGTGACAGCCCCAGTTGGAAGCCACTAGTCATTTTCAGCTTTAGAGTGTCTCCTTCACCTCAGCCAGTGCTTTACACAGTGAGGTCTGCGTGAACCAGAGCCCCGAGCTTCATCTAACGTACAAGCAGGGTGATGCTTATACATTGTGCGTTAAGCTTCTTTCCTGTGCACTCCTGCTGGTCTACAGTGCTTTTCATTAACATGGATCCACTGGAGGCATTTCTGGAGTCTGCTATCAAAGTTATGTCTTGAGCATCACATGTTTTTGTGAGTAACTTATTTCCCCATATGAAGATCTTGCACTCAAAATGAGGTCCTTTAACTAGAAAAGTGATTTCAGGAAAAAGGAAGAAATGGAATAGAAGGAAGGGGGGGAGGAGATTTCCATATCATAGATGACTGGGGTTAGAAGGGACCTCAAAGATCGTCTAGTTCTGATGCCCTGCCGTGGGCAGGGTTGCCGACTGCTAGACCAGATTGCCCAGGGCCCTATCCAGCCTGGCCTTGAACACCTATTTCCATTTTCATTTCAGAAGAAAAAGACATATGAAACAAAATTTCCAAAAACTTAATCACCTCACACCATTGGAAAGACATGAGGCAGCTCCTAGTGAACTTGAGTTATTGCTAGAAAGTTTTCTACATTTCATCATGTTTGAGTTGGGTAATCAGTTAGAATCTGTCTGTTTCTATTTGCTTGCCTTATGTTCTCTGCTCTTTTCGCACCAAACAGCGAAGTGCAGAGGAAGAACCAAAAAAAAAAGGAACAACTTCCATTTTAAAAAAAAAAAAAATCTCACTTGTGTTTTTAATTAAGTGGAGAAATGAACAAAAGATGTTGATGCAAAAGGAAAATTTACTTGTTACCTTCATTTTGGAAGGAGGGACTGGAGGAGTGGATGCAGTGTTTTCAATAAAAACAAATACTTTCAGCAGGAATAGTAGCATATTTCAAGGTGCCATCTTGGAAACTTGGTGAATTCTCAAGAAGGTGGAAGGTATGCATCTGTGCAAGTGATAGGCAAGTCCATCACCTCTCAATATAGATGGGAAGTTACCCCCTGAGCAGCTCTTTCTGTTGTCTATGGAAGAATGTAAACAACTAGTGAAGACCAGGTATGGAACTTCTACTGGGCTAGAGGGGAGATGAGCACTGGCATTTCAAAATGAGGAATCAAGTGAGATGAGGTAAGGAGTGAGACTGTGGAAGAGTAATAAAAGGACTAGATGATAGGAACTGAAGAGCATCGACTTCTGGCAGCCTGTAAAGGGAAGCCAGTAGGAAGGATTTGGGAAAGGATTTGGTGGATGATTTGGGAAAGGCTGGTGCAAGTTATCTGCACAGGTCCGTTCCAGGACTGCCAAGAACTCTGTCAGCATGAGGACTGTCTATGACTGCCACTGGTTACATGATGGGATCAGTTTACATGTGAAGGAGCAGAGGCACAGCACAGTTACTTGTCACATTGTTCTCCTTCAGCCACGTTTTACTGGGCACATTACCTTTCTTTTTATGCCAAAGTGTTCTCTTCTCAGCACAAAATGGGATGAGTTATCTAGAAGGGCTTAAAATAGCACGGGGGAAGGCATTAAAATAGCTTTGAAACCGGAAAATTCCCAAATAGTTGAATTTTGCTTTAACACCATTCCTGTGATAATCTTTTTAATAATCTCTTGCATGTCAGCACTTCAGTTTGAGCAACTCAAAAATAGCGTTTGTAATGCTTCTAATGTACTTTTTCAGAGTAGACAAGGGAAGCAGTTAATGCATTGGATGAAAGTACTGATCAGTGTGCCAAGCTATTTGTTATGTGAGGATTTCTTATATTGGTTTTGCTGTTTGCCTTTCCAGGGAAGGACATGGCAGCAGTGCAGAGAACCTTAATGGCTCTAGGCAGTTTGGCAGTCACCAAGGATGATGGATGCTACAAAGGGGACCCATCCTGGTTTCACAGGTAACACCCAAAGCACAGTTTCCCAGAGCCATCTGTCATGGGAAGCTGGTATTATTGTCTGTTCTTGGCCTTTGAAGAAATTTACTTGGGAAGGAAAGGAAGAATCTTTACAAAATTTCCTTGTAGTGGAGAGATTTCGTCTCTCAAATCTAGATAAGGGGATCAAATATCTAAACAGGCAGCAGCATTTTCTGCCCTTCCCTGGTTCCCAGCTGATCAGCATTGTTTGGCCCCTGCTTAAATGTTGCTGCCTTTTCTCAAGTAGTCCTCTTCAACCCACCTCACACATCTCTCCTGCCCTGGAGCTGGAAAAGCACTATTGGTACCAGCACCTCACCCATGGCTGCAGCTGTGGGCTCTGTCTGGAGGCACCCCTTTATATTGAGCTGTCTTGGTGTGGACATCTGTGGGGATCCTTCTGGAAGTATACCCAGGGAGGAGAGCAGCAATCTGCCCTAGGGACCTTTGTAGCACATCCATCTTGCTGTGTGAGGTGCACGCACTGATAACTGAAGAGACAAAATTTTCTTATCTCTTGACATTATCCCTGTCTATTTCTCATTGGAAGGAGAGCAATAATATTTGGGAAATTCAGCCACTGGTTTTGATGACATTTATCTCATTAGTAGCTTCAGCTCATCGTCACTATCCATTTTTGAAGAAAAGGAAATGGATGTGGCAGCGGCCATGAAGATGTGTGTTTTGATTGCTGGCAGGAAAGGTAACATTTTGTCCACATCAGATAACAGAAAGATTCATGAAGAAAAGGCTGCCTTACATGTCAGCAAACCCCTGTATGGAGAAACATGCTAAGGACATACATTACCCTTTAACTAGCAAAGAGAAAGCGATTTTTCTTTCAGTTTTTCTTCAAAACAGAAATGGTTTCTTTTCTTAGCCATTTTTTCTTGTGGAGTAGCACTTATCTGCAAAGAATTCTCTGTCTTGGAAAAGATGTTTGTTTGCTCTAAAGCCCCATTTGTTTTGGTTAGGGAGTTTGAGAAGAAGGGCAGAAAAAAAGGAAGTCCTCCCAGTTACCCCTCTTGCCTCACAGACATAGTGTTGAAATGGGGTTCCTCTATCCAAGAGTATTTCTTATGCTGAAACAGCTGAGGCATGTTAGCAAAAAGAGTGGTGCCTACTGGTCATTGGTTTGAATTGAATTTCTGATGATTAGTTGAGGGTCAGCAAAAACAAAGCAAACTTTGTCTTAAGGCTTGAGGTGGTTTAACAGAGGCTAAAGGAGACTTGAAGTTTAGGTGGGCAAGTGTCAACTCCTATACGTTCTTCATGTGACACTCATTTAAATTTACTTCGTACAGTCCACAGAGAGATTTTTACTTACTGAATATAATCGGTTTTAAAATTCAAATCCAGTTACATGCTTTAATTTAAACCCGATGCAAATTCACCATGACCCAGACAGGCTTATTTGTTTTATGTAACTAAAACAAAGTCCTACATGGAAACATTAATTTTCATCTCTGCTCTTAATTGTGGGTGTAATAGTTTTCATTGACATAATTGAAGATCATCTCCCTCCTCCTCCAGCTGTCTGGGCTACATGGACAGCCAGCCTGCATCTACTGCAGTCCCTGGAAGACTGTTTTATAGCTTTTATTTGCCTTCAGGAAAACTGTTGTTATTTTTATAAGGAGGTAACATATGGCAGATTGGGAGCTGCTTTCTGAGTAGCTTAACCACCCCTTCAGGCAGATCGAGCCCCCTCGCTGCCACCCAGCATTTCTCATGAGTCAGGGTGTTCAGACCGATTCTTAATCGCCTTAAGTTAAACTGAAAGATGTCAAGATTAAATGGAACAAGAGTATCCATGCAGGGATCAGCAGGGATCAATACCCCCCACATTTGGGCAAAGCCATTTAACTTTCCATTGCCGGTATCTTGCATGCCCACTTCCATCGGGCCTGGCTGCTCCCTCCTTGCGTGTCCTGGTGAGGCTCGTGGATCCACTGCTGTTTGTTATCTGTGAGTTGGCAGCCTCTGGCTCTGGTGCAGAGTTGCCATGAAAAGTTAACAAGTCTGCACGGTGGCTTTGTCTGCTCAGGTGGTGGCGAGGGTGCTGCTGGGTGATGGCAAACAGGTCAAACACAACTTGCAGCAGTGTGAGATGCCCTCACCTCCTTTTCTACAGTCTTGGTTAAGTCCGTTTCCACCAGCCTAAAAGCAAAATACAAGTACCTGCTGTTATCTGTAAGACTATCATATACTAAGGGCAGCGTTTATGACTGTAAAAATAACACCACGTGATCTATACTGTATAAGTAATCAACTCTTGTTAGCATATCCAGACTCGGTCTCTTTTTCTATTTTTTCTTTGCAGTTCTCAATTTTTTTTTTCCCAATCATAGTTACATATCAGCTTTCTCTGAAATCGTTCCACAGCACAGCTGAAAAGTCCAGGAAGAAAAAAAGATAGATTGTGTTCCTGGGATTTTAATTAAAATAGAGACAGACACGGTGAACCTGAGATTCAATTACATAATAGGAGCAGTTCCCAAAACATCCTCTCTCAGAGATCCTGGCAGTGGTTTGCTGCCCATGTAAGGATTCTGGAAAAGGAATTTTGCAGCAGTGAGATGGAGCTGCTCTCTGAGGCACCCAAAATTCTGCATGCTTGCCTCCAAAATGGCATGCTTTCTGGGAAGAGCCTGTGGTGGGCTGCTATAAACCCACGTATTTGTCTATATGGTGGCATTGGGATCCATTCTTGAGAGACCTGAAGTGCTCTTCTGGACTTGAGCCATGGTGCTCGGCCACAGCACAGGATCAGACCCTCACAGAGGATTGTATTGATGGCTTTCAATCACAGCAGGCACCCAATCTAGCATTCCCATCTTGTGATGGGGTGAGGAGAAAAGGGAATTGTAAGGTGATGCCATATTGCAAGATAACCAGGACAGACACAGATGGCAGAGAGATTGTACCTGGATGGGAGCTGGCTGAAAGCCTTCCTCCCTTTGAGACAGCAGGTTCTTGCCATTTATTTAGCAGCAACAGACTGATCCTTCTCCTTTCTAAGTGACTTTTTTTCCCCACCTTGTGTAAATGAAAGATTAATCGAGTACAAACTTTTATGCTTCTTCTTAACAGATTGTTTTGTCCCCAGTGCTATTTTCAGGGAAAAGAGGCTCTTTTTAAGGTCCAACAAAGGTTCATTGACCTAGATGGCTTTTGAGACTGCTAACACCAATCAAAAGTGATCAGCATGTTTTGGCAGAAGATAAAGGACTGTCACACAGTTAAGACACAGGTGCAAAGGCCAAAGTCTATTGCTTTAGAGGAGAGAGATCTGGAAATGGCAACAGGGCACTTGTTCTGTCCTGCAGGCAACCATCATCCACACTTGTGAAAATGAGCAAGCCACTTCACTGTCCCTTTGTTTCTCTGGGTACATCGTGCTCGCATTTATTCCACTGAGATGAATTATACCAATGTATACTGTTGCTCTAGATGAATATCAAATTGTACTACAGCAGAGATAAGTATCTTAGTGATCAGATCTCATAGACTACAGCTTTTAAGAAATAAAGGACAAAATACTAACTCATGATAGAGTGGTATACACAGCACTACATAAATATTTTACCTATCATAGTAGCTGGGAAAGCTATGATCCTGAAGGGCTTCAGTAGGTGGCACAGCAAAAGACTGAAGTGGTGTGGGTTTGGCGAGAGCATTCCTCCTAACTGCAATAAAGCAATTAGCCCAGCCAGTATTGTCCACCCAGTGGGATGATGCAGATGAAATACTGCATTACAAGGGAAACAGCTGTTAACATGAGCCAATTTCAGATTGCTTTTCACAGTCATCTGGGCATATGCAGAATGACTGTGTGTGTGTTCTTTTTTTGTGTGTACCTGTATAGGAAAGCACAGCAGAATCGACGAGGATTTTCGGAAGAGCAGCTTCGTCAGGGACAGAACGTAATAGGCCTTCAGATGGGCAGCAACAAAGGAGCCTCACAGTCGGGTATGACGGGCTATGGAATGCCAAGGCAGATTATCTAAAAGCACCTCTGTCTGTAGAGAAAACACTCCTTCTGCAGCATGTTCTGTTCAACAACAACAACAGGAAAAAAAGAAAAAAAGCTCATTAGTTCTCTTTCTGCCTGGTTTTAATAGTTAGTGCTCTGAGGTGTGGGGTATTTTTGGTTTGGTTTGTTTTATTTGCAGCTACAAGAGTTCCTCTAGGAACTTGGGTTTTCGTGGTGTTGTGTGTCAGTTCACAGCACGTGCGCGCTGCTGCCTCCTACTTTTCACTTCTGAACTATGCAAAGACAATTATTCTGTATTAATTTATTTGCGAAGCGTTATCTTCCATATTTGTCTCACACTTCTCTTGTATCTCAACCAGTAACCTCGTTCTTCGATTCAGTGATGATATTGTTTGATCTAAGAATAAAGACGTTAAAACACATCTCAGCCTCATTTTTTGAAGGAAATAAAAGCAATTTGAACCTATTACAGCATGGTACAATGCTGAGGAGTGACACGTTTTGATAGCTCAGTCTTTTTTGCCTCTAACTCCATCCCAGCCAGAGCTGGTGGAGCCAGCAGTGAGTCTTCACAAGAGCAATGCAATCCTCAGAGGGTTCTTCACTTTGAAAGGAGAATCTGTCAAACAGAGGTAAGAACAGCTTTTACTTTGTGATAATTGATGTCACATCAAACAAAACACTGCAAACTAAGGTGTGCTTTAAGCACAAAGAAGAAACAGAAGAGATGTGCCAGAAGGCTCCAGACATTAATATCACTTGTTTGAATTCAAGGATTTTGTTATTCTCACCTATGATGAGCTGCAAATTGGACTGGTAGTTGATTTTGGGACAGTTTGCTGGAGAGCCAAAAGAAGCACTGCTTGCTGGCGCAGTCACCCGGCCATAGAAGCTCACTGGAGCAGTTCACCTGACCGTTAATGCAGACTGCACATTGCACATACATTCAGGGGACACACTATTTTCTCAGCAAGTTTCTTTCCTATTAAGAAGTGACTTGCAACTCTCAATCATTTATTTCCTCTAAGCAAGTAGGAGGGGAAATGTGATAATCGAACTTTGTGAGCTTTTTCAATTCTAGTTGGCCACTAGCTAGCTCTGGAGCCAGTGGCCCACACACTGATACTGCTTCAAAAATTTCTACTAGTGTGTAAACTGAAAGGGCGATCCTCCCATACCAGATTAAGCTCTAGCCTCCCTGTCAGGAGCATGGGAATAATGCCTACCCACTTAATTCAAGCTTTGGTGAAGCTTGCTAAAGAGCTGCGGAGCATAGCAAGTGAGAAATAATGTAAAGGTCACCACGTGAGCTTGGGGCTGAGCTATTCCATGGCAGCTGCTGCTAAAAAGATCCTGCCCTCATTTGTACCTCCTCTTCAGCCTACCAGGGCATCCCAGTTCTTCCTCTCTGCTCTTGTCAAGCATTTAACTTTGGTGTTTGCTACCTGCAAACCTGTTTTCATATTACTGTGGTGAAATAACTCAGTACAGAGCAGGTAACTGCCAGAGATGATATATCTGGGGAAAGAGCTCAACCTGCAGCTGTAGTGGGAGTTTAGTTTGGTGCAAATTTTAACACGTAACTTGCTCATATATGCCACACTGGGTGTATTATGAATAGAAGAGCAAATAAGATGATTAAGAAAAAAAATAAATGACTTTCCTCCTTCTGACAAGACAACCTCATCTTGGAGAACAAGAATATGAAAAGCAGCCACCTTCCCCTAGCAGAGACTAGAATGTTACGGTTAGAGCAGACAAAACAGCGTGCACTGTTATCAGATAGGTGGGAGGAGCTGGAAGAACCTGCCTTGTAGGCAAGTGAGGCTTTTAGCCTGTCCCACGGCATCCCCAAAGGTACACAGCCTGCAGGAGCCAACTCTGAGCTGGGTGAACTGGGTCTCTCCATTTTAGAGAGCACAGGAGCCCAGATGATTTCTCTGATCCCTGTATTTTATTCTGCATCTGCAGTTGTTGCAATAACATCTCAGTGTAAGAAAGACCCTGCTGCTGTGAAATGTTCTTTCACCAAAGCTATGTTCCCTAATTAAATGTGCTTTCATTAGGTTTGGCATTCTAATGACCTGGCTGAGGTTATAGAAAACACTGTATGCTTGCACAAGAGAAAAACTCTAAGTCTAACATGCCTTGTATAGGCAACAGCAGGTTGTGCTCCAGGAAAGAAAATCTGAATCCTGTGGTGTACACATAGTGTGGCAACGGCACTGATAAGCCATAGTTGGAATGTTATCCTTGGAAAGCCTTCCGCAGCTCACAGCACCCTCTTTCATCACCTAAATGGCCTTAAGGTAATCCCCTTAAGTTTCTCCAGGGGAGGTTTGGTTTGGATACTGGGAAAAATTTCTTCTTGGAAAGAGTGATGAGGCATTGGAACAGACTGCCCAGGGGGTCACCGTTCCTGGGGGTGTTCAAGAAAAGGGTCGGTGTGGCACTGAGGAGCATGGGTTAATGGGCATGGTGGTGATGGGTTGATGCTTGGACTAGATGATCTTAGAGATCTTTTCCAACCTTAATGATTCTATAGTTCTAAAACCATCAAGCTAACCTATCTGTTAATATCTGTCAGGAGATGCTCCAAAGGTTAACTTTATCCTTTCATATTCCCATATGATGATGCAGAAATGCAAGCATTATTATTATTTAAATATTAACATGTTCTGACTTATTTACGTCCTTCCGTTAAAACATGCTTCTTAACAAGTTCACAAACATCTTAAGCTAAGAAGTAAATTAATACAGTACAAGGCTGTTTGAATAACAAAGATGACAGGAAGGAAATATTATGGCTTTTCTTATACTAACAATAAACTACTGTAAGCTTGCTTCTGTTGCATTAAAAGCACTTAGGCGGGTCTCCCACAAGTCTCATTAGTCTCCGTGATGACCTTCTGTATTGTTCCTGCTAAAAGACTGAATATATATTAGAAATGCATTTCTACTGTCAATGGTAGAGATCCACTCAGCAAATGTCAAACACTGCACGTGCACTGGATATAATTATGCTCGTGTTCATTGATTCATGAGTTACAGAGAATGGAAAGTTCTGAGCTGGCATGGGATGGGGCAGGGGGGCTGAAATGTGAGCAAAATGTTAATTTTGTTTCACAAAGGGAGGAAGTGCATGAACCTTGAGCAGATATAGTGCGATGTGATGGTGTGCCTGCCATCTGGGTCTATGTTTTCTGTAAGTTAAGGGGCTGAACTGCATCTTGCTTCAGGTGTGAGCTCAGTTTAATAGCAAGTATGAACTAAGGGAAGCCATCTCCCACATTGCTTATGGCCTTTCTTGAAGCACAGCTATAGCTTGAACAACGATCCTAGCTTAAAAGCAACACAAAATATTTCTGTGAGCAAGTGCTTATATACCAGCCACCCAAGAGCAGGCTGGGCCAGAAACTCTGTTAGCATTGACACTCCTGTTTTTCAGTTTGCTGCACCAGTAGAAATGTAAATGGCATTTATCTGCCTTCATGAAGGCTTTATGGCCATGAGCTCATTACAGACAACTGTTTAATCATTCATTTTTAACAGTAAGGTGTTATCTAATGGCATTATGAAGGGATGTTCTATAGGATTCCACATATCTGAGCGTGGAATCTGAGTTCATCTCCATTTATAGTGAGACTGGGAAGAAAGTAAATAAAGTCAATATTAGGTTCAGTCAGCTCAATTAAGCCAGACCTTGAGGACTATTAGGCTAACATAACATGGCATGTTTTAAATTAAAAGAAATGAGGGTGCACATCGTGAGGAGACCTCAATCTTCAGTAAATCTGCCTGTGGCATCGCTTTGCAGCATGCCTTTGCTGAAGATGATCTCTTTCCCTGACTGCTGAGGCCAAGGCAGAACTATGAGGAAGGAAGGAAAATGGTTCAGTGCATCAGGGTTTTGTTTTGTGTCTGTAATCAGTTATATTTGGTTCTGTCTGTGTTGTCTGAAATTGCTGCCTGCTTCTCTCTTGTGTGATAGCAGGGCTAACACTTAATAAGGCTTAGGCACAAGCAGGCCACGCAATTGGCCAAGAAGACCAGTGGCATGCTGGCTTGTATCAGAAATAACGTTGCCAGCAGGAGCAGTGAGATGATCGTCTCTCTGTACTTGGCTCTGGTGAGGTAGCATCTCAAATGCTGTGTTCAGGTTTGGGACCCTCACTACAAGAAAGACATCAAGGTCCTGGAGCATGTCCAGAGAAGGGCAACAAAGGTCTGGAGCACAAGTTTTACGGGAAGAGGCTGAGGGAACTGAGATTGTTTAGTCTGGAGAAGAGAAAGGTCAGAGGAGACATCATTGCCTCTACAACTGCCTGAAAGGAGGTTGTGGAAAGGTTGAGGTTGGCCACTTCTCCCCGGTGACAGTGATAGGATGAGAGGGAATGGCCTTAAGTTGTGCCAGAGGAAGTTCAGCTTGGATATTAGGAAAAATTTCTTCTCAGTAGGAGAGGTGAGGCATTGGCACAGGCTGTACAGGGAAGTGGTGGAGTCACTGTCCCTGGAGGTGTTCAAGAACCATGTGGATGTGGCAATGAGAGACATGGTTAGTGGGCATGGTGGGGATGGGCTGACGGTTGGACTAGAAGGTCTTAGGTCCTTTTCAACCTTAACGATTCTATGATTCTTGGATTGGTGAGATGGCAATATATCCTAATAGAAATGAGCCTTACATGTGCTGAGAAGGCCAGCGAGCACCCTGGGTGACAAAATGCAGCCACCTGCACTGAGCCTGCCCTGTGGCAACCCTGCTGGTTCCCAAGGCAGGGAGCAAGGGCCTCGGGTGAGCATAGCAGGTCCCCAAACGCTCAGGGAAGTGAACCAACAGTTGTGTTGGCACGTCTCTGGTACTTCATGTGCTTTTGACAGGGAACCTGTGTTGTGCCTGTCAGGGGGGCTTGCTGCTCTGCAGGAGAGGCCATGGGCACAGGGACAGCACAAGCCACTACTGAGGAAACATGCACAGCAGCCACGTCTCCTGCTGTTTAAGCAGTTTAATTGCTTAAACTTCACAGAGGTTGTTCCTCCCACCTGAATTCCCAAATAAAAACACCCCCATTCTGTGACTAAGCCCAAGCAATAGAAATTCATGAGGTAAAATGAGAGAAAAGAAAGATATTAACTGTTATAGTGGGGGAAAATCACAGCCTTGGATGGAACGCAGTTTTCATCCTGCCGTGTTCATGTGACAGCAAAGCGCGTGATGCTGTGACATTCAAGTGAAGATATAGCACTACTCCTCAAATACAGAAACAAACACATCTGTTGTCCTATTGGATTTATAAAAGAAATTAGTGCGGTGACCTTTCTCCCTAATGAAATTTCTGTTAAATGGCTCACTTCAGTAGAAATGTTACTTCGTGAGTAAATCCTGCACAATATCTTGCACCTGCAAGGCAGGGTAAAGCCTGAAACTGGATTGAGGAGTGCTGCTTAGCATCACAGAGCACTCCCTGCTCTGCCCTGGTCCGTGGGGCTGGCTCACCCAGTGACAGGAGGCTGCGTCCAAAGAGAGAAGGGCATGGCCAGCTGCAGGCCATCAGATACAGGCCTCTGGGCATCTCCAAAGGCCGCTGTAAGAAAGGGTACGCTTTGTCAACTCTTTAATAAAGATGCAAGACAGATGAGAGCTTTTGTGTGTTCAATTCTGTGATTTGTGTGTGCACAATCCACTAAATATCATGTTTATCTTTTTTTTTTTTTTTTTAGGCACAGAAAGAGAGAAGGAAAAACATGTGCAGGGATTGTTTTTAGGGGTTGGTTTTACAGTAGCATTATGATGAGTCAATATTGCGTGCTCAGTGTCTTTGGATCAGCTCCCACATACAGCATAGCGTAGGTAAAGGGCAACTCTGCCGCTTCCAGTTCCTTCTGATAGATGTTGTTTCAACCCAGTTCTTAAAGATATTCAAGTGCCTCAGCTACAGACATACCCTAACACTACAGAGCTGCTGTGCACCTGACTGGTCCTTGCGGGTTTGGCCCTTGGTAGAAGGGAACAGTAATACTTCCCCAGCATGCAGGAAAAAGGGCCATGACAATACAGGTCTGCCTTTAAAGTGCTTGAATGTCACAGCAATGTTATTTTTCTAGGTGAATAGAAAAGCTTTTCATGCAAGGAGAAAAATCAGTACTTCAGGAAGAGGTTCAAAAGGCTTAAGTGGGATATCGAAGGAATCTGTGCTGCGAGTGATTGCCATCTCCTGATATCCTCTGAAGGGGCCTTTTGCCCTCATCTGCCACAGAAGCTCAGATGAATCAAACAGTATGGCACCATAGTGGTGGGGTTATTAAAGCAAATAAGCTTTCTTGAATCCCCCTTCCTCAGATGAGTGTTTGGGAAGAGGGGTTGCAGCTTATCCTCAAGCGAGCACCATTTTGCTGGTGAGAAGGCAGAGACTGAACTGTAGCCAGGTGGATTTGGTTGCAAGATTACATGAAGGAGCTGGAGTGAAAGGTTTAGGCCCTGCCTTAGGAAAGATAAGTACAATTCAAGCTGGTGTGCATCACCTAGGGAATGCTTTACTGTCCTATTGTGGAAGGCTTTGCTCTGAGGCAGTGTCCCTTGAGCAAGCTCAGCATGGGCAGAAGCTGTTGGGAATGCAGAAAAGCTGCTATTGATCCTCCTTGGCTGCTTGCTAGTAAGTGTATCTTATTGCTGGATGGTGATGGAATAGACATTAGCCAGGAGCAGCATGGCTGCTGCTGAAAACAGAGTATGTGGGACTGAGGCTGTGTGAAGGCATCCATCCCCTGAGCACGGCCGGTCCGTGTGGGAGCTGCTGGGGACAGCTGGGCCCTGGGGAAGGCTCATGGCCAGCCCGTGCTGCCTGCCCCCACCCAGGCCATGGCAGGGAGCCTTAGGGGACGGGTCTGTGGCTCCTAAATCCAGGGAATGTTTTTCAGGCCTCTATGCATTTGCATAATTAGAAAGTATTTCTGCTTGGGTCTCCAAAAGAGATCTGCTTAAATCAGTGTGGTTTTTTGGAATTGCATTACGCAGCCCTGGAGGTGTTGCTTATAAACAAGAGTCACTTTCTTTTCCTGCTGTGAAATGTTCAGGTATGTTCATCCTTCCCTCGGAGGTGTTACCACAGTCTGAGCTGTTTTGTGAGGTGCCAAGTACAAAGAATGGAACGTGTATGACATTTTTCATTATTTTTCATTAATAAGTCAACTTATTGCCATGCCCTGTCTGTGGATGAAGAGAATTACTGTGTGAAGGTCATTGTTGTGGTATATTTCTGTGTTTTCTGGATACACACTTCTGTTACCAGTTGTCTCAAAGCAAGTAGAGGAAAAAAATGTAGTGTATTTGTAGTAATTGGTTATTTTCCTTTTAAAATTACTTCTGTCATTTTCATTTTATATACTTGGTGTAGGGTGAGCACCAAAACCAAAATTAATATTTACAACAAGATTCACCTGAATCTGTTTTATAAAATGACACCAGGAATAATTAAAGTATTTTTGTGCTGTTTTTTTTTTTTTTTTTGAAGTGGGATTATATGTCTTGCTTTTATTTTACAACTGCAGTGTCACTGGAGCAAGCTGTGTATGCGAACTTCACTTTGGCAGAATATGTTCTGTATTTAAAATCTCTGCCTCTGTAATCTGATGAGTCCCTGAAGAACCACCTCTTGAAGTTGGTCTGTGAATTGCACTCCCACCAGAGTCAAGTACATCCAGGCAAATTGGATTATGAGATGGAGATAAATGGGCCCTGGGAGCACTTAATTGGAAGAGGGATGAGGCTCATGTCCTTCAGCTGAGTACAAACAATGTCTCCTATAAAAGCAAGAGGTATGAAAGGAGGTTTCAGTTCTGAACATTGTCTGCTTTCTTTAAGATGCTGTGTTCTACCTCTAATGGCTGAATCATAAATGTCAGGATTTATCGAGAATGAGTCTTTAGTTTTTAAGAAAATGGATTTCAGCAAATGTTAACCGCTTCATAGCAATTTTGAAATAAAAGGAACAATTTAGCCTTGTGTTTTTGGACGATCTTCTTAAAATGATATTGTTTATTTAATCTGTTCCCAAGGTATAAAATGCGTGATTAAGGCTAACTGAGAGCGGTGAGCATGCCTTAACCTTCCAAACTTTTTCTTGCAGTGCTAATTTTAGAATATCAGAACCTGAAAATGGAGGATGAGGACAGCTGGACTTCTTTGTTTGCTTGCAATGCTGAAGTGAGCTGTGAGCCCCAAACTACGCACTGCATGGATAGCAAAGCCTGGATAGAACTGAACTGCAGGAGTTGTGATTCCCATAAATGGGGGATGATGCATGCAGTGCCCCCAACAAATACCAAGGTATTTTTGATTTCTGGCCTCCTTGTTTCAGGCCTGGAAAGGTGAGTGAGAACATGGTTTAATAGGAAATAAAAACCTAAAAGTAAGTATTTAATACCTGCTACTGAAATGCCTCTTTTATAGATGCAGTGGGTCATTAGGAAAAAAATGCAAATTAGAAAGTAAATGAATTAGAAGAACAGATGGTTTTGAAGTTGCCTTTCCTGTGAGGAGGCTTAAAATAGCCTATGAAATATAGGGGAAGATAGGCAGAGGAAAAGATGTTTCAAGGGTAATAGGGCCAGAATGGAAGGAGAGGGGAATCAGCAGCTCTGTTACAAAAAGGAGAATCCCATATCTTTGTGAGGAGGGAATGAAAGATCTCTTCAGACAGAAACATGAAGCAGTCAGACTTAATGTCATCGACATCACTCCTGCTGTCATCACAGGTCACCAAGGGTCTTGAATTTTAGTTGTCTCTTTGGTCAATACTTGTATATTTTCAGTTAATATTGCTGATTTAAACCTATGAATAGCAAGTGAAGGTGAAAGTCTGTCATCTTGGCTGGGAACGAGGGAGGGTGGACCTTTATGTGCATTAGTGGGAAGCAGTTCATAGCAGAGACTGATAATGTACCTTGCTTGATGAGAACCAGCACTTGATTGTTTACTTGCCTGTCTAAAAATAAGACTGAAGGTACAGCAGGATGAAAGTGCTCTTTCCAGAAGCTCACCTCTGTGCAGGCAAAGCTGCTTCACTGGGCGAGCTGTCGCATGTCTGGTGGGAGCTACTGATCTGAAAAAAGAGAGGACAGTGTTCTCACTGAAGTCTTTTTATTCTGAGATTTACCCATTAATGAATGTCTATCAATCAACATGAAATCAGCATCTCTAGAAGAACAGGATTATTATTACTCTTTTTCTTCCAAAATTGTTTTGCTCCTTGGAGTGAGGAAAATTAACTCCAAAAATAGCTCTTCACAGAACATTACTTATGGGCTGGGTGCTTGTAACTACGTTTTGTCCTTTGAGACAACCTTTGGGGTTGTGGCTACTGCTGTTTGCTTGGTATTCTGCAGAATGAATCATGTTTCCTCCCTTGGGATTCATTAAGAATGCAAAGCACTTCTGAGACTTATTGCGCTGCCTGGGAGTCCTTTAAAATCCTTAGGAAGAAAATATGAAATGTATTATGGATAATCCTTGGAAAAAAAAAAAATCAATTTCTCTAAAATGTTAAACAGTAGGAATTGTTATATAAATTCCTACCAACCTCCCCTAGGAATCAGATGTAAATTGGAGCCTAAGTATTCTGTTGTTTTAATTAAAAAAAAAAAAAAGTTTCCAGCTTTTGCAGCTATGGAGAAATGTTTGAGAAATGATCAGCCTGAGACGAGTTCAGAAAGTTAGTTTCTTGAATGGAAGCCAACAAGGTAATCACTTCAGCATGAGCATGTGAGTGTAGTGGGGCCCTTACAGCTGCCTCCTGGTAGTGGTTTTGTAGGCAGAATATTGACAGCCCTGCGTGTTACTGGTGAGACTGACCAAGATCCCATTAGGCTGTGGAAGAAGCTGAGCTAAGAAAGGATGGGTCCCATGTAAAAACACAGGCGCTTTTTGTCTTTGGAATGTTAAGTGGTCATGGCAGTAAAAGTTCTTGGGAGGATGGTTCTGTCAGTGTCTTGGCTGATCCAAAATTGGGTCAACCCTTTTTGTAACTTAGTGAAACACCATGAGGAACCCATCTCACCTGCTAAAGTAAATCCACTACGTGTTTGGACAGGCAAAAAGTAGGAAGATGACTTGTCAACCTGGAAGTGGAGATAGGAAGTTCCCTCCATCTGGAAGTCATGGTGTGGAAATTCAGCTCTATTCAAGAAGATCAGAGTCTTGGTGGGTTCTGACATTATTGTACACAAAGGATTCAGCATGGAGATCTTAGCCTGTGCTTTCCAGACAATGAGACACTGAAGTTTTGCTGCAGTAGGCAAACGTAGCTATCTTTACTAGATACCATACTGACAGACCTATTGATTAGCTTTTCTTTCCTGTGGCTTCCTTTTGATCCTCGTGTGCTGATCTTTAAACTAATCTCAGGTGGCTTCTTGAGTTTGGCAAATTGCTGATCAGATTGATTTCCCTAATGGTCTCGAGTAGCTCCATTTTACATTTCATGATGCATCAGCTCTAACACTGATTGGGTTGAAACTCATATGAGCAGACTGTTTATCTGAAAGAACATAGAGTAGGGACAGCTTCTGAAAATGAAAAATGAAGGGTTTAAATTTCAGGTAGGCATTTTGGCCACGGAGCTGGCTCAAGCGGTGTTGCTAAGAGTTGTTGATTGACGGAGATGTATAACACAACAGTACCAGGGGAAGGCCTACAGTTACCCTGAATTTAGGCTGTATGGAGACCCAAGGAATGTTTCTGTCTTCTGAATTTCCACACAGCAGACGCAAAAAGGAAGAACAAAACAAAAAAGCCCTGAGCTGTAGTTAAGCTATGGTAACAATTTTTAGTTAGGAACATACGATGATAAGTCATATATGGCCAGTAGGGTTCTAGCTCTCTCCATTTAACAGTTCTTTAGTTCTTGCAATTTTTTCATGCATCAGTGAGTGTGTAAATACACTGTGTGTGCAGATCATGACCAGTCCTGATCTTCTGAAGCCCTGCTGCTGTGAGCAACACACAGCAATCTCTGTAATGCCAAGCCAAGGAGGAGACAGGAGAACCAAATGCAGCTTATGTGGATCATAGTTAATGAGTTTGGTATGTAGACTTGGTTTTTTGTTTCCATCAGATCAGACCCTCTTAACTTCTGCCTCCTCCCATGCAGCACTCAGCCCAAGGGCATGAGCAGATGTTCAAGCTGGTGAGGTTTAAGAGCTGTTAATGAAGATTTCTGCCCCTGCAGCTCAGGTAGAGCAGCTGCTTGCAAGTACACAATGATGTCGAGGTCAAAGGGGATTGCACTGATCAAGGCAGAGTAACAAGTGCATCTTTGGGGAAAAAAAGTATGAACTGGCAACTGTGGGATTTAGTGAATAAGAGTTAGTGTAATTCTTGGCCAGGTGTAATTCAAACACTGAAACTACTTCTGTTTAAATTTTTCCTAGACAAATTCATGATGCAACTCCTTGGTGTTAGTTACTCCCTGTTAGTTAAAGGACTGAAGAACATACTTAGCCTCTGCTGGCCTTCTGAGAGCTCACTTATCAAAACCTCTGGTGGGTGAGAGAGGACAACAGCAGTGTCAACGGCCCTGTGTCGCTTCCAGGGTGTTGTATGTTGAGCTGCCCCATAATCCATGAAAGAAGAAATTGAAACTCCATATTCACCAGACTGAGTGAAACATCTTGTTTAAAATTGGAAGTGAAATAATCTGCTTAATAGTAGGTTAATTCGCACTGTTGCTTTAAAAACAAAGGAAATAATAATTTTGTTCTGCTCCTTTTGTTCCTACAGCTTAACGTTGTAATTGCAAGGAAAACACAACTGTGCAAAGGCATGACAGAGTGTTATGTTACTGTTTTATAGGGAACTTTGTAGCTCATGAAGGGATAGGCTGGCAGGAGGATTGTGGGCACTCTGGACATAGTGCTCAGTGGGAGAGAGGCTGCACTCCTACACAAGGGCTGCATCTTTAGTTCACTAACATTAGACGCTGTTCTCTTGTCAGTTGGGCACACGTTACGGCAACTGACTGCTATGGAAGTGTGGGAAGAGTGATATTTGCCTTCCTTGTGACACGCTGGGTTTGATGATGGAGAATAAGATACCTGCAAATCATAACTTCTTCTGGGGATCTTATTCTCAAGGACTGATGCTTTTGGAAAGCACTGCTTAGGAGCTGAAGCCATAAGGAACTTAGAAATATTCATTTTAGTTCTCTTTCAGTAGGGCACCAACTAAAGTGTGATTTGTGAGGGAGAGCACAGACGCGTTCACTGGAAAGTGCTTTGACTTTACATGGCAAGTTCTGCTCATGCCTGGCCTATCCCAAGAACAGGCAACTGTGCACTCTGATGGATGGGAGCTTGAACATCAGAATTTTAAACCACCTGAGAAGCTACAAACACAGCATTCACTTGGCTGTGGTGATGCTGCAACTTGACTTCTGTAAAGGGTGATATCATTGGCTTCAGCATCAAGTGAACCAGGTCAACTTCAATATTGTAGAAAGCCTTTGTTTTTTA
This sequence comes from Numida meleagris, assembly GCF_002078875.1. Lineage (NCBI taxonomy): Eukaryota > Metazoa > Chordata > Aves > Galliformes > Numididae > Numida > Numida meleagris. The sequence continues at coordinate 86,500,594 of NC_034409.1, forward strand.
GAAATATGACAGGTATCCTAACACTGTGATTCTCCTAACAAGCTATATTTAATCTAGTAGAATAATTTGTGTTTTCTGTTTTTTTTTTAACAATCTTTGTCTTTCTCACTGCCATACATAACTATTTAGTAAACAAGGGAGAAATTGAGAGTAAAATTGGTGAGTGGTGCTTGGCCATTAACTGACTAAATAGCTAGGGCTTGTCTGTCCTTAAAATGCCACAGACTGATAAATGCATGCTGTGGCCAAAAGACATGCTCATATAGCTTTTTTTGCTTTCGTTAAAGTTGATGAAGACACAAATAATTAAGCTGTTCTCAATCTGCGTAGGCAAGGTAAAATATTTATATTAGTGCTCAGGGAAGCTGCTATGCAAGGCGGTTGGCTGCTTCCCTTCAGATGGTACGCTCTGTCAATGGCAGAGTTATAGGCTGTGTCTGAAGCTTTGAAGAGAGATCAGTCACCTGTGACTTCCAAAATGATTTTGTCTGTTGGAAACTATTCGTTGCATCAGAGGCCCCTAGTTTGCACACGTGAGCACTGTCAAGAATGGGAAATTAAGGAGGAGTTTAAAGAGAAGAAAAACGTGTATGAACGCTATGATTTGAAGCTGCTTTTCTAGATGTCAGTGATCTGTCAAGTAAGCAGCGTGGTATTCATTCAGTGGAGGAGGTTACAATTGATACTAAAGCATACACTAGTAGTCAACTATTCATCACTTAATGTTTAGTAATCAATTGCCACCCACTTCCATGCTTTCTTAAAAGTCTCATTTCAACTTGCTCACAATGTAAACTTCCAAAAACAAAGTAAAGAAACATCAATTCTATGCATGCTCCCTCTCCTGTGAGGGAAGAGATGTATGCAAAGTATAAATGTATGTATGCAGATCTTTGTAGACTGGTTATTATCTGTACAAGTTTATTGAAAGTATAGGTATTTGACCTTTCCAGGTTCAAACCTAGCTGAATTTGTAATTCATCTTGACGTATTGAAAAGGACAGCCAAAATGTTTTCTTCCTCTGGAGGTAATGTTGGCTGTAATTTGAAGAAATTATGCAAAGGGCAAAATGTGCAGTCGTACAGTATTAGCACAAGAAGCTTTATGAATGCCTTCGCAAGTGTTATCAGAAATCATCATTTAAGCTCTGTCTTAGTCTTCACAGGCAAATTAAGACCTGTGTTTTGATTAAAGAAAAATAGTTACAAGCAATATGCAAGAGAATTCTTGTAGGTATCAAACCAGGTTGTAATTGAACTAACTTTGATTTATGCATGGAGTCTTTTTCCTTCCTTGTTTCTCTACAGTTTGAAAGTCACTGCTACTTAGCAAAGGGAGCTTCTGAAATAAGAGCAAATTCTGTTTTGAAGTCCAGTTTGAGGGGGGGAAAAGGAAAATGATGTGCTGAGGCTTGTAGTTCTCTAGAGTACCCTGATAATTTAGTGGGCTGGTACTTGAAAGGTAGTTCTATAGGTTTCTATCGCTTAAAGAAGGAAGAAAGACTGCTTCTGAACTGATTGTGGCAACTTCGGTCAGAAAGGGATGATTTCTATTACAAAGAGAGGGTTTTATAGATGATAAGACTGTTCAAGTCTAAGATAATAGCCTCTTTGCTATTTGTATTCAATGGCAAAAGTGTGATTCATCTTTTGTCTTGAATGCATCTCTTTCACCACTGACTATGGGCTATGTCTAGAAAACAAAATTAGATTTATACACCTAATTTCCAGGCAGACTGTGGTAGGTAAGCTGATCCCTGTCTCCCTCCTTTCTTAGCAATAGTTTAGTGCAAGATAATGAGATTTTTCTCCTATCGAGTTGAATCACTGGTAAACCAGCTTCCTCTGTGAAGTCTGTGCAGTAGAGGCAGGCATCTCAGCTGTGGCTTGAGGCTGTTGAACAGCCCCTCTGCAGCCATTCCCTTAATTGAAGACTCAGTGGACTAAGGTGAAGGGGTAGGAAGGGATGTCACAGATAAATACTGAGCTGCTGGTTATGTCAGAGTCTTGGAGAGAAAGGAAACCAAGTTAGGTTGTCAAAAAAATGTGCAACAGGAAGTCACAGCCCTAAGAGAGAATGATGTGGGTAAAACCAAGTGTCATGGTCAGTGCATGAATAGACAGAGAAGTCTATGATTTGTAAAAGTGGTTTCTGCAGTAGTGGGGAAGAATAAGGAGGTGGAACTGGTCTGGAAGCCATGGCAAAAGCAAGAAAATAGGAGGCTTCTGAAACTAATTGACATGAGTATCATGTTGACTCAGGTCAGAAAGGGGTAACAGGCATATTTTGAGATACATTAATTACGGAAGATGAAATGAAACTGCTTAATTACCAGTTCATGCAGGCAAAGTAATGGCTCAAAGCCAATGACCATTTCTGGTGGATGTATGTGAAAGCACTCAGCAATTGAGTAATTGGCCCATATTAACCTTTCAAGCTGGCCTGGAATTAGCAATGTCCTGAAAGTAAGCCTGTCATTGTGTGGAGATAGCATTTGTTTTAACCTCCAGACTTTCTTATATAGGAAATATGTAATTAATGGCCAAAGAAAGGGAAGGAAACAGCAATACTCAGTTTAAAAACCTGATTTTATTTCTTATGTGTTTTCTGTCTTATTTCAGTTTGCTAACCTGTGTTACTTGGAAACAGGGGAAAAAAACACCAAACTATAATTTCACTATTTAAAAGTAGAGGTGGGCAAAGGAAATAACAGGTACCATACCAGTGTTTTGGGCCTTGGCTAGCAGTCAGATTCCTACTTGCTCGCTCTTCTCCAAAGCTGCAAGTGTGGAGAGAACGGGAAGAACCAGGAGGAGGAAAAAGCTTGTGGGCTGAGATAATGGCAGTGAGAGTGTTTTGCCTGCAACAGTAATTGGTGAGCTGACTCTAACTGGGGAAAATTGACTTAACTTGTTGCCAACTAAAATAAAAATACAACTGCTAATTTGGGTGGTGGGAAACAAAAACACTGAAATAACACTTTTCCTCCCCTGCTTTCTCAAGTTCATCTTCACTCCTGACTTGTCTACTTGGTTACTTGTGGGGAAGTAACCAAGCAGTGTGGTGCGAGCTATGGTCAGCATACAATGGCTTCTCTCTGCCACTCCTCCCTTCTCCAGGAGCCTTCTCAACAGGCTGCAGTTCTTTAGGAAAACACATTTGCTCTGGCATGGTATCCTCTATGGGCTGTGGCATGGCTATCCACTCCTGCACTGGGAGCACCCTTTTCTCCTCCTCTGGCCTTGATTTTCCCTCTGCTTTCTTGTTCATTTTATTTCCTGCTCTTCTCTCCATCTTCCTTAAATACATTTTCCCAGTACTGCCACCAGGCTGGCTGATGCGCTCAGCTGTTCCCTGCTGTGGGCGTACTGAAGTCAGCTGGCACTGGCTATATTCAGCACAGGGCAAACCCTCAGCCTATTTTCACACGGCTGCATCTCCCCACTGCCAATGCTTTGCCTCCTACAGCCAACACAAACACTCAATTAGATGCTGTTTGGGATAAATTCTATTTTCTGATTCATTTATTTCATGCAAGTGGCTCTGATACAGCCTAGGTATGAGAAAGGTGCATTACAATGTTATTTACCTCAGTGAAGGGAATGGAAATAACTTCTATCTCAGCTTGCCTTTGTAGTCTGGAGAAAACGCCATATAATTTTCTTCCCAGGTTTAAAGCATACATCTAGCACTACAGCTTCTGATTGACTTTTATTACTGTGTTAATAACAAATCATGATTATTTTTATCTTCTCAGGGAAACATATTTGAAGTTAAACTGCTGAGGGAGAAGTGAAGTCTGGAGATGAAATTTGTGCTTCTCTAGAGCAAGAAGAACTTACTGAACAAAAATGCAAAGGTAGCAGAGTTTTATGTATTCTGTAAATCTGTGCTGTGATCAGTTTGGTGGAAGGCTTTTCTGAATTACACAAACAACTTGAAATGCTACAGCCATGTGCTAAGAAGAGTGAGAAGCTGGAGAGGTCACAGGAGTGTCTGAGGGGCTTTTGGAGCCCTAACACTCTTGCACTGGGTGCATGGATGCACTGGTGACTGGTGTCGTGAGCGGGCCTGGCAGGAGTTGGACAGAGCTGGCCAACCACGCAGTCAGTTCAGACTGCAGGAAGCTTCATGCTGTGCAGTTATTCCTTAAGTCAAGCAAGCAGGCAGAAGACTTGCTTGGCTCAATAGGAAACTCTACCTGGAACTAGGGTAGGAAAAAGAAAATATATGCTCTCTGGAAGCATTGTTCATAGGCTATTGCTTCAGAGGGAGAATACAGAGCTGTGGTTTGTATCTGCAGGGAGAAAATGGGAAAAGTCAAAGCCCAGCTTGAGTTGACAATGACCACTGTGCTGTCAGACAACAAAAATGACTACTTCAAGTATATCAACAGCAAGAGAAGGTCAAAGGAAAACATTAGGCTGATATTTGGAGTAGATGGACACTTAATAAGTAAGGAGGAAGAAAAGGCAGAGGCACTTAATGCCTTTTTGCCTCAGTATTTAACAGTGGTGACAGATATTGGGCTACCTTAACCTCAGAGTTGGAGGACTATGACTGGGGGAACAGAGACTTCGCATCTGTGATCAATGAAATTATAAGGGACCAGTTATATCAGCTCAATGTTCCCTAGTCCACAGGGCCAGACACGATTCATCCTAGGGAAATGAAGGAGTTAGCAGATGTTACAGCTGGACTCCTGTCAATGATTTAACTGAGTTTGTGGGAGTCTCAGGAGGTGCCTGCTGACTGGAATCTAACCAATGTTATATCCATCTACAAAAAGAGCATGAGAGAAGACCTACAGAGGAAATATGGGCTTGCTAGACTAGCATCAGTCCCTGGAAAAGTTACAGAGAAGATTGTCCTTGGGGATAGTGAAAGGGATATTTAAAGAACAAACCTATTATCAGGTATAGCTGACAGGAGTTCATTAATGGAAAGTGTTGCTTTAGTAATTTGGTCTCCAACCAAGAAG